>NC_090421.1:25807965-26121828 GCF_036365525.1 Heterodontus francisci
GAGAGTGTCATAGAGTGTCAGAGAGTGATTGAGAGAGTCTGAGAGTGTCAGAGAGTGTCAGAGAGTGATAGAGAGTGATTTAGAGTGATTGAGAATGTCTGAGAGTGTCTGAGAGTGTCAGAGAGTGATTGAGAGTGTCTGAGAGTGTCAGAGAGTGATAGAGAGTGTTTGAGAGTGATTGAGAATGTCTGAGAGTGTCTGAGAGTGTCAGAGAGTGATAGAGAGTGATAGAGAGTGATTGAGAATGTCTGAGAGTGTCTGAGAGTGTCAGAGAGTGATTGAGAGTGTCTGAGAGTGTCAGAGAGTGTCAGAGAGTGATAGAGAGTGATTGAGAGTGATTGAGAATGTCTGAGAGTGTCTGAGAGTGTCAGAGAGTGTCAGAGAATGATGAAGAGAGTCAGGGAGTATCAGAGAGTGTCAGAGAGTGATTGAGAGTGTCTGAGAGTGTCTGAGAGTGTCAGAGAATGATAGAGAGTGATTGAGAGTGATTGAGAATGTCTGAGAGTGTCTGAGAGTGTCAGAGAGTGATTGAGAGTGTCTGAGAGTGTCAGAGAGTGTCAGAGAGTGATATAGAGTGATTGAGAGTGTTTGAGAATGTCTGAGAGTGTCTGAGAGTGTCAGAGAGTGATTGAGAGTGCCTGAGAGTGTCAGAGAGTGTCAGAGAGTGATATAGAGTGATTGAGAGTGTTTGAGAATGTCTGAGAGAGTCTGAGAGTGTCAGAGAGTGTCAGAGAGTGATTAAGAGAGTCAGGGAGTGTCAGAGAGTGTCAGAGAGTGATTGAGAATGTCTGAGAGTGTCAGGGAGTGTCAGAGAGTGTCAGAGAGTGATAGAGAGTGATTGAGAGTGATTGAGAATGTCTGAGAGTGTCAGAGAGTGATTGAGAGTGGTTGAGAGTGTCTGAGAGTGTCAGTGAGTGATAGAGAGTGATTGAGAGTGATTGAGAGTGATTGAGAATGTCTGAGAGTGTCAGAGAGTGTCAGAGAGTGATTAAGAGAGTCAGGGAGTGTCAGAGACTGATAGAGAGTGATATAGCGTGTCTGAGAGTGATTGAGAGTGTATAAGTGTGTCAGAGAGTGATAGAGAGTGTCAGCGAGTGTCAGAGAGTGTCAGAGGGTGACCGAGAGCGATAGAGAGTGTCAGAGAGTGTCAGAGCTTGTCAGAGAGTGATAGAGAGAGTCAGAGAGTGTCAGAGAGTGATAGGGAGTGTTTGAGAGTTTCAGAGCGTTATTGAGTGTGTCTGAGAGTGTCAGAGAGTGTCAGTGAGTGGTAGAGAGTGACTGAGAGTGTCAGAGAGTGATTGAGAGTGTCAGAGAGTGTCAGAGATTTTCAGAGAGTGATTAAGAGATTCAGGGAGTGTCAGAGAGTGATAGAGAGTGATATAGAGTGTCTGAGAGTGATTGAGAGTGTCTAAGCGTGTCAGAGAGTGATAGAGAGTGCAAGCGAGTGTCAGAGAGTGTCAGAGGGTGTCAGAGGGTGTCAGAGAGTGTCAGAGAGTGTCCGAGTTTGGTAGAGAGTGGCTGAGAGTGTCAGAGAGTGATTGAGAATGTCAGAGAGATTCAGAGAGTGATTGAGAGTGTCTGAGAGTGTCAGAGAGTGATAGAGAGTGATGTGGATGAACTGAGAGTGATTGAGAGTGTCTAAGAATGTCAGAGAGTGTCAGAGAGTGATATCGAGTTTCTGAGAGAGTCTGAGTGTGTCAGGGAGTGTCTGAGAGTGTCTGAGAGTGTCTGAGAGTAATAGAGAGTGTCTGTGAGTGTCACAGAGGGTCTGAGAGTGTCAGAGAGTGTCAGAGTGTGATAGAGAGTGTCTGAGAGTGTCTGAGTGTGTCAGGGAGTGTCTGAGAGTGTCCGAAAGTGATAGAGAGTGTCTGAGAGTGTCAGAGAGCGTCTGAGAGTGTCAGGGAGTGTCAGCGAGTGTCTGAGAGTGATGGAGATCGTCAGAGAATGTCAGATTGGTAGAGAGAGATAGAGTGTGTCAGAGAGTGAGTGAGTGTGTCTGAGAGTGTCAGAGAGTGTCAGAGAGTGATAGAGAGTGTCAGAGAGTGTCAGAGAGTGATTGAGAGTGACAGAGAGTGTCAGAGAGTGTCAGAGAGTGTCAGAGAATGATATAGAGTGTCAGAGAATGTCAGAGAGTGTCAGAGAGTGTCAGAGGGTGTCAAAGAGTGTCAGAGAGCGTCAGAGAATTTTAGAGAGTGTCAGAGAGTGTCAGAGAATGTCAGAGAGTGGCAGAGAGTGATAGAGAGTGACAGAGAGTGTCAGAGAGTGATAGAGAGTGTCTGAGAGCGTCTGAGAGTGTCAGAGAGTGTCAGAGAGCGATGGAGTGTGTCAGGGAGTGTCAGAGAGTGATAGAGAATGTCTGAGATCGTCTGAGAGTGTCAGAGAGTGTCAGAGAGCGTCAGAGAGAGTTAGAGAGTGTCTGAGAGTGTCAGAGAGTGAGACAGAGTGTCTGAGAGTGGTAAAGTGTGTCAGAGAGTGTCAGAGAGTGATAGAAAGTGTCAGAGAATGTCAGAGAGTGTCAGAGAGTGTCAGAGAGTGATAGAGAGTGAAAGAGAGTGTCAGAGATTGTCAGAGAGTGACTGAGAGTGTCATAGAGTGTCATAGAGTGTCATAGAGTGTCAGAGAGTGATTGAGAGTGTCTGAGAGTGTCAGAGAGTGTCAGAGAGTGATAGAGAGTGATTGAGAGTGATTGAGAATGTCTGAGAGTGATTGAGAGTGTCTGAGAGTGTCAGAGAGTGATAGAGAGTGTTTGAGAGTGCAAGAGAATGTCAGAGAGTGTCAGAGAGTGTCAGAGAGTGTCAAAGAGTGGTAGAGAATGTCTGAGAGTGTCAGAGAGTGATTGAGAGTGTCAGAGAGTGATAGAGTGTGTCTGAGAGCGTCTGAGAGTGTCAGGGAGTGTCAGAGAGTGTCAGAGAATGTCAGCGAGTGTCTGAGAGAGACCGAGAGTGATAGAGGGTGTCAGATAGTGTCAGAGAGTGTCAGAGCTTGTCAGAAAGTGATAGAGAGAGTCAGAGAGTGTCAGAGCTTGTCAGAGAGTGATAGAGAGAGGTAGTGAGTGTCAGAGAGTGATAGTGTGTGCCCGAGAGTGTCAGAGAGTGATTCAGAGTGTCTGAGAGTGACAGAGAGTGATAGAGAGTGTCTGAGAGTGTCAGAGAGTGATTGAGAGTGTCAGAGAGTGTCAGAGAGTGTCAGAGAATGATATAGAGTTTCAGAGAATGTCAGAGAGTGTCAGAGAGTGTCAGAGAGTGATTGAGAGTGTCAGAGAGTGATAGAGTGTGTCTGAGAGCGTCTGAGAGTGTCAGAGAGTGTCAGAGAGCGTCAGAGAATTTTAGAGAGTGTCAGAGAGTGTCAGAGAGTGTCAGAGAGTGTCAGAGAGTGGTAGAGAGTGATAGAGAGTGACCGAGAGTGTCAGAGAGTGATAGAGTGTGTCTGAGAGCGTCTGAGAGTGTCAGCGAGTGTCAGAGAGTGATGGAGTGTGTCAGGGAGTGTCAGAGAGTGATAGAGAATGTCTGAGATCGTCTGAGAGTGTCAGAGAGTGTCAGAGAGCGTCAGAGAGAGTTAGAGAGTGTCTGTGAGTGTCAGAGAGTGAGACAGAGTGTCTGAGAGTGGTAAAGTGTGTCAGAGAGTGTCAGAGAGTGATAGAAAGTGTCAGAGAATGTCAGAGAGTGTCATAGAGTGTCAGAGAGTGATTGAGAGAGTCTGAGAGTGTCAGAGAGTGTCAGAGAGTGATAGAGAGTGATTTAGAGTGATTGAGAATGTCTGAGAGTGTCTGAGAGTGTCAGAGAGTGATTGAGAGTGTCTGAGAGTGTCAGAGAGTGATAGAGAGTGTTTGAGAGTGATTGAGAATGTCTGAGAGTGTCTGAGAGTGTCAGAGAGTGATAGAGAGTGATAGAGAGTGATTGAGAATGTCTGAGAGTGTCTGAGAGTGTCAGAGAGTGATTGAGAGTGTCTGAGAGTGTCAGAGAGTGTCAGAGAGTGATAGAGAGTGATTGAGAGTGATTGAGAATGTCTGAGAGTGTCTGAGAGTGTCAGAGAGTGTCAGAGAATGATGAAGAGAGTCAGGGAGTATCAGAGAGTGTCAGAGAGTGATTGAGAGTGTCTGAGAGTGTCTGAGAGTGTCAGAGAATGATAGAGAGTGATTGAGAGTGATTGAGAATGTCTGAGAGTGTCTGAGAGTGTCAGAGAGTGATTGAGAGTGTCTGAGAGTGTCAGAGAGTGTCAGAGAGTGATATAGAGTGATTGAGAGTGTTTGAGAATGTCTGAGAGTGTCTGAGAGTGTCAGAGAGTGATTGAGAGTGCCTGAGAGTGTCAGAGAGTGTCAGAGAGTGATATAGAGTGATTGAGAGTGTTTGAGAATGTCTGAGAGAGTCTGAGAGTGTCAGAGAGTGATTAAGAGAGTCAGGGAGTGTCAGAGAGTGTCAGAGAGTGATTGAGAGTGTCTGAGAGTGTCAGGGAGTGTCAGAGAGTGTCAGAGAGTGATAGAGAGTGATTGAGAGTGATTGAGAATGTCTGAGAGTGTCAGAGAGTGATTGAGAGTGGTTGAGAGTGTCTGAGAGTGTCAGTGAGTGATAGAGAGTGATTGAGAGTGATTGAGAGTGATTGAGAATGTCTGAGAGTGTCAGAGAGTGTCAGAGAGTGATTAAGAGAGTCAGGGAGTGTCAGAGACTGATAGAAGTGATATAGCGTGTCTGAGAGTGATTGAGAGTGTATAAGTGTGTCAGAGAGTGATAGAGAGTGTCAGCGAGTGTCAGAGAGTGTCAGAGGGTGACCGAGAGCGATAGAGAGTGTCAGAGAGTGTCAGAGCTTGTCAGAGAGTGATAGAGAGAGTCAGAGAGTGTCAGAGAGTGATAGGGAGTGTTTGAGAGTGTCAGAGCGTTATTGAGTGTGTCTGAGAGTGTCAGAGAGTGTCAGTGAGTGGTAGAGAGTGACTGAGAGTGTCAGAGAGTGATTGAGAGTGTCAGAGAGTGTCAGAGATTTTCAGAGAGTGATTAAGAGATTCAGGGAGTGTCAGAGAGTGATAGAGAGTGATATAGAGTGTCTGAGAGTGATTGAGAGTGTCTAAGCGTGTCAGAGAGTGATAGAGAGTGCAAGCGAGTGTCAGAGAGTGTCAGAGGGTGTCAGAGGGTGTCAGAGAGTGTCAGAGAGTGTCCGAGTTTGGTAGAGAGTGGCTGAGAGTGTCAGAGAGTGATTGAGAATGTCAGAGAGTGTCAGAGAGATTCAGAGAGTGATTGAGAGTGTCTGAGAGTGTCAGAGAGTGATAGAGAGTGATGTGGATGAACTGAGAGTGATTGAGAGTGTCTAAGAATGTCAGAGAGTGTCAGAGAGTGATATCGAGTTTCTGAGAGAGTCTGAGTGTGTCAGGGAGTGTCTGAGAGTGTCTGAGAGTGTCTGAGAGTAATAGAGAGTGTCTGAGAGTGTCACAGAGGGTCTGAGAGTGTCAGAGAGTGTCAGAGTGTGATAGAGAGTGTCTGAGAGTGTCTGAGTGTGTCAGGGAGTGTCTGAGAGTGTCCGAAAGTGATAGAGAGTGTCTGAGAGTGTCAGAGAGCGTCTGAGAGTGTCAGGGAGTGTCAGCGAGTGTCTGAGAGTGATGGAGATTGTCAGTGAATGTCAGAGAGTGTTTGAGAGTGATAGAGATTGTCTGAGAGTGTCAGAGAGTGATAGAGAGTGTCTGAGGTTGTCAGAGAGTGTCAGAGGTTGTCTGAGATTGTCAGAGTGTTTCAGAGAGTGAGAGCGATTGTCTGAGAGTGTCAGAGAGTGGTAGCGAGTGTGTGTGAGTGTCAGAGAGTGATAGGGAGTGTCTGAGAGTGTCTGAGTGTGTCAGGGAGTGTTTGAGAGTGTCTGAGAGTGTCTGAGAGTGATAGAGAGTGTCTGAGAGTGTCAGAGAGGGTCTGAGAGTGTCAGAGAGTGTCAGCGAGTGTCTGAGAGTGATAGAGATCGTCAGAGAATGTCAGAGAGTGTTTGAGAGTAATAGAGATTGTCTGAGAGTGTCAGAGATTGATCGAGAGTGTCAGAGAGTGTCAGAGAGTGATAGAGAGTGTCTGAGAGTGTCAGAGAGTGTCTGAGAGTGTCAGAGATTATCAGCGAGTGTTTGAGAGTGATAGTGATTGTCAGAGAATGTCAGAGAGTTGTAGAGAGTGACAGAGAGTTGCTGAGAGTGCCAGAGAGTGTCAGAGAGTGATAGAGAGTGTCAGGGAGTGTCAGAGAGTGTCAGAGAGCGATAGAGAGTGTCTGAGAGTGTCAAAGAGTGTCAGAGAGAGTTAGAGCGTGTCTGAGAGTGTCAGACAGTGATACAAAGTGTCAGAGAGTGACAGAGAGTGTCAGAGAGTGTCAGAGAGTGATAGAGAGTGTCACAGAGTGTCAGAGAGTGTCAGAGAGTGATAGAGAGTGTCAGAGATTGTCACAGCATGTCAGAGAGTGTCAGAGTTTGATAGAGAGTGTCTGAGACTGTCAGAGAGTGTCAGAGAGTGATTGAGAACGTCAGAGAGTGTCAGAGAGATTCATAGAGTGATTGAGAGTGTCTGAGAGTGTCAGAGAGTGATAGAGAGTGATATGGAGTATCTGAGAAAATTGAGAGTGTCTAAGCATGTCAGAGAGTGTCAGAGAGTGATAGAGAGTGTCTGAGAGTGTCTGAGTGTGATAGAGAGTGTCTGAGAGTGTCTGAGTGTGATAGAGAGTGTCTGAGAGTGTCAGAGAGGTTCTGAGAGTGTCAGGGAGTGTCAGCGAGTGTCTGAGGGTGATGGAGATTGTCAGAGAATGTCAGAGTGGTAGAGAGAGATAGAGTGTGTCAGAGAGTGAGTGAGTGTGTCTGAGAGTGTCAGAGAGTGTCAGAGAGTGATAGAGAGTTTCCGAGATTGTTTGAGAGTGATTGAGAATGTCTGAGATTTTCTGAGAATGTCAGAGAGTGTCAAAGAGTGATTGAGAGTGTCTGAGAGTGTCAGAGAGTGATAGAGTGTGTCAGAGAATGTCAGAGAGTGATAGCGAGTGTCTGAGAGTGTCAGAGAGTGATCGAGTGTGTCTGAGAGTGTCTGAGACTGTATGAGAGTGATAGAGAGTGTCAGCGAGGGTCTGAGAGTGATAGAGAGTATCTGAGAGTATCAGAAAGTGTCTGAGAGTGTCAGAGAATGTCAGCGAGTGTCTGAGAGAGACCGAGAGTGACAGAGAGTGTCAGATAGTGTCAGAGAGTGTCAGAGCTTGTCAGAGAGTGATAGAGAGAGTCAGAGAGTGTCAGAGAGTGATAGTGTGTGTCTGAGAGTGTCAGAGAGTGATAGAGTGTGTCTGAGAGTGTCAGAGAGTGATTCAGAGTGTATGAGAGTGCCAGAGAGTGATAGAGAGTGTCTGAGAGTGTCAGAGTGTGATTGAGAGTGTCAGAGAGTGTCAGAGAGTATCAGAGAGTGTCAGAGAATGATATAGAATGTCAGAGAATGTCAGAGAGTGTCAGAGAGTGTCAGAGAGTGTCAAAGAGTGGTAGAGAGTGTCTGAGATTGTCTGAGAGTGTCAGAGAGTGTCAGAGAGCGTCAGAGAATTTTAGAGAGTGTCAGAGAATGTCAGAGAGTGGCAGAGAGCGACAGAGAGTGACAGAGAGTGTCAGAGAGTGATAGAGAGTGTCTGAGAGTGTCAGAGAGGTTCTGAGAGTGTCAGGGAGTGTCAGCGAGTGTCTGAGGGTGATGGAGATTGTCAGAGAATGTCAGAGTGGTAGAGAGAGATAGAGTGTGTCAGAGAGTGAGTGAGTGTGTCTGAGAGTGTCAGAGAGTGTCAGAGAGTGATAGAGAGTGGCAGAGAGTGATTGAGAGTGACAGAGAGTGTCAGAGATTGATTGAGAGTGATTGAGAATGTCTGAGATTTTCTGAGAATGTCAGAGAGTGTCAAAGAGTCATTGAGAGTGTCTGAGAGTGTCAGAGAGTGATAGAGTGTGTCAGAGAATGTCAGAGAGTGATAGCGAGTGTCTGAGAGTGTCAGAGAGTGGCAGAGAGCGACAGAGAGTGACAGAGAGTGTCAGAGAGTGATAGAGAGTGTCTGAGAGCGTCTGAGAGTGTCATAGAGTGTCAGAGAGTGATGGAGTGTGTCAGGGAGTGTCAGAGAGTGATAGAGAATGTCTGAGATCGTCTGAGAGTGTCAGAGAGTGTCAGAGAGCGTCAGAGAGAGTTAGAGAGTGTCTGAGAGTGTCAGAGAGTGAGACAGAGTGTCTGAGAGTGGTAAAGTGTGTCAGAGAGTGTCAGAGAGTGATAGAAAGTGTCAGAGAATGTCAGAGAGTGTCAGAGAGTGTCAGAGAGTGATAGAGAGTGAAAGAGAGTGACAGAGATTGTCAGAGAGTGATTGAGAGTGTCAGAGAATGTCAGAGAGTGTCAGAGAGTGTCAGAGAGTGATAGAGAGTGAAAGAGAGTGACAGAGAGTGTCAGAGAGTGATTGAGAGTGTCTGAGAGTGTCAGAGAGTGTCAGAGAGTGATAGAGAGTGATTGAGAGTGATTGAGAATGTCTGAGAGTGTCTGAGAGTGTCAGAGAGTGATTGAGAGTGTCTGAGAGTGTCAGAGAGTGATTCAGAGTGTCTGAGAGTGCCAGAGAGTGATAGAGAGTGTCTGAGAGTGTCAGAGAGTGATTGAGAGTGTCAGAGAGTGTCAGAGAGTGTCAGAGAATGATATAGAGTGTCAGAGAATGTCAGAGAGTGTCAGGGAGTGTCAGAGAGTGTCAAAGAGTGGTAGAGAGTGTCTGAGAGTGTCAGAGAGTGATTGAGAGTGTCAGAGAGTGATGGAGTGTGTCTGAGAGCGTCTGAGAGTGTCAGAGAGTGTCAGAGAGCGTCAGAGAATTTTAGAGAGTGTCAGAGAGTGTCAGAGAGTGGTAGAGAGTGATAGAGAGTGACAGAGAGTGTCAGAGAGTGATAGAGAGTGTCTGAGAGCGTCTGAGAGTGTCAGCGAGTGTCAGAGAGTGATGGAGTGTGTCAGGGAGTGTCAGAGAGTGATAGAGAATGTCTGAGATCGTTTGAGAGTGTCAGAGAGCGTCAGAGAGAGTTAGAGAGTGTCTGAGAGTGTCAGAGAGTGAGACAGAGTGTCTGAGAGTGGTAAAGTGTGTCCGAGAGTGTCAGAGAGTGATAGAAAGTGTCAGAGAATGTCAGAGAGTGTCAGAGAGTGTCATAGAGTGTCAGAGAGTGATTGAGAGTGTCAGAGAGTGTCAGAGAGTGTCAGAGAGTGTCAGAGAGTGATTGAGAGTGATTGAGAATGTCTGAGAGTGTCTGAGAGTGTCTGAGAGTGATTGAGAGTGTCTGAGAGTGTCAGAGAGTGTCAGAGAGTGATATAGAGTGATTGAGAGTGTTTGAGAATGTCTGAGAGTGTCTGAGAGTGTCAGAGAGTGATTGAGAGTGCCTGAGAGTGTCAGAGAGTGTCAGAGAGTGATATAGAGTGATTGAGAGTGTTTGAGAATGTCTGAGAGTGTCTGAGAGTGTCAGAGAGTGATTGAGAGTGCCTGAGAGTGTCAGAGAGTGTCAGAGAGTGATATAGAGTGATTGAGAGTGTTTGAGAATGTCTGAGAGAGTCTGAGAGTGTCAGAGAGTGTCAGAGAGTGATTAAGAGAGTCAGGGAGTGTCAGAGAGTGTCAGAGAGTGATTGAGAGTGTCTGAGAGTGTCAGGGAGTGTCAGAGAGTGTCAGAGAGTGATAGAGAGTGATTGAGAGTGATTGAGAATGTCTGAGAGTGTCAGTGAGTGATAGAGAGTGATTGAGAGTGATTGAGAGTGATTGAGAATGTCTGAGAGTGTCTGAGAGTGTCAGAGAGTGTCAGAGAGTGATTAAGAGAGTCAGGGAGTGTCAGAGTCTGATAGAGAGTGATATAGCGTGTCTGAGAGTGATTGAGAGTGTATAAGTGTGTCAGAGAGTGATAGAGAGTGTCAGCGAGTGTCAGAGAGTGTCAGAGGGTGACCGAGAGCGATAGAGAGTGTCAGAGAGTGTCAGAGCTTGTCAGAGAGTGATAGAGAGAGTCAGAGAGTGTCAGAGAGTGATAGGGAGTGTTTGAGAGTGTCAGAGCGTTATTGAGTGTGTCTGAGAGTGTCAGAGAGTGTCAGTGAGTGGTAGAGAGTGACTGAGAGTGTCAGAGAGTGATTGAGAGTGTCAGAGAGTGTCAGAGATTTTCAGAGAGTGATTAAGAGATTCAGGGAGTGTCAGAGAGTGATAGAGAGTGATATAGAGTGTCTGAGAGTGATTGAGAGTGTCTAAGCGTGTCAGAGAGTGATAGAGAGTGCAAGCGAGTGTCAGAGAGTGTCAGAGGGTGTCAGAGGGTGTCAGAGAGTGTCAGAGAGTGTCCGAGTTTGGTAGAGAGTGGCTGAGAGTGTCAGAGAGTGATTGAGAATGTCAGAGAGTGTCAGAGAGATTCAGAGAGTGATTGAGAGTGTCTGAGAGTGTCAGAGAGTGATAGAGAGTGATGTGGATGAACTGAGAGTGATTGAGAGTGTCTAAGAATGTCAGAGAGTGTCAGAGAGTGATATCGAGTTTCTGAGAGAGTCTGAGTGTGTCAGGGAGTGTCTGAGAGTGTCTGAGAGTGTCTGAGAGTAATAGAGAGTGTCTGAGAGTGTCACAGAGGGTCTGAGAGTGTCAGAGAGTGTCAGAGTGTGATAGAGAGTGTCTGAGAGTGTCTGAGTGTGTCAGGGAGTGTCTGAGAGTGTCCGAAAGTGATAGAGAGTGTCTGAGAGTGTCAGAGAGCGTCTGAGAGTGTCAGGGAGTGTCAGCGAGTGTCTGAGAGTGATGGAGATTGTCAGTGAATGTCAGAGAGTGTTTGAGAGTGATAGAGATTGTCTGAGAGTGTCAGAGAGTGATAGAGAGTGTCTGAGGTTGTCAGAGAGTGTCAGAGGTTGTCTGAGATTGTCAGAGTGTTTTAGAGAGTGAGAGCGATTATCTGAGAGTGTCAGAGAGTGGTAGCGAGTGTGTGTGAGTGTCAGAGAGTGATAGGGAGTGTCTGAGAGTGTCTGAGTGTGTCAGGGAGTGTTTGAGAGTGTCTGAGAGTGTCTGAGAGTGATAGAGAGTGTCTGAGAGTGTCAGAGAGGGTCTGAGAGTGTCAGAGAGTGTCAGCGAGTGTCTGAGAGTGATAGAGATCGTCAGAGAATGTCAGAGAGTGTTTGAGAGTAATAGAGATTGTCTGAGAGTGTCAGAGATTGATCGAGAGTGTCAGAGAGTGTCAGAGAGTGATAGAGAGTGTCTGAGAGTGTCAGAGAGTGTCTGAGAGTGTCAGAGATTATCAGCGAGTGTTTGAGAGTGATAGTGATTGTCAGAGAATGTCAGAGAGTTGTAGAGAGTGACAGAGAGTTGCTGAGAGTGCCAGAGAGTGTCAGAGAGTGATAGAGAGTGTCAGGGAGTGTCAGAGAGTGTCAGAGAGCGATAGAGAGTGTCTGAGAGTGTCAAAGAGTGTCAGAGAGAGTTAGAGCGTGTCTGAGAGTGTCAGACAGTGATACAAAGTGTCAGAGAGTGACAGAGAGTGTCAGAGAGTGTCAGAGAGTGATAGAGAGTGTCACAGAGTGTCAGAGAGTGTCAGAGAGTGATAGAGAGTGTCAGAGATTGTCACAGCATGTCAGAGAGTGTCAGAGTTTGATAGAGAGTGTCTGAGACTGTCAGAGAGTGTCAGAGAGTGATTGAGAACGTCAGAGAGTGTCAGAGAGATTCATAGAGTGATTGAGAGTGTCTGAGAGTGTCAGAGAGTGATAGAGAGTGATATGGAGTATCTGAGAAAATTGAGAGTGTCTAAGCATGTCAGAGAGTGTCAGAGAGTGATAGAGAGTGTCTGAGAGTGTCTGAGTGTGATAGAGAGTGTCTGAGAGTGTCTGAGTGTGATAGAGAGTGTCTGAGAGTGTCAGAGAGGTTCTGAGAGTGTCAGGGAGTGTCAGCGAGTGTCTGAGGGTGATGGAGATTGTCAGAGAATGTCAGAGTGGTAGAGAGAGATAGAGTGTGTCAGAGAGTGAGTGAGTGTGTCTGAGAGTGTCAGAGAGTGTCAGAGAGTGATAGAGAGTTTCAGAGATTGTTTGAGAGTGATTGAGAATGTCTGAGATTTTCTGAGAATGTCAGAGAGTGTCAAAGAGTGATTGAGAGTGTCTGAGAGTGTCAGAGAGTGATAGAGTGTGTCAGAGAATGTCAGAGAGTGATAGCGAGTGTCTGAGAGTGTCAGAGAGTGATCGAGTGTGTCTGAGAGTGTCTGAGACTGTATGAGAGTGATAGAGAGTGTCAGCGAGGGTCTGAGAGTGATAGAGAGTATCTGAGAGTATCAGAAAGTGTCTGAGAGTGTCAGAGAATGTCAGCGAGTGTCTGAGAGAGACCGAGAGTGACAGAGAGTGTCAGATAGTGTCAGAGAGTGTCAGAGCTTGTCAGAGAGTGATAGAGAGAGTCAGAGAGTGTCAGAGAGTGTCAGAGAGTGATAGTGTGTGTCTGAGAGTGTCAGAGAGTGATAGAGTGTGTCTGAGAGTGTCAGAGAGTGATTCAGAGTGTATGAGAGTGCCAGAGAGTGATAGAGAGTGTCTGAGAGTGTCAGAGTGTGATTGAGAGTGTCAGAGAGTGTCAGAGAGTATCAGAGAGTGTCAGAGAATGATATAGAATGTCAGAGAATGTCAGAGGGTGTCAGAGAGTGTCAGAGAGTGTCAAAGAGTGGTAGAGAGTGTCTGAGATTGTCTGAGAGTGTCAGAGAGTGTCAGAGAGCGTCAGAGAATTTTAGAGAGTGTCAGAGAATGTCAGAGAGTGGCAGAGAGCGACAGAGAGTGACAGAGAGTGTCAGAGAGTGATAGAGAGTGTCTGAGAGTGTCAGAGAGGTTCTGAGAGTGTCAGGGAGTGTCAGCGAGTGTCTGAGGGTGATGGAGATTGTCAGAGAATGTCAGAGTGGTAGAGAGAGATAGAGTGTGTCAGAGAGTGAGTGAGTGTGTCTGAGAGTGTCAGAGAGTGTCAGAGAGTGATAGAGAGTGGCAGAGAGTGATTGAGAGTGACAGAGAGTGTCAGAGATTGATTGAGAGTGATTGAGAATGTCTGAGATTTTCTGAGAATGTCAGAGAGTGTCAAAGAGTCATTGAGAGTGTCTGAGAGTGTCAGAGAGTGATAGAGTGTGTCAGAGAATGTCAGAGAGTGATAGCGAGTGTCTGAGAGTGTCAGAGAGTGGCAGAGAGCGACAGAGAGTGACAGAGAGTGTCAGAGAGTGATAGATAGTGTCAAGAGCGTCTGAGAGTGTCATAGAGTGTCAGAGAGTGATGGAGTCTGTCAGGGAGTGTCAGAGATTGATAGAGAATGTCTGAGATCGTCTGAGAGTGTCAGAGAGTGTCAGAGAGCGTCAGAGAGAGTTAGAGAGTGTCTGAGAGTGTCAGAGAGTGAGACAGAGTGTCTGAGAGTGGTAAAGTGTGTCAGAGAGTGTCAGAGAGTGATAGAAAGTGTCAGAGAATGTCAGAGAGTGTCAGAGAGTGTCAGAGAGTGATAGAGAGTGAAAGAGAGTGACAGGGATTGTCAGAGAGTGATTGAGAGTGTCAGAGAATGTCAGAGAGTGTCAGAGAGTGTCAGAGAGTGATAGAGAGTGAAAGAGAGTGACAGAGAGTGTCAGAGAGTGATTGAGAGTGTCTGAGAGTGTCAGAGAGTGATAGAGAGTGATTGAGAGTGATTGAGAATGTCTGAGAGTGTCTGAGAGTGTCAGAGAGTGATTGAGAGTGTCTGAGAGTGTCAGAGAGTGATTCAGAGTGTCTGAGAGTGCCAGAGAGTGATAGAGAGTGTCTGAGAGTGTCAGAGAGTGATTGAGAGTGTCAGAGAGTGTCAGAGAGTGTCAGAGAATGATATAGAGTGTCAGAGAATGTCAGAGAGTGTCAGGGAGTGTCAGAGAGTGTCAAAGAGTGGTAGAGAGTGTCTGAGAGTGTCAGAGAGTGATTGAGAGTGTCAGAGAGTGATGGAGTGTGTCTGAGAGCGTCTGAGAGTGTCAGAGAGTGTCAGAGAGCGTCAGAGAATTTTAGAGAGTGTCAGAGAGTGTCAGAGAGTGGTAGAGAGTGATAGAGAGTGACAGAGAGTGTCAGAGAGTGATAGAGAGTGTCTGAGAGCGTCTGAGAGTGTCAGAGAGTGTCAGAGAGTGATGGAGTCTGTCAGGGAGTGTCAGAGAGTGATAGAGAATGTCTGAGATCGTTTGAGAGTGTCAGAGAGCGTCAGAGAGAGTTAGAGAGTGTCTGAGAGTGTCAGAGAGTGAGACAGAGTGTCTGAGAGTGGTAAAGTGTGTCAGAGAGTGTCAGAGAGTGATAGAAAGTGTCAGAGAATGTCAGAGAGTGTCAGAGAGTGTCATAGAGTGTCAGAGAGTGATTGAGAGTGTCAGAGAGTGTCAGAGAGTGTCAGAGAGTGTCAGAGAGTGATAGAGAGTGATTGAGAGTGATTGAGAATGTCTGAGAGTGTCTGAGAGTGTCAGAGAGTGATTGAGAGTGTCTGAGAGTGTCAGAGAGTGATAGAGTGTTTGAGAGTGATTGAGAATGTCTGAGAGTGTCTGAGAGTGTCAGAGAGTGTCAGAGAGTGATAGAGAGTGATTGAGAGTGATTGAGAATGTCTGAGAGTGTCTGAGAGTGTCAGAGAGTGATTGAGAGTGTCTGAGAGTGTCAGAGAGTGTCAGAGAGTGATAGAGAGTGATTGAATGTGATTGAGAGTGTCTGAGAGTGTCTGAGAGTGTCAGAGAGTGTCAGAGAGTGATTAAGAGAGTAAGGGAGTGTCAGAGAGTGTCAGAGAGTGATTGAGAGTGTCTGAGAGTGTCAGAGAGTGATAGAGAGTGATTGAGAGTGATTGAGAATGTCTGAGAGTGTCAGAGAGTGTCAGAGAGTGATTGAGAGTGTCAGAGAGTGATTGAGAGTGTCTGAGAGTGTCAGAGAGTGATAGAGAGTGATTGAGAGTGATTGAGAATGTCTGAGAGTGTCTGAGAGTGTCAGAGAGTGTCAGAGAGTGATTAAGAGAGTCAGGGAGTGTCAGAGAGTGATAGAGAGTGATCTAGCGTGTCTGAGAGTGATTGAGAGTGTAGAAGTGTGTCAGAGAGTGATAGAGAGTGTCAGCGAGTGTCAGAGAGTGTCAGAGGGTGACCGAGAGCGATAGAGAGGGTCAGAGAGTGTCAGAGCTTGTCAGAGAGTGATAGAGAGAGTCAGAGAGTGTCAGAGAGTGATAGGGAGTGTTTGAGAGTGTCAGAGAGTTATTGAGTGTGTCTGAGAGTGTCAGAGAGTGTCAGTGAGTGGTAGAGAGTGACTGAGAGTGTCAGAGAGTGTCAGAGAGTGATTGAGAGTGTCAGAGAGTGTCAGAGATTTTCAGAGAGTGATTGAGAGATTCAGGGAGTGTCAGAGAGTGATAGAGAGTGATATAGAGTGTCTGAGAGTGATTGAGAGTGTCTGAGAGTGTCAGAGAGTGATAGAGAGTGTCAGAGAATGTCAGAGAGTGATAGCGAGTGTCTCAGAGTGTCAGAGAGTGATCGAGAGTGTCTGAGAGTATCTGAGTGTGTCAAAGATTGATTGAGAGTGTCTGAGAGTGTCAGAGAGTGATAGAGAGTGTCAGAGAATGTCAGAGAGTGATAGCGAGTGTCTCAGAGAGTCAGAGAGTGATCGACAGTGTCTGAGAGTGTCTGAGTGTGTCAGGGAATGTCTGAGAGTGTCAGAGAGTGATTGAGAGTGTCAGAGAGTGATTGAGAGTGTCTGAGAGTGTCTGAGACTGTCTGAGTGTGATAGAGAGTGTCAGCGATGGTCTGAGAGTGATAGAGAGTGTCTGAGAGTATCAGAAAGTGTCTGAGAGTGTCAGAGAATGTCAGCGAGAGTCTGAGAGTGACCGAGAGTGTCAGAGAGAGATAGAGAGTGTCTGAGAAGGTGTCAGAAAGCGATACAGAGTGTCAGAGAGTGTCAGAGAGTGTCAGAGAGTGATAGAGAGTGTCAGAGAAAGTCAGAGATTGTCACAGAGTGTCAGAGAGTGTCAGAGAGTGATAGAGAGTGACAGAGAGTGTCAGAGAGTGTCAGAGAGTGATAGAAAGTATCTGAAAGCGTCTGAGAGTGTCAGAGAGTGTCAGAGAGTGATAGAGAGTGTCAGAGAGTGTCAGAGAGTGATAGAGAGTGTCTGAGAGGGTCTGAGTGTGTCAGAGAGTGTCGGAGATTGATAGAGAGTGTCTGAGAGTGTCAGGGAGTGTCAGAGAGAGAGAGAGAGAGAGTGTCTGAGAGTGTCAGAGAGTGATACAGAGTGTCTGAGAGTGATAAAGTGTGTCAGAGAGAGATAGAGAATGTCAGAGAGTGTCAGAGAGTGATAGAGAGTGATAGAGAGTGATAGAGAGTGTCAGAGAGTGACAGAGAGTTATAGAGAGTGTCTGGGAATGTCAGAGAGTGTCAGAGATTGTCAGAGTGTGATAGTGACAGTCAGAGAGTCTCAGAGAGTGATAGGGAGTGTCTGAGAGTGTCAGAGAGTGCTATAGAGTGTCAGAGAATGTCAGAGAGTGTCAGAGAGTGATAGAGAGTGATAGAGAGTGATTAAGAGAGTCAGGGAGTGTCAGAGAGTGACAGAGAGTGATATAGAGTGTCTGAGAGTGATTGAGAGTGTATAAGAGTGTCAGAGAGTGATAGGGAGTGTTTGAGAGAGTCAGAGAGTGTCAGACAGTGATAGGGAGTGTTTGAGAGTGTCAGAGAGTGATAGAGAGTGATAGAGAGTGTCAGAGAGTGTCAGAGAGTGACAGAGAGTGTCTGAGAGTGATAAAGTTGTCAGAGAGAGATAGAGAATGTCAGAGAGTGTCAGAGAGTGATAGAGAGTGATAGATAGTGTCAGAGAGTGTCAGAGAGTGCCAGAGAGTGTCAGAGAGTGATACAGAGTGTCTGAGAGTGATAAAGTGTGTCAGAGAGAGATAGAGAATGTCAGCGAGTGTCAGAGAGAGATAGAGAGTGTCAGAGAGTGATATAGATTGTCAGAGAGTGATCGAGAGAGTCTGAGTGTGGAAGAGAGTGTCAGAGAGTGATAGAGAGAGTCTGAGAGTGTCAGAGAGTGTCAGAGAGGGATAGAGAGTGTGTGAGAAGGTGTCAGAAAGTGATGCAGAGTGTCAGAGAGTGTCAGAGAGTGATAGAGAGTGTCAGAGAAAGTCAGAGATTGTCACAGAGTGTCAGAGAGTGTCAGAGAGTGATAGAGAGTGACAGAGAGTGTCAGAGAGTGTCAGAGAGTGATAGAAAGTGTCTGAAAGCGTCTGAGAGTGTCAGAGAGTGTCAGAGAGTGATAGAGAGTGTCAGAGAGTGTCAGAGAGTGATAGAGAGTGTCTGAGAGGGTCTGAGTGTGTCAGAGAGTGTCGGAGATTGATAGAGAGTGTCTGAGAGTGTCATTGAGTGTCAGAGAGAGAGAGAGAGAGTGTGTCTGAGAGTGTCAGAGAGTGATACAGAGTGTCTGAGAGTGATAAAGTGTGTCAGAGAGAGATAGAGAATGTCAGAGAGTGTCAGAGAGTGATAGAGAGTGATAGAGAGTGTCAGAGAGTGTCAGAGAGTGACAGAGAGTGTCTGAGAGTGATAAAGTTGTCAGAGAGAGATAGAGAATGTCAGAGAGTGTCAGAGAGTGATATAGAGTGATAGATAGTGTCAGAGAGTGCCAGAGAGTGTCAGAGAGTGTCAGAGAGTGATAGAGAGTGTCTGAGAATGTCAGAGAGTGTCAGAGAGTGACTGAGTGTGACAGAGAGTGTCTGAGAATGTCAGAGAGTGTCAGAGAGAGACTGAGTGTGACAGAGAGTGTCAGAGAGTGATTGAGAATGTCTGAGAGTGTCTGAGAGTGTCAGAGAGTGATTGAGAGTGTCTGAGAGTGTCAGAGTGTGATAGAAAGTGATATGGAGCGTCTGAGACTGATTGAGAGTGTTTAAGAATGTCAGAGAGTGTCAGAGAGTTATAGAGAGTCTCTGGGAATGTCAGAGAGTGTCAGAGATTGTCAGAGTGTGATAGTGACAGTCAGAGAGTCTCAGAGAGTGATAGGGAGTGTCTGAGAGTGTCACAGAGTGCTATAGAGTGTCAGAGAATGTCAGAGAGTGTCTGAGAGTGTCAGAGAGTGATAGAGAGTGATAGAGAGTGATTAAGAGAGTCAGGGAGTGTCAGAGAGTGACAGAGAGTGATATAGAGTGTCTGAGAGTGATTGAGAGTGTATAAGAGTGTCAGAGAGTGATAGGGAGTGTTTGAGAGAGTCAGAGAGTGTCAGACAGTGATAGGGAGTGTTTGAGAGTGTCAGAGAGTGATAGAGAGTGATAGAGAGTGTCAGAGAGTGTCAGAGAGTGACAGAGAGTGTCTGAGAGTGATAAAGTTGTCAGAGAGAGATAGAGAATGTCAGAGAGTGTCAGAGAGTGATAGAGAGTGATAGAGAGTGTCAGAGAGTATCAGAGAGTGTCAGAGAGTGATAGAGAGTGTCTGAGAATGTCAGAGAGTGTCTGAGAGTGTCTGAGTGTGACAGAGAGTGATTGAGAGTTTCTGAGAGTTTCAGAGTGTGATAGAAAGTGATATGGAGCGTCTGAGACTGATTGAGAGTGTTTAAGAGTGTCAGAGAGTGTCAGAGAGTTATAGAGAGTGTCTGGGAATGTCAGAGAGTGTCAGAGATTGTCAGAGTGTGATAGTGACAGTCAGAGAGTCTCAGAGAGTGATAGGGAGTGTCTGAGAGTGTCACAGAGTGCTATAGAGTGTCAGAGAATGTCAGAGAGTGTCAGAGAGTGTCAGAGAGTTATAGAGAGTGATTAAGAGAGTCAGGGAGTGTCAGAGAGTGACAGAGACTGATATAGAGTGTCTGAGAGTGTATAAGAGTGTCAGAGAGTGATAGGGAGTGTTTGAGAGAGTCAGAGAGTGTCATACAGTGATAGGGAGTGTTTGAGAGTGTCAGAGAGTGATTGAGTGTGTCTGAGAGTGTCAGAGAGTGTCAGAGAGTGTCAGAGAGTGGTAGAGAGTGTCTGAGAGTGTCAGAGAGTGTCAGAGAGTGATAGAGAGTGTCAGAGAATGTCAGAGAGTGATAGCGAGTGTCTCAGAGTGTCAGAGAGTGATCGAGAGTGTCTGAGAGTATCTGAGTGTGTCAAAGATTGATTGAGAGTGTCTGAGAGTGTCAGAGAGTGATAGAGAGTGGCAGAGATTGTCAGAGAGTGATAGCGAGTGTCTCAGAGTGTCAGAGAGTGATCGACAGTGTCTGAGAGTGTCTGAGTGTGTCAGGGAGTGTCTGAGAGTGTCAGAGAGTGATTGAGAGTGTCAGAGAGTGACTGAGAGTGTCTGAGAGTGTCTGAGACTGTCTGAGTGTGATAGAGAGTGTCAGCGCGGGTCTGAGAGTGATTGAGAGTATCTGAGAGTATCACAAAGTGTCTGAGAGTGTCAGAGAAAGTCAGCGAGAGTCTGAGAGTGACCGAGAGTGACCGAGAGTGATGGAGAGTGTCAGAGAGTGTCAGAGCTTGTCAGAGAGTGATCGAGAGAGTCAGAGAGTGACAGGGAGTGTCTGAGAGTGTCAGAGAGTGATTGAGAGTGACTGAGTGTGCCAGAGAGTGATAGAGAGTGTCTGAGAGTGTCAGAGAGTGTCAGAGAGTGATTGGGAGTGTCAGAGAGTATCTGAGAGTGTCAGCGAGTTTCTGAGAGCGATAGAGATTGTCAGAGAATGTCAGAGAGTGGCAGAGAGTGATAGACAGTGTCTGAGAGTGTCAGAGATTGATAGAGAGTTTCCGAGAGTGTCAGAGAGTATCTGAGAGTGTCAGAGAGTGTCAGCGAGTGTCAGAGAGAGATAGAGAATGTCTGAGAGTGTCAGAGAGTGATACAGAGTGTCAGAGAGTGATATAGATTGTCAGAGAGTGATAGAGAGAGTCTGAGTGTGTCAGAGAGTGTCAGAGAGTGATAGAGAGAGTCTGAGAGTGTCAGAGAGTGTCAGAGAGAGATAGAGAGTGTCTGAGAAGGTGTCAGATAGTGATACAGAGTGTCAGAGAGTGTCAGAGAGTGATAGAGAGTGTCAGAGAAAGTCAGAGATTGTCACAGAGTGTCAGAGAGTGTCAGAGAGTGATAGAGAGTGACAGAGAGTGACAGAGAGTGTCAGAGAGTGATAGAAAGTGTCTGAAAGCGTCTGAGAGTGTCAGAGAGTGTCAGAGAGTGATAGAGAGTGTCAGAGAGAGTCAGAGAGTGATAGAGAGTGTCTGAGAGGGTCTGAGTGTGTCAGAGAGTGTCGCAGATTGATAGAGAGTGTCTGAGAGTGTCAGGGAGTGTTAGAGAGAGATAGAGAATGTCAGAGAGTGATAGAGAGTGATAGAGAGTGTCAGAGAGTGTCAGAGAGTGACAGAGAGTGTCTGAGAGTGATAAAGTTGTCAGAGAGAGATAGAGAATGTCAGAGAGTGTCAGAGAGTGTCAGAGAGTGTCAGAGAGTGATAGAGAGTGTCTGAGAATGTCAGAGAGTGTCAGAGAGTGACTGAGTGTGACAGAGAGTGTCTGAGAGTGTCAGAGAGTGATTGAGAGTGTCAGAGAGTGACTGAGAGTGTCTGAGAGTGTCTGAGACTGTCTGAGTGTGATAGAGAGTGTCAGCGCGGGTCTGAGAGTGATTGAGAGTATCTGAGAGTATCACAAAGTGTCTGAGAGTGTCAGAGAAAGTCAGCGAGAGTCTGAGAGTGACCGAGAGTGACCGAGAGTGATGGAGAGTGTCAGAGAGTGTCAGAGCTTGTCAGAGAGTGATCGAGAGAGTCAGAGAGTGACAGGGAGTGTCTGAGAGTGTCAGAGAGTGATTGAGAGTGACTGAGTGTGCCAGAGAGTGATAGAGAGTGTCTGAGAGTGTCAGAGAGTGTCAGAGAGTGATTGGGAGTGTCAGAGAGTATCTGAGAGTGTCAGCGAGTTTCTGAGAGCGATAGAGATTGTCAGAGAATGTCAGAGAGTGGCAGAGAGTGATAGACAGTGTCTGAGAGTGTCAGAGATTGATAGAGAGTTTCCGAGAGTGTCAGAGAGTATCTGAGAGTGTCAGAGAGTGTCAGCGAGTGTCAGAGAGAGATAGAGAATGTCTGAGAGTGTCAGAGAGTGATACAGAGTGTCAGAGAGTGATATAGATTGTCAGAGAGTGATAGAGAGAGTCTGAGTGTGTCAGAGAGTGTCAGAGAGTGATAGAGAGAGTCTGAGAGTGTCAGAGAGTGTCAGAGAGAGATAGAGAGTGTCTGAGAAGGTGTCAGATAGTGATACAGAGTGTCAGAGAGTGTCAGAGAGTGATAGAGAGTGTCAGAGAAAGTCAGAGATTGTCACAGAGTGTCAGAGAGTGTCAGAGAGTGATAGAGAGTGACAGAGAGTGACAGAGAGTGTCAGAGAGTGATAGAAAGTGTCTGAAAGCGTCTGAGAGTGTCAGAGAGTGTCAGAGAGTGATAGAGAGTGTCAGAGAGAGTCAGAGAGTGATAGAGAGTGTCTGAGAGGGTCTGAGTGTGTCAGAGAGTGTCGCAGATTGATAGAGAGTGTCTGAGAGTGTCAGGGAGTGTTAGAGAGAGATAGAGAATGTCAGAGAGTGATAGAGAGTGATAGAGAGTGTCAGAGAGTGTCAGAGAGTGACAGAGAGTGTCTGAGAGTGATAAAGTTGTCAGAGAGAGATAGAGAATGTCAGAGAGTGTCAGAGAGTGTCAGAGAGTGTCAGAGAGTGATAGAGAGTGTCTGAGAATGTCAGAGAGTGTCAGAGAGTGACTGAGTGTGACAGAGAGTGTCTGAGAATGTCAGAGAGTGTCAGAGAGAGACTGAGTGTGACAGAGAGTGTCAGAGAGTGATTGAGAATGTCTGAGAGTGTCTGAGAGTGTCAGAGAGTGATTGAGAGTGTCTGAGAGTGTCAGAGTGTCATAGAAAGTGATATGGAGCGTCTGAGACTGATTGAGAGTGTTTAAGAGTGTCAGAGAGTGTCAGAGAGTTATAGAGAGTGTCTGGGATTGTCAGAGAGTGTCAGTGATTGTCAGAGTGTGATAGTGACAGTCAGAGAGTCTCAGAGAGTGATAGGGAGTGTCTGAGAGTGTCACAGAGTGCTATAGAGTGTCAGAGAATGTCAGAGAGTGTCAGAGAGTGATAGAGAGTGATTAAGAGAGTCAGGGAGTGTCAGAGAGTGACAGAGAGTGATATAGAGTGTCTGAGAGTGATTGAGAGTGTATAAGAGTGTCAGAGAGTGATAGGGAGTGTTTGAGAGAGTCAGAGAGTGTCAGACAGTGATAGGGAGTGTTTGAGAGTGTCAGAGAGTGATAGAGAGTGATAGAGAGTGTCAGAGAGTGTCAGAGAGTGACAGAGAGTGTCTGAGAGTGATAAAGTTGTCAGGGAGAGATAGAGAATATCAGAGAGTGTCAGAGAGTGATAGAGAGTGATAGATAGTGTCAGAGAGTGTCAGAGAGTGCCAGAGAGTGTCAGAGAGTGATACAGAGTGTCTGAGAGTGATAAAGTGTGTCAGAGAGAGATAGAGAATGTCAGAGAGTGTCAGAGAGTGATAGAGAGTGATAGAGAGTGTCAGAGACTGTCAGAGAGTGACAGAGAGTGTCTGAGAGTGATAAAGTTGTCAGAGAGAGATAGAGAATGTCAGAGAGTGTCAGAGAGTGATAGAGAGTGATAGATAGTGTCAGAGAGTGTCAGAGAGTGTCAGAGAGTGTCAGAGAGTGATAGAGAGTGTCTGAGAATGTCAGAGAGTGTCAGAGAGTGACTGAGTGTGACAGAGAGTGTCTGAGAATGTCAGAGAGTGTCAGAGAGTGACTGAGTGTGACAGAGAGTGTCAGAGAGTGATTGAGAATGTCTGAGAGTGTCTGAGAGTGTCAGAGAGTGATTGAAAGTGTCTGAGAGTGTCAGAGTGAGATAGAAAGTGCTATGGAGCGTCTGAGACTGATTGAGAGTGTTTAAGAGTGTCAGAGAGTGTCAGAGAGTTATCGAGAGTGTCTGGGAATGTCAGAGAGTGTCAGAGATTGTCAGAGTGTGATAGTGACAGTCAGAGAGTCTCAGAGAGTGATAGGGAGTGTCTGAGAGTGTCACAGAGTGCTATAGAGTGTCAGAGAATGTCAGAGAGTGTCAGAGAGTGTCAGAGAGTGATAGAGAGTGATTAAGAGAGTCAGGGAGTGTCAGAGAGTGACAGAGACTGATATGGAGTGTCTGAGAGTGATTGAGAGTGTATAAGAGTGTCAGAGAGTGAGAGGGAGTGTTTGAGAGAGTCAGAGAGTGTCATACAGTGATAGGGAGTGTTTGAGAGTGTCAGAGAGTGATTGAGTGTGTCTGAGAGTGTCAGAGAGTGTCAGAGAGTGTCAGAGAGTGTCAGAGAGTGGTAGAGAGTGTCTGAGAGTGTCAGAGAGTGTCAGAGAGTGATTGAGAGTGATTGAGAGTGATTGAGAATGTCTGAGAGTGTCTGAGAGTGTCAGAGAGTGTCAGAGAGTGATTAAGAGTGTCAGGGAGTGTCAGAGAGTGATAGAGAGTGATATAGAGTGTCTGAGAGTAATTGAGAGTGTCTAAGAGTGTCAGCGAGTGTCAGAGAGTGTCAGAGGGTGACCGAAAGCGATAGAGAGTGTCAGAGAGTGTCAGAGCTTGTCAGAGAGTGTCAGAGAGTGTCAGAGAGTTTCAGAGAGTGATTGAGAGTGATTGAGAATGTCTGAGAGTGTCTGAGAGTGTCTGAGAGTGCCAGAGAATGTCAGAGAGTGATAACGAGTGTCTGAGAGTGTCAGAGAGTGATCAAGAGTGTCTGAGAGTGCCTGAGAGTGTCAGGGAGTGTCTGAGAGTGTCAAAGAGTGATTGAGAGTGTCAGAGAGTGATTGAGACTGTCTGAGTGTGGCAGAGAGTGTCAGCGAGGATCTGAGAGTGAGAGAGAGTATCTGAGAGTATCAGAAAGTGTCTGAGAGTGTCAGAGAATGTCAGCGAGTGTCTGAGAGTGACCGAGAGTGACCGAGAGTGATAGAGAGTGTCAGAGAGTGTCAGAGCTTGTCAGAGAGTGATAGAGAGAGTCAGAGAGTGTGAGAGTTGTCAGAGAGTGATAGAGAGAGTCAGAGAGTGTCAGAGAGTGATCGGAAGTGTCTGAGAGTGTCAGAGAGTGATTGAGAGTGACTGAGAGTGCCAGAGAGTGATAGAGAGTGTCTGAGAGTGTCAGAGAGTGTCAGAGAGTGTGAGAGAGTGATTGAGAGTGTCAGAGAGTATCAGAGAGTGATAGAGAGTGTCTGAGTGTATCTGAGAGTGTCAGCGAGTTTCAGAGAGCGAGAGAGATTGTCAGAGAATGTCAGAGAGTGGTAGAGAATGATAGACAGTGTCTGAGAATGTCAGAAATTGATAGAGAGTGTCAGAGACTGATAGAGAGTGTCTGAGAGTGATAGAAAGTGTCTGAAAGCGTCTGAGAGTGTCAGGGAGTGTCAGAGAGTGATAGTGAGTGTCAGAGAGTGTCAGAGAGTGATAGAGAGTGTCTGAGAGGGTCTGAGATTGTCAGAGAGTGTCAGAGAGTGTCAGAGAGTGACAGAGAGTGTCTGAGAGTGTCAGAGATTGTCAGAGAGAGATAGAGAGTGTCAGAGAGTGTCAGAGAGTGATACAGAGTGTCTGAGATTGTCAGAGAGTGTCAGAGAGTGATAGAGAGTGTCTGAGAGTGATAAAGTTGTAAGAGAGAGATAGAGAATGTCAGAGAGTGTCAGAGAGTGATAGAGAATGTCAGAGAGTGTCAGAGAGTGACTGAGAGTGTCAGAGAGTGATTGAGAATGTCTGAGAGTGTCAGAGTGTGATAGAAAGTGATATCGAGCGTCTGAGAGTGATTGAGAGTGTTTAAGAGTGTCAGAGAGTGTCAGAGAGTGTCAGAGAGTGTCAGAGAGTGATAGAGAGTGTCTGAGAATGTCAGAGAGTGTCAGAGAGTGATCGGGAGTGTCTGAGATTGTCAGAGAGTGATTGAAAGTGTCTGACAGTGTCAGAGAGTGATCGAGAGCGTCTGAGAGTGTCAGGGAGTGTCAGAGAGCTATTGAGAGTGTCAGAGAGTGATTGAGAGTGATTCAGAATGTCTGAGAGTGTCTGAGAGTGTCAGAGAGTGTCAGAGAGTGATAGAGATTGTCAGAGAATGTAATAGAGTGGCAGAGAGAGATAGATTGTGTCAGAGAGTGACCGAGAGTGATAGAGAGTGTCAGAGAGTGTCAGAGAGCGTCAGAGCTTGTCAGAGAGTGAAAGAGAGAGTCAAGAATGTCAGAGAGTGATAGGGAGTGTCTGAGAGTGTCAGAGAGTTTCAGAGAGTGACTGAGAGTGATTGAGAATGTCTGAGAGTGTCTGAGAGTGTCAGAGAATGTCAGAAAGTGATTGAGAGTGTCTGAGAGTGATAGAGAGTGTCAGAGAGTGTCAGAGAGTGATAGAGAGTGTCTGAGAGTGTCTGCGAGTGTCTGAGAGTGTCTGCGAGTGTCTGAGAGTGTCAGGGAGTGTCTGAGAGTGTCAGGGAGTGTCAGAGAGTGTCCGAGAGTGTCAGAGAGTGATAGAGAGTGTCAGAGAGTGTCAGAGAGTGATTGAGAATGTCTGAGAGTGTCTGAGAGTGTCAGAGAGTGTCGGAGAGTGATTGCGAATGTCTGAGTGTGATAGAGAGTGTCAGAGAGTGTCAGAGAGTGATAGAGAGTGTCTGAGAGTTTCTGAGAGTGTCAGGGAGTGTCAGAGAGTGTCAGAGAGTGTCAGTGAGTGTCAGTGAGTGATAGAGAGTGTCAAAGGGTGTCAGAGAGTGTCTGAGAGTGTCTGAGAGTGTTAGAGAGTGTCAGAGAGTGGCTGAGAGTGCCAGAGAGTTTCAGAGAGTGTCAGAGAGTGTCAGAGAGTGTCTGAGAGTGCCAGAGTTTTTCAGAGAGTGAGAGAGATTGTCTGAGAGTGTCTGAGAGTGTCGGAGGGTGATAGAGAGTGTGAGAGAATGTCAGAGAGTGATAGAGAGTTTCTGAGAGTGTCAGAGAGTGATAGAGAGTGTCTGAGAGTATCTGAGAGTGTCAGCGAGTTTCTGAGAGCGATAGAGATTGTCAGAGAATGTCAGAGTGTGGTAGAGAGTGATAAAGCGTGTCTGAGAGTGTCAGAGATTGATAGAGAGTGTCAGAGACTGATAGAGAGTGTCTGAGAGTGTCAGAGAGTATCTGAGAGTGTCAGAGAGAGTCAGAGAGAGATAGAGAGTGTCTGAGAGTATCAGAAAGTGATACAGAGTGTCAGAGAGTGATAGAGAGTGTCAGAGAGTGTCAGAGAGTGATAGAGAGTGTCAGAGAATGTCTGAGATTGTCACAGAGTGTCAGAGAGTGTCAGGGAGTGACAGAGAGTGTCAGAGAGTGACAGAGAGTGATAGACAGTGTCTGAGAGCGTCTGAGAATGTCAGAGAGTGATAGAGAGTGTCTGAGAGCTTCTGAGATTGTCAGAGAGTGTCTGAGAGTGTCAGAGAGTGTCAGCGAGAGATAGAGTGTGTCTGAGAGTGTCAGAGAGTGATACAGAGAGTCTGAGAGTGATAAAGTGTGTCAGAGAGAGATAGAGAATGTCAGAGAGTGTCAGAGTATGTCAGAGAGTGATAGAGAGTGTCTGAGAGTGATAAAGTGTGTCAGAGAGAGATAGAGAATGTCAGAGAGTGTCAGAGAGTTTCAGAGAGTGATAGAGAGTGATCGAGAGTGTCAGAGAGTGTCAGAGAGTGTCAGAGAGTGATAGAGAGTGTCTGAGAGTGTCTGAGAGTGATAGAAAGTGATATAGAGCGTCTGAGAGTGATTGAGAGTGTCTAAGAGTGTCAGAGAGTGTCAGAGAGTGATAGAGAGTGTCTGAGAATGTCAGAGAGTGTCAGAGAGTGATCGGGAGTGTCTGAGAGTGTCAGAGAGTGATTGAGAGTGACTGAGAGTGCCAGAGAGTGATAGAGAGTGTCTGAGAGTGTCAGAGAATGTCAGAGAGTGGTAGAGAATGATAGACAGTGTCTGAGAGTGTCAGAAATAGATAGAGAGTGTCAGAGACTGATAGACAGTGTCAGAGAGTGTCAGAGAGTATCTGAGAGTGTCAGAGAGTGTCAGCGAGTGTCAGAGAGAGATAGAGAATGTCTGAGAGTGTCAGAGAGTGGTACAGAGTGTCAGAGAGTGATATAGATTGTCAGAGAGTGATAGAGAGAGGCTGAGTGTGTCAAAGAGTGTCAGAGAGTGAGAGAGAGATTCTGAGAGTGTCAGAGAGTGTCAGAGAGAGATAGAGAGTGTCTGAGAAGGTGTCAGAAAGTGATACAGAGTGTCAGAGAGTGTTAGAGAGTGTCAGAGATTGATAGAGTGTCTCAGAGAGTGTCAGAGAGTGAGAGAGAGTGACAGAGAGTGACAGAGAGTGTCAGAGAGTGTCAGAGAGTGACAGAAAGTGTCTGAAAGCGTCTGAGAGTGTCAGAGAGTGTCAGAGAGTGATAGAGAGTGTCAGAGAGTGATAGAGAGTGTCTGAGAGGGTCTGAGATTGTCAGAGAGTGTCAGAGAGTGTCAGAGAGAGATAGAGAGTGTCTGAGAGTGTCAGAGAGTGATACAGAGTGTCTGAGAGTGATAACGTGTGTCAGAGAGAGATAGTGAGTGTCAGAGAGTGTCAGAGAGTGTCAGAGAGTGATAGAGAGTGTCTGAGAGTGAAAAAGTTGTCAGAGAGAGATAGAGAATGTCAGAGAGTGTCAGAGAGGGATAGAGAATGTCAGAGTGTCAGAGAGTGACTGAGAGTGTCAGAGAGTGATTGAGAATGTCTGAGAGTGTCTGAGAGTGTCAGAGAGTGATTGAGAGTGTCTGAAAGTGTCAGAGTGTGATAGAAAGTGATATCGAGCGTCTGAGAGTGATTGAGAGTATTTAAGAGTGTCAGAGAGTGTCAGAGAGTGATAGAGAGTGTCTGAGAATGTCAGAGAGTGATACGGAGTGTCTGAGAGTGTCAGAGAGTGATTGAAAGTGTCTGACAGTGTCAGAGAGTGATCGAGAGCGTCTGAGTGTGTCAGGGAGTGTCAGAGAGTTATTGAGAGTGTCAGAGAGTGATTGAGAGTGATTGAGAATGTCTGAGAGTGTCTGAGAGTGTCAGAGAGTGTCAGAGAGTGATAGAGATTGTCAGAGAATGTAATAGAGTGGTAGAGAGAGATAGAGTGTGTCAGAGAGTGACCGAGAGTGATAGAGAGTGTCAGAGAGTGTCAGAGAGCGTCAGAGCTTGTCAGAGAGTGATAGAGAGAGTCAAGAGTGTCAGAGAGTTATAGGGAGTGTCTGAGAGTGTCAGAGAGTGATTGAGAGTGATTGAGAATGTCTGAGAGTGTCAGAGAATGTCAGAAAGTGATTGAGAGTGTCTGAGAGTGATAGAGAGTGTCAGAGAGTGTCAGAGAGTGATAGAGAGTGTCTGAGAGTGTCTGAGAGTGTCAGGGAGTGTCTGAGAGTGTCAGGGAGTGTCAGAGAGTGTCCGAGAGTGTCTGAGAGTGTCTGAGAGAGTCAGGGAGTGTCTGAGAGTGTCTGAGAGTGTCAGAGAGTGATTGAGAATGTCTGAGAGTGTCTGAGAGTGTCAGAGAGTGTCAGAGAGTGATTGCGAGTGTCTGAGAGTTATAGAGAGTGTCAGAGAGTGTCAGAGAGTGAGAGAGATTGTCTGAGAGTGTCTGAGAGTCTCGGAGGGTGATAGAGAGTGTGAGAGAATGTCAGAGAGTGATAGAGAGCGTCTGAGAGTGTCAAAGAGTGACAGAGAGTGTCTGAGAGTATCTGAGAGTGTCAGCGAGTTTCTGAGAGCGATACAGATTGTCAGAGAATGTCAGAGAGTGGTAGAGAGTGATAGAGAGCGTCTGAGAGTGTCAAAGAGTGACAGAGAGTGTCTGAGAGTATCTGAGAGTGTCAGCGAGTTTCTGAGAGCGATACAGATTGTCAGAGAATGTCAGAGAGTGGTAGAGAGTGATAGAGAGTGTCTGAGAGTGTCAGAGATTGATAGAGAGTGTCAGAGACTGACAGAGAGTGTCTGAGAGTGTCTGAGAGTATCAGAAAGTGATACAGAGTGTCAGAGAGTGATAGAGAGTGTCAGAGAGTGTCAGGGAGTGATAGAGAGTGTCAGAGAATGTCAGAGATTGTCACAGTGTGTCAGAGAGTGTCAGGGAGTGTCTGAGAGTGTCAGAGAGTTATTGAGAGTGTCAGAGAGTGATTGAGAGTGATTGAGAATGTCTGAGAGTGTCAGAGAGTGTCAGAGAGTGTCAGAGAGTGATAGAGATTGTCAGAGAATGTAATAGAGTGGTAGAAAGAGATAGAGTGTGTCAGAGAGTGACCGAGAGTGATAGAGAGTGTCAGAGAGTGTCAGAGAGCGTCAGAGCTTGTCAGAGAGTGATAGAGAGAGTCAAGAGTGTCAGAGAGTTATAGGGAGTGTCTGAGAGTGTCAGAGAGTGATTGAGAGTGATTGAGAATGTCTGAGAGTGTCTGAGAGTGTCAGAGAATGTCAGAAAGTGATTGAGAGTGTCTGAGAGTGATAGAGAGTGTCAGAGAGTGTCAGAGAGTGATAGAGAGTGTCTGAGAGTGTCTGAGAGTGTCTGAGAGTGTCAGGGAGTGTCTGAGAGTGTCAGGGAGTGTCAGAGAGTGTCCGAGAGTGTCTGAGAGTGTCTGAGAGAGTCAGGGAGTGTCTGAGAGTGTCTGAGAGTGTCAGAGAGTGATTGAGAATGTCTGAGAGTGTCTGAGAGTGTCAGAGAGTGTCAGAGAGTGATTGCGAGTGTCTGAGAGTTATAGAGAGTGTCAGAGAGTGTCAGAGAGTGAGAGAGATTGTCTGAGAGTGTCTGAGAGTGTCGGAGGGTGATAGAGAGTGTGAGAGAATGTCAGAGAGTGATAGAGAGCGTCTGAGAGTGTCAAAGAGTAACAGAGAGTGTCTGAGAGTATCTGAGAGTGTCAGCGAGTTTCTGAGAGCGATAGAGATTGTCAGAGAATGTCAGAGAGTGGTAGAGAGTGATAGAGAGTGTCTGAGAGTGTCAGAGATTGATAGAGAGTGTCAGAGACTGATAGAGAGTGTCTGAGAGTGTCTGAGAGTATCAGAAAGTGATACAGAGTGTCAGAGAGTGATAGAGAGTGTCAGAGAGATTCAGGGAGTGATAGAGAGTGTCAGAGAATGTCAGAGATTGTCACAGTGTGTCAGAGAGTGTCAGGGAGTGTCAGAGAGTGTCAGAGAGTGATAGAGAGTGTCTGAGAGCGTCTGAGATTGTCAGAGAGTGTCAGAGAGTGTCAGAGAGTGATAGAGAGTGTCTGAGAGTGTCAGAGAGTGTCAGCGAGAGATAGAGTGTGTCTGACAGTGACAGAGAGTGATACAGAGTGTCTGAGAGTGATAAAGTGTGTCAGATAGAGATGGAGAATGTCAGAGAGTGTCAGAGAGTGTCAGAGAGTGACAGAGAGTGTCTGAGAGTGTCAGAAAGTGATACAGAGTGTCAGAGAGTGATAGAGAGTGTCAGAGAATGTCAGAGTTGGCACAGAGTGTCAGAGAGTGTCAGAGAGTGATAGAGAGTGACAGAGAGTGTCAGAGAGTGTCAGAGAGTGATAGAGAGTGTCTGAGCGCGTCTGAGAGTGTCAGAGAGTGTCAGAGAGTGATCGAGAGTGTCAGAGATGTCAGAGAGTGATAGAGAGTGTCTGAGAGTGTCTGAGATTGTCAGAGAATGTCAGAGAGTGTCAGAGAGTGTCAGAGAGTGTCAGAGAGTGATAGAGATTGTCAGAGAATGTCAGAGAGTGGTAGAGAGAGATAGAGTGTGTCAGAGAGTGTCAGAGAGTGTCAGAGAGCGTCAGAGCTTGTCAGAGAGTGATAGAGAGAGTCAAGAGTGTCAGAGAGTGATAGGGAGTGTCTGAGAGTGTCAGAGAGTGTCAGAGAGTGATTGAGAATGTCAGAGAGTGTCAGAGAGTGATTGAGAGTGATTGAGAATGTCTGAGAGTGTCTGAGAGTGTCAGAGAGTGTCACAGAGTGTCAGAGAGTGTCAGGGAGTGTCAGAGAGTTTCAGAGAGTGATAGAGAGTGTTAGAGAGTGTCAGAGAGTGATAGAGAGTGTCTGAGAGCGTCTGAGATTGTCAGAGAGTGTCAGAGAGTGTCAGAGAGTGATAGAGAGTGTCTGAGAGTGTCAGAGAGTGTCAGCGAGAGATAGAGTGTGTCTGAGAGTGTCAGAGAGTGATACAGAGTGTCTGAGAGTGATAAAGTGTGTCAGAGAGAGATAGAGATTGTCAGAGAGTGTAAGAGAGTGTCAGAGAGTGTCAGAGAGTGATAGAGAGTGTCTGAGAGTGATAAAGTGTGTCAGAGAGAGATAGAGAATGTCAGAGAGTGTCAGAGAGTGTCAGAGAGTGATCGAGAGCGATAGAGAGTGTCAGAGAGTGTCAGAGAGTGATAGAGAGTGTCTGAGAATGTCAGAGATTGTCAGAGAGTGACTGAGAGTGTCAGAAAGTGTCAGAGAGTGATTGACAATGTCTGAGAGTGTCTGAGAGTGTCAGAGAGTGATAGAAACTGATATAGAGCGTCTGAGAGTGATTGAGAGTGTTTAAGAGTGTCAGAGAGTGTCAGAGAGTGATAGAGCTTGTCAGAGTGTGATAGTGCCAGTCAGACAGTGTCAGAGAGTGATAGGGAGTGTCTGAGAGTGTCAGAGAGTGATTGAGAGTGTCTGAGAGTGTCAGAGAGAGATCGAGAGCGTCTGAGAGCATCAGAGAGTGTCAGAGACTGATTGAGTGTGTCAGAGAGTGATTGAGAGTGATTGAGAATGTCTGAGAGTGTCCGAGAGTGTCAGAGAGTGTTAGAGATTGTCAGAGAATGTCAGAGAGTCGTAGAGAGAGATAGAGTGTGTCAGAGAGTGAGGGAGAGTGATAGTGAGTGTCAGAGAGTGTCAGAGAGCGTCAGAGCTTACCAGGGAGTAATGGAGAGAGTCAAGAGTGTCAGAGAGTGATAGGGAGTATCTGAGAGTGTCAGAGAGTGTCAGAGAGTGATTGAGAGTGTCAGAGAGTGTCAGAGAGTGTCAGAGAGTGATTGAGAGTGATTGAGAATGTCTGAGAGTGTCTGAGAGTGTCAGAGAGTGGCAGAGATTGATTGAGAGTGTCTGAGAGTGATAGAGAGTGTCAGAGAGTGTCAGAGAGTGATAGAGAGTGTCTGATAGTGTCTGAGAGTGTCAGGGATTGTCAGAGAGTGTCAGTGAGAGTCAGTGAGTGATAGAGAGTGTCAAAGGGTGTCAGAGAGTGTCTGAGAGTGTCAGAGAGTGGCTGAGAGTGCCAGAGAGTTTCAGAGAGTGTCAGAGATTGTCTGAGAGTGCCAGAGTATTTCAGAGAGTGAGATGGATTGTCTGAGTGTGTCTGAGAGTGTCGGAAGGTGATAGAGAGTGTGAGAGAATGTCAGAGAGTGATAGAGAGTGTCAGAGAGTGATAGAGAGTGTCTGAGAGTATCTGAGAGTGTCAGCGAGTTTCTGAGAGCGATAGAGATTGTCAGAGAATGTCAGAGAGTGGTAGAGAGTGATAGAGGGTGTCTGAGAGTGTCAGAAAGTCATACAGAGTGTCAGAGAGTGATAGAGAGTGTCAGAGAGTGATAGAGAGTGTCAGAGAATGTCAGAGATTGTCACAGAGTGTCAGAGAGTGTCAGAGAGTGATAGAGAGTGACAGAGAGTGTCAGAGAGTGTCAGAGAGTGATCGAGAGTGTCAGAGATGTCAGAGAGTGATAGAGAGTGTCTGAGAGTGTCTGAGATTGTCAGAGAATGTCAGAGAGTGTCAGAGAGTGTCAGAGAGTGATAGAGATTGTCAGAGAATGTCAGAGAGTGGTAGAGAGAGATAGAGTGTGTCAGAGAGTGTCAGAGAGTGTCAGAGAGCGTCAGAGCTTGTCAGAGAGTGATAGAGAGTGTCAAGAGTGTCAGAGAGTGATAGGGAGTGTCTGAGAGTGTCAGAGAGTGTCAGAGAGTGATTGAGAGTGATTGAGAGTGATTGAGAATGTCTGAGAGTGTCTGAGAGTGTCAGAGAGTGTCACAGAGTGTCAGAGAGTGTCAGAGTTGGCACAGAGTGTCAGAGAGTGTCAGAGAGTGATAGAGAGTGACAGAGAGTGTCAGAGAGTGTCAGAGAGTGATAGAGAGTGTCTGAGCGCGTCTGAGAGTGTCAGAGAGTGTCAGAGAGTGATCGAGAGTGTCAGAGATGTCAGAGAGTGATAGAGAGTGTCTGAGAGTGTCTGAGATTGTCAGAGAATGTCAGAGAGTGTCAGAGAGTGTCAGAGAGTGTCAGAGAGTGATAGAGATTGTCAGAGAATGTCAGAGAGTGGTAGAGAGAGATAGAGTGTGTCAGAGAGTGTCAGAGAGTGTCAGAGAGCGTCAGAGCTTGTCAGAGAGTGATAGAGAGAGTCAAGAGTGTCAGAGAGTGATAGGGAGTGTCTGAGAGTGTCAGAGAGTGTCAGAGAGTGATTGAGAATGTCAGAGAGTGTCAGAGAGTGATTGAGAGTGATTGAGAATGTCTGAGAGTGTCTGAGAGTGTCAGAGAGTGTCACAGAGTGTCAGAGAGTGTCAGGGAGTGTCAGAGAGTTTCAGAGAGTGATAGAGAGTGTTAGAGAGTGTCAGAGAGTGATAGAGAGTGTCTGAGAGCGTCTGAGATTGTCAGAGAGTGTCAGAGAGTGTCAGAGAGTGATAGAGAGTGTCTGAGAGTGTCAGAGAGTGTCAGCGAGAGATAGAGTGTGTCTGAGAGTGTCAGAGAGTGATACAGAGTGTCTGAGAGTGATAAAGTGTGTCAGAGAGAGATAGAGATTGTCAGAGAGTGTAAGAGAGTGTCAGAGAGTGTCAGAGAGTGATAGAGAGTGTCTGAGAGTGATAAAGTGTGTCAGAGAGAGATAGAGAATGTCAGAGAGTGTCAGAGAGTGTCAGAGAGTGATCGAGAGCGATAGAGAGTGTCAGAGAGTGTCAGAGAGTGATAGAGAGTGTCTGAGAATGTCAGAGATTGTCAGAGAGTGACTGAGAGTGTCAGAAAGTGTCAGAGAGTGATTGACAATGTCTGAGAGTGTCTGAGAGTGTCAGAGAGTGATAGAAACTGATATAGAGCGTCTGAGAGTGATTGAGAGTGTTTAAGAGTGTCAGAGAGTGTCAGAGAGTGATAGAGCTTGTCAGAGTGTGATAGTGCCAGTCAGACAGTGTCAGAGAGTGATAGGGAGTGTCTGAGAGTGTCAGAGAGTGATTGAGAGTGTCTGAGAGTGTCAGAGAGAGATCGAGAGCGTCTGAGAGCATCAGAGAGTGTCAGAGACTGATTGAGTGTGTCAGAGAGTGATTGAGAGTGATTGAGAATGTCTGAGAGTGTCCGAGAGTGTCAGAGAGTGTTAGAGATTGTCAGAGAATGTCAGAGAGTCGTAGAGAGAGATAGAGTGTGTCAGAGAGTGAGGGAGAGTGATAGTGAGTGTCAGAGAGTGTCAGAGAGCGTCAGAGCTTACCAGGGAGTAATGGAGAGAGTCAAGAGTGTCAGAGAGTGATAGGGAGTATCTGAGAGTGTCAGAGAGTGTCAGAGAGTGATTGAGAGTGTCAGAGAGTGTCAGAGAGTGTCAGAGAGTGATTGAGAGTGATTGAGAATGTCTGAGAGTGTCTGAGAGTGTCAGAGAGTGGCAGAGATTGATTGAGAGTGTCTGAGAGTGATAGAGAGTGTCAGAGAGTGTCAGAGAGTGATAGAGAGTGTCTGATAGTGTCTGAGAGTGTCAGGGATTGTCAGAGAGTGTCAGTGAGAGTCAGTGAGTGATAGAGAGTGTCAAAGGGTGTCAGAGAGTGTCTGAGAGTGTCAGAGAGTGGCTGAGAGTGCCAGAGAGTTTCAGAGAGTGTCAGAGATTGTCTGAGAGTGCCAGAGTATTTCAGAGAGTGAGATGGATTGTCTGAGTGTGTCTGAGAGTGTCGGAAGGTGATAGAGAGTGTGAGAGAATGTCAGAGAGTGATAGAGAGTGTCAGAGAGTGATAGAGAGTGTCTGAGAGTATCTGAGAGTGTCAGCGAGTTTCTGAGAGCGATAGAGATTGTCAGAGAATGTCAGAGAGTGGTAGAGAGTGATAGAGGGTGTCTGAGAGTGTCAGAAAGTCATACAGAGTGTCAGAGAGTGATAGAGAGTGTCAGAGAGTGATAGAGAGTGTCAGAGAATGTCAGAGATTGTCACAGAGTGTCAGAGAGTGTCAGAGAGTGATAGAGAGTGACAGAGAGTGTCAGAGAGTGTCAGAGAGTGATCGAGAGTGTCAGAGATGTCAGAGAGTGATAGAGAGTGTCTGAGAGTGTCTGAGATTGTCAGAGAATGTCAGAGAGTGTCAGAGAGTGTCAGAGAGTGATAGAGATTGTCAGAGAATGTCAGAGAGTGGTAGAGAGAGATAGAGTGTGTCAGAGAGTGTCAGAGAGTGTCAGAGAGCGTCAGAGCTTGTCAGAGAGTGATAGAGAGTGTCAAGAGTGTCAGAGAGTGATAGGGAGTGTCTGAGAGTGTCAGAGAGTGTCAGAGAGTGATTGAGAGTGATTGAGAGTGATTGAGAATGTCTGAGAGTGTCTGAGAGTGTCAGAGAGTGTCACAGAGTGTCAGAGAGTGTCAGGGAGTGTCAGAGACTTTCAGAGAGTGATAGAGAGTGTTAGAGAGCGTCAGAGAGTGATAGAGAGTGTCTGAGAGCGTCTGAGATTGTCAGAGACTGTCAGAGATTGTCAGAGAGTGATAGAGAGTGTCTGAGAGTGTCAGAGAGTGATACAGAGTGTCTGAGAGTGATAAAGTGTGTCAGAGAGAGATAGAGATTGTCAGAGAGTGTCAGAGAGTGTCAGAGAGTGATAGAGAGTGTCTGAGAGTGATAAAGTGTGTCAGAGAGAGATAGAGAATGTCAGAGAGTGTCAGAGAGTGTCAGAGAGTGATCGAGAGCGATAGAGAGTGTCAGAGAGTGTCAGAGAGTGATAGAGAGTGTCTGAGAATGTCAGAGATTGTCAGAGAGTGACTGAGAGTGTCAGAAAGTGTCAGAGAGTGATTGAGAATGTCTGAGAGTGTCTGAGAGTGTCAGAGAGTGATAGAAACTGATATAGAGCGTCTGAGAGTGATTGAGAGTGTTTAAGAGTGTCAGAGAGTGATAGAGCTTGTCAGAGTGTGATAGTGCCAGTCAGACAGTGTCAGAGAGTGATAGGGAGTGTCTGAGAGTGTCAGAGAGTGATTGAGAGTGTCTGAGAGTGTCAGAGAGAGAGATCGAGAGCGTCTGAGAGCATCAGAGAGTGTCAGAGACTGATTGAGTGTGTCAGAGAGTGATTGAGAGTAATTGAGAATGTCTGAGAGTGATAGAGAGCGTCAGAGAGTGTCAGAGAGTGATAGAGAGTGTCTGATAGTGTCTGAGAGTGTCAGGGATTGTCAGAGAGTGTCAGTGAGTGTCAGTGAGTGATAGAGAGTGTCAAAGGGTGTCAGAGAGTGTCTGAGAGTGTCAGAGAGTGTCAGAGAGTGGCTGAGAGTGCCAGAGAGTTTCAGAGAGTGTCAGAGATTGTCTGAGAGTGCCAGAGTATTTCAGAGAATGAGAGAGATTGTCTGAGAGTGTCTGAGAGTGTCGGAGGGTGATAGAGAGTGTGAGAGAATGTCAGAGAGTGATAGAGAGTGTCAGAGAGTGATAGAGAGTGTCTGAGAGTATCTGAGAGTGTCAGCGAGTTTCAGAGAGTGTCAGAGATTGTCTGAGAGTGCCAGAGTATTTCAGAGAATGAGAGAGATTGTCTGAGAGTGTCTGAGAGTGTCGGAGGGTGATAGAGAGTGTGAGAGAATGTCAGAGAGTGATAGAGAGTGTCAGAGAGTGATAGAGAGTGTCTGAGAGTATCTGAGAGTGTCAGCGAGTTTCTGAGAGCGATAGAGATTGTCAGAGAATGTCAGAGAGTGGTCGAGAGTGATAGAGGGTGTCTGAGAGTGTCAGAAAGTGATACAGAGTGTCAGAGAGTGATAGAGAGTGTCAGAGAGTGATAGAGAGTGTCAGAGAATGTCAGAGATTGTCACAGAGTGTCAGAGAGTGTCAGAGAGTGATAGAGAGTGACAGAGAGTGTCAGAGAGTGTCAGAGAGTGATAGAGAGTGTCTGAGCGCGTCTGAGAGTGTCAGAGAGTGTCAGAGAGTGATCGAGAGTGTCAGAGATGTCAGAGAGTGATAGAGAGTGTCTGAGAGTGTCTGAGAGTGTCTGAGATTGTCAGAGAATGTCAGAGAGTGTCAGAGAGTGTCAGAGAGTGTCAGAGAGTGATAGAGATTGTCAGAGAATGTCAGAGAGTGGTAGAGAGAGATAGAGTGTGTCAGAGAGTGTCAGAGAGTGTCAGAGAGCGTCAGAGCTTGTCAGAGAGTGATAGAGAGAGTCAAGAGTGTCAGAGAGTGATAGGGAGTGTCTGAGAGTGTCAGAGAGTGTCAGCGAGTTTCTGAGAGCGATAGAGATTGTCAGAGAATGTCAGAGAGTGGTAGAGAGTGATAGAGGGTGTCTGAGAGTGTCAGAAAGTCATACAGAGTGTCAGAGAGTGATAGAGAGTGTCAGAGAGTGATAGAGAGTGTCAGAGAATGTCAGAGATTGTCACAGAGTGTCAGAGAGTGTCAGAGAGTGATAGAGAGTGACAGAGAGTGTCAGAGAGTGTCAGAGAGTGATCGAGAGTGTCAGAGATGTCAGAGAGTGATAGAGAGTGTCTGAGAGTGTCTGAGATTGTCAGAGAATGTCAGAGAGTGTCAGAGAGTGTCAGAGAGTGATAGAGATTGTCAGAGAATGTCAGAGAGTGGTAGAGAGAGATAGAGTGTGTCAGAGAGTGTCAGAGAGTGTCAGAGAGCGTCAGAGCTTGTCAGAGAGTGATAGAGAGTGTCAAGAGTGTCAGAGAGTGATAGGGAGTGTCTGAGAGTGTCAGAGAGTGTCAGAGAGTGATTGAGAGTGATTGAGAGTGATTGAGAATGTCTGAGAGTGTCTGAGAGTGTCAGAGAGTGTCACAGAGTGTCAGAGAGTGTCAGGGAGTGTCAGAGACTTTCAGAGAGTGATAGAGAGTGTTAGAGAGCGTCAGAGAGTGATAGAGAGTGTCTGAGAGCGTCTGAGATTGTCAGAGACTGTCAGAGATTGTCAGAGAGTGATAGAGAGTGTCTGAGAGTGTCAGAGAGTGATACAGAGTGTCTGAGAGTGATAAAGTGTGTCAGAGAGAGATAGAGATTGTCAGAGAGTGTCAGAGAGTGTCAGAGAGTGATAGAGAGTGTCTGAGAGTGATAAAGTGTGTCAGAGAGAGATAGAGAATGTCAGAGAGTGTCAGAGAGTGTCAGAGAGTGATCGAGAGCGATAGAGAGTGTCAGAGAGTGTCAGAGAGTGATAGAGAGTGTCTGAGAATGTCAGAGATTGTCAGAGAGTGACTGAGAGTGTCAGAAAGTGTCAGAGAGTGATTGAGAATGTCTGAGAGTGTCTGAGAGTGTCAGAGAGTGATAGAAACTGATATAGAGCGTCTGAGAGTGATTGAGAGTGTTTAAGAGTGTCAGAGAGTGATAGAGCTTGTCAGAGTGTGATAGTGCCAGTCAGACAGTGTCAGAGAGTGATAGGGAGTGTCTGAGAGTGTCAGAGAGTGATTGAGAGTGTCTGAGAGTGTCAGAGAGAGAGATCGAGAGCGTCTGAGAGCATCAGAGAGTGTCAGAGACTGATTGAGTGTGTCAGAGAGTGATTGAGAGTAATTGAGAATGTCTGAGAGTGATAGAGAGCGTCAGAGAGTGTCAGAGAGTGATAGAGAGTGTCTGATAGTGTCTGAGAGTGTCAGGGATTGTCAGAGAGTGTCAGTGAGTGTCAGTGAGTGATAGAGAGTGTCAAAGGGTGTCAGAGAGTGTCTGAGAGTGTCAGAGAGTGTCAGAGAGTGGCTGAGAGTGCCAGAGAGTTTCAGAGAGTGTCAGAGATTGTCTGAGAGTGCCAGAGTATTTCAGAGAATGAGAGAGATTGTCTGAGAGTGTCTGAAAGTGTCGGAGGGTGATAGAGAGTGTGAGAGAATGTCAGAGAGTGATAGAGAGTGTCAGAGAGTGATAGAGAGTGTCTGAGAGTATCTGAGAGTGTCAGCGAGTTTCAGAGAGTGTCAGAGATTGTCTGAGAGTGCCAGAGTATTTCAGAGAATGAGAGAGATTGTCTGAGAGTGTCTGAGAGTGTCGGAGGGTGATAGAGAGTGTGAGAGAATGTCAGAGAGTGATAGAGAGTGTCAGAGAGTGATAGAGAGTGTCTGAGAGTATCTGAGAGTGTCAGCGAGTTTCTGAGAGCGATAGAGATTGTCAGAGAATGTCAGAGAGTGGTCGAGAGTGATAGAGGGTGTCTGAGAGTGTCAGAAAGTGATACAGAGTGTCAGAGAGTGATAGAGAGTGTCAGAGAGTGATAGAGAGTGTCAGAGAATGTCAGAGATTGTCACAGAGTGTCAGAGAGTGTCAGAGAGTGATAGAGAGTGACAGAGAGTGTCAGAGAGTGTCAGAGAGTGATAGAGAGTGTCTGAGCGCGTCTGAGAGTGTCAGAGAGTGTCAGAGAGTGATCGAGAGTGTCAGAGATGTCAGAGAGTGATAGAGAGTGTCTGAGAGTGTCTGAGAGTGTCTGAGATTGTCAGAGAATGTCAGAGAGTGTCAGAGAGTGTCAGAGAGTGTCAGAGAGTGATAGAGATTGTCAGAGAATGTCAGAGAGTGGTAGAGAGAGATAGAGTGTGTCAGAGAGTGTCAGAGAGTGTCAGAGAGCGTCAGAGCTTGTCAGAGAGTGATAGAGAGAGTCAAGAGTGTCAGAGAGTGATAGGGAGTGTCTGAGAGTGTCAGAGAGTGTCAGAGAGTGATTGAGAGTGTCAGAGAGTGTCAGAGAGTGATAGTGTCTGAGAGTGTCAGAAAGTGATACAGAGTGTCAGAGAGTGATAGAGAGTGTCAGAGAGTGATAGAGAGTGTCAGAGAATGTCAGAGTTGGCACAGAGTGTCAGAGAGTGTCAGAGAGTGATAGAGAGTGACAGAGAGTGTCAGAGAGTGTCAGAGAGTGATAGAGAATGTCTGAGCGTGTCTGAGAGTGTCAGAGAGTGTCAGAGAGTGATCGAGAGTGTCAGAGATGTCAGAGAGTGATAGTGTCTGAGAGTGTCTGAGATTGTCAGAGAATGTCAGAGAGTGTCAGAGAGTGTCAGAGTGTGTCAGAGAGTGTCAGAGAGTGTCAGAGAGCGTCAGAGCTTGTCAGAGAGTCACAGAGAGAGTCAAGAGTGTCAGAGAGTGATAGGGAGTGTCTGAGAGTGTCAGAGAGTGATTGAGAATGTCAGAGAGTGTCAGAGAGTGATTGAGAGTGATTGAGAATGTCTGAGAGTGTCTGAGAGTGTCAGAGAGTGTCACAGAGTGTCAGAGAGTGTCAGGGAGTGTCAGAGAGTTTCAGAGATTGATAAAGAGTGTTAGAGAGTGTCAGAGAGTGATAGAGAGTGTCTGAGAGCGTATGAGATTGTCAGAGAGTGTCAGAGAGTGATAGTGAGTGTCTGAGTGTGTCAGATAGTGTCAGCGAGAGATAGAGTGTGTCTGAGAGTGTCAGAGAGTGATACAGAGTGTCTGAGAGTGATAAAGTGTGTCAGAGAGAGATAGAGATTGTCAGAGAGTGTCAGAGAGTGTCAGAGAGTGTCAGAGAGTGATAGAGAGTGTCTGAGAGTGATAAAGTGTGTCAGAGAGAGATAGAGAATGTCAGAGAGTGTCAGAGAGTGTCAGAGAGTGATCGAGAGCGATAGAGAGTGTCAGAGAGTGTCAGAGAGTGATAGAGAGTGTCTGAGAATGTCAGAGATTGTCAGAGAGTGACTGAGAGTGTCAGAAAGTGTCAGAGAGTGATTGAGAATGTCTGAGAGTGTCTGAGAGTGTCAGAGAGTGATAGAAACTGATATAGAGCGTCTGAGAGTGATTGAGAGTGTTTAAGAGTGTCAGAGAGTGTCAGAGAGTGATAGAGCTTGTCAGAGTGTGATAGTGCCAGTCAGACAGTGTCAGAGAGTGATAGGGAGTGTCTGAGAGTGTCAGAGAGTGATTGAGAGTGTCTGAGAGTGTCAGAGAGAGATCGAGAGCGTCTGAGAGCATCAGAGAGTGTCAGAGACTGATTGAGTGTGTCAGAGAGTGATTGAGAGTGATTGAGAATGTCTGAGAGTGTCCGAGAGTGTCAGAGAGTGTCAGAGAGTGTTAGAGATTGTCAGAGAATGTCAGAGAGTCGTAGAGAGAGATAGAGTGTGTCAGAGAGTGAGGGAGAGTGATAGAGAGTGGCAGAGAGTGTCAGAGAGCGTCAGAGCTTACCAGAGAGTAATGGAGAGAGTCAAGAGTGTCAGAGAGTGATAGGGAGTGTCTGAGAGTGTCAGAGAGTGTCAGAGAGTGATTGAGAGTGTCAGAGAGTGTCAGAGAGTGTCAGAGAGTGATTGAGAGTGATTGAGAATGTCTGAGAGTGTCTGAGAGTGTCAGAGAGTGGCAGAGATTGATTGAGAGTGTCTGAGAGTGATAGAGAGTGTCAGAGAGTGTCAGAGAGTGATAGAGAGTGTCTGATAGAGTCTGAGAGTGTCAGGGATTGTCAGAGAGTGTCAGTGAGTGTCAGTGAGTGATAGAGAGTGTCAAAGGGTGTCAGAGAGTGTCTGAGAGTGTCAGAGAGTGGCTGAGAGTGCCAGAGAGTTTCAGAGAGTGATAGAGAGTGACAGAGAGTGTCAGAGAGTGATAGAGAGTGTCTGAGCGCGTCTGAGAGTGTCAGAGAGTGATCGAGAGTGTCAGAGATGTCAGAGAGTGATAGAGAGTGTCTGAGAGTGTCTGAGATTGTCAGAGAATGTCAGAGAGTGTCAGAGAGTGTCAGAGAGTGTCAGAGAGTGATAGAGATTGTCAGAGAATGTCAGAGAGTGGTGGAGAGAGATAGAGTGTGTCAGAGAGTGTCAGAGAGTGTCAGAGAGCGTCAGAGCTTGTCAGAGAGTGATAGAGAGAGTCAAGAGTGTCAGAGAGTGATAGGGAGTGTCTGAGAGTGTCAGAGAGTGTCAGAGAGTGATTGAGAATGTCAGAGAGTGTCAGAGAGTGATTGAGAGTGATTGAGAATGTCTGAGAGTGTCTGAGAGTGTCAGAGAGTGTCACAGAGTGTCAGAGAGTGTCAGGGAGTGTCAGAGAGTTTCAGAGAGTGATAGAGAGTGTTAGAGAGTGTCAGAGAGTGATAGAGAGTGTCTGAGAGCGTCTGAGATTGTCAGAGAGTGTCAGAGAGTGTCAGAGAGTGATAGAGAGTGTCTGAGAGTGTCAGAGAGTGTCAGCGAGAGATAGAGTGTGTCTGAGAGTGTCAGAGAGTGATACAGAGTGTCAGAGAGAGATAGAGATTGTCAGAGAGTGTAAGAGAGTGTCAGAGAGTGTCAGAGAGTGATAGAGAGTGTCTGAGAGTGATAAAGTGTGTCAGAGAGAGATAGAGAATGTCAGAGAGTGTCAGAGAGTGTCAGAGAGTGATCGAGAGCGATAGAGAGTGTCAGAGAGTGTCAGAGAGTGATAGAGAGTGTCTGAGAATGTCAGAGATTGTCAGAGAGTGACTGAGAGTGTCAGAAAGTGTCAGAGAGTGATTGACAATGTCTGAGAGTGTCTGAGAGTGTCAGAGAGTGATAGAAACTGATATAGAGCGTCTGAGAGTGATTGAGAGTGTTTAAGAGTGTCAGAGAGTGTCAGAGAGTGATAGAGCTTGTCAGAGTGTGATAGTGCCAGTCAGACAGTGTCAGAGAGTGATAGGGAGTGTCTGAGAGTGTCAGAGAGTGATTGAGAGTGTCTGAGAGTGTCAGAGAGAGATCGAGAGCGTCTGAGAGCATCAGAGAGTGTCAGAGACTGATTGAGTGTGTCAGAGAGTGATTGAGAGTGATTGAGAATGTCTGAGAGTGTCCGAGAGTGTCAGAGAGTGTTAGAGATTGTCAGAGAATGTCAGAGAGTCGTAGAGAGAGATAGAGTGTGTCAGAGAGTGAGGGAGAGTGATAGAGAGTGTCAGAGAGTGTCAGAGAGCGTCAGAGCTTACCAGGGAGTAATGGAGAGAGTCAAGAGTGTCAGAGAGTGATAGGGAGTATCTGAGAGTGTCAGAGAGTGTCAGAGAGTGATTGAGAGTGTCAGAGAGTGTCAGAGAGTGTCAGAGAGTGATTGAGAGTGATTGAGAATGTCTGAGAGTGTCTGAGAGTGTCAGAGAGTGGCAGAGATTGATTGAGAGTGTCTGAGAGTGATAGAGAGTGTCAGAGAGTGTCAGAGAGTGATAGAGAGTGTCTGATAGTGTCTGAGAGTGTCAGGGATTGTCAGAGAGTGTCAGTGAGAGTCAGTGAGTGATAGAGAGTGTCAAAGGGTGTCAGAGAGTGTCTGAGAGTGTCAGAGAGTGGCTGAGAGTGCCAGAGAGTTTCAGAGAGTGTCAGAGATTGTCTGAGAGTGCCAGAGTATTTCAGAGAGTGAGAGAGATTGTCTGAGTGTGTCTGAGAGTGTCGGAAGGTGATAGAGAGTGTGAGAGAATGTCAGAGAGTGATAGAGAGTGTCAGAGAGTGATAGAGAGTGTCTGAGAGTATCTGAGAGTGTCAGCGAGTTTCTGAGAGCGATAGAGATTGTCAGAGAATGTCAGAGAGTGGTAGAGAGTGATAGAGGGTGTCTGAGAGTGTCAGAAAGTCATACAGAGTGTCAGAGAGTGATAGAGAGTGTCAGAGAGTGATAGAGAGTGTCAGAGAATGTCAGAGATTGTCACAGAGTGTCAGAGAGTGTCAGAGAGTGATAGAGAGTGACAGAGAGTGTCAGAGAGTGTCAGAGAGTGATCGAGAGTGTCTGAGCGCGTCTGAGAGTGTCAGAGAGTGTCAGAGAGTGATCGAGAGTGTCAGAGATGTCAGAGAGTGATAGAGAGTGTCTGAGAGTGTCTGAGATTGTCAGAGAATGTCAGAGAGTGTCAGAGAGTGTCAGAGAGTGATAGAGATTGTCAGAGAATGTCAGAGAGTGGTAGAGAGAGATAGAGTGTGTCAGAGAGTGTCAGAGAGTGTCAGAGAGCGTCAGAGCTTGTCAGAGAGTGATATAGAGTGTCTGAGAGTGTCAGAGAGTGTCAGAGAGTGATTGAGAGTGATTGAGAGTGATTGAGAATGTCTGAGAGTGTCTGAGAGTGTCAGAGAGTGTCACAGAGTGTCAGAGAGTGTCAGGGAGTGTCAGAGACTTTCAGAGAGTGATAGAGAGTGTTAGAGAGCGTCAGAGAGTGATAGAGAGTGTCTGAGAGCGTCTGAGATTGTCAGAGACTGTCAGAGATTGTCAGAGAGTGATAGAGAGTGTCTGAGAGTGTCAGAGAGTGATACAGAGTGTCTGAGAGTGATAAAGTGTGTCAGAGAGAGATAGAGATTGTCAGAGAGTGTCAGAGAGTGTCAGAGAGTGATAGAGAGTGTCTGAGAGTGATAAAGTGTGTCAGAGAGAGATAGAGAATGTCAGAGAGTGTCAGAGAGTGTCAGAGAGTGATCGAGAGCGATAGAGAGTGTCAGAGAGTGTCAGAGAGTGATAGAGAGTGTCTGAGAATGTCAGAGATTGTCAGAGAGTGACTGAGAGTGTCAGAAAGTGTCAGAGAGTGATTGAGAATGTCTGAGAGTGTCTGAGAGTGTCAGAGAGTGATAGAAACTGATATAGAGCGTCTGAGAGTGATTGAGAGTGTTTAAGAGTGTCAGAGAGTGATAGAGCTTGTCAGAGTGTGATAGTGCCAGTCAGACAGTGTCAGAGAGTGATAGGGAGTGTCTGAGAGTGTCAGAGAGTGATTGAGAGTGTCTGAGAGTGTCAGAGAGAGAGATCGAGAGCGTCTGAGAGCATCAGAGAGTGTCAGAGACTGATTGAGTGTGTCAGAGAGTGATTGAGAGTAATTGAGAATGTCTGAGAGTGATAGAGAGTGTCAGAGAGTGTCAGAGAGTGATAGAGAGTGTCTGATAGTGTCTGAGAGTGTCAGGGATTGTCAGAGAGTGTCAGTGAGTGTCAGTGAGTGATAGAGAGTGTCAAAGGGTGTCAGAGAGTGTCTGAGAGTGTCAGAGAGTGTCAGAGAGTGGCTGAGAGTGCCAGAGAGTTTCAGAGAGTGTCAGAGATTGTCTGAGAGTGCCAGAGTATTTCAGAGAATGAGAGAGATTGTCTGAGAGTGTCTGAGAGTGTCGGAGGGTGATAGAGAGTGTGAGAGAATGTCAGAGAGTGATAGAGAGTGTCAGAGAGTGATAGAGAGTGTCTGAGAGTATCTGAGAGTGTCAGCGAGTTTCTGAGAGCGATAGAGATTGTCAGAGAATGTCAGAGAGTGGTCGAGAGTGATAGAGGGTGTCTGAGAGTGTCAGAAAGTGATACAGAGTGTCAGAGAGTGATAGAGAGTGTCAGAGAGTGATAGAGAGTGTCAGAGAATGTCAGAGATTGTCACAGAGTGTCAGAGAGTGTCAGAGAGTGATAGAGAGTGACAGAGAGTGTCAGAGAGTGTCAGAGAGTGATAGAGAGTGTCTGAGCGCGTCTGAGAGTGTCAGAGAGTGTCAGAGAGTGATCGAGAGTGTCAGAGATGTCAGAGAGTGATAGAGAGTGTCTGAGAGTGTCTGAGAGTGTCTGAGATTGTCAGAGAATGTCAGAGAGTGTCAGAGAGTGTCAGAGAGTGTCAGAGAGTGATAGAGATTGTCAGAGAATGTCAGAGAGTGATAGAGAGAGATAAAGTGTGTCAGAGAGTGTCAGAGAGTGTCAGACAGCGTCAGAGCTTGTCAGAGAGTGATAGAGAGAGTCAAGAGTGTCAGAGAGTGATAGGGAGTGTCTGAGAGTGTCAGAGAGTGTCAGAGAGTGACTGAGAGTGTCAGAGAGTGTCAGAGAGTGATAGAGAGTGTCTGAGAGTGTCAGAAAGTGATACAGAGTGTCAGAGAGTGATAGAGAGTGTCAGAGAATGTCAGAGTTGGCACAGAGTGTCAGAGAGTGTCAGAGAGTGATAGAGAGTGACAGAGAGTGTCAGAGAGTGTCAGAGAGTGATAGAGAATGTCTGAGCGCGTCTGAGAGTGTCAGAGAGTGTCAGAGAGTGATCGAGAGTGTCAGAGATGTCAGAGAGTGATAGTGTCTGAGAGTGTCTGAGATTGTCAGAGAATGTCAGAGAGTGTCAGAGAGTGTCAGAGTGTGTCAGAGAGTGATAGAGATTGTCAGAGAATGTCAGAGAGTGGTAGAGAGAGATAGAGTGTGTCAGAGAGTGTCAGAGAGTGTCAGAGAGCGTCAGAGCTTGTCAGAGAGTCACAGAGAGAGTCAAGAGTGTCAGAGAGTGATAGGGAGTGTCTGAGAGTGTCAGAGAGTGATTGAGAATGTCAGAGAGTGTCAGAGAGTGATTGAGAGTGATTGAGAATGTCTGAGAGTGTCTGAGAGTGTCAGAGAGTGTCACAGAGTGTCAGAGAGTGTCAGGGAGTGTCAGAGAGTTTCAGAGATTGATAAAGAGTGTTAGAGAGTGTCAGAGAGTGATAGAGAGTGTCTGAGAGCGTATGAGATTGTCAGAGAGTGTCAGAGAGTGATAGTGAGTGTCTGAGTGTGTCAGAGAGTGTCAGCGAGAGATAGAGTGTGTCTGAGAGTGTCAGAGAGTGATACAGAGTGTCTGAGAGTGATAAAGTGTGTCAGAGAGAGATAGAGATTGTCAGAGAGTGTCAGAGAGTGTCAGAGAGTGTCAGAGAGTGATAGAGAGTGTCTGAGAGTGATAAAGTGTGTCAGAGAGAGATAGAGAATGTCAGAGAGTGTCAGAGAGTGTCAGAGAGTGATCGAGAGCGATAGAGAGTGTCAGAGAGTGTCAGAGAGTGATAGAGAGTGTCTGAGAATGTCAGAGATTGTCAGAGAGTGACTGAGAGTGTCAGAAAGTGTCAGAGAGTGATTGAGAATGTCTGAGAGTGTCTGAGAGTGTCAGAGAGTGATAGAAACTGATATAGAGCGTCTGAGAGTGATTGAGAGTGTTTAAGAGTGTCAGAGAGTGTCAGAGAGTGATAGAGCTTGTCAGAGTGTGATAGTGCCAGTCAGACAGTGTCAGAGAGTGATAGGGAGTGTCTGAGAGTGTCAGAGAGTGATTGAGAGTGTCTGAGAGTGTCAGAGAGAGATCGAGAGCGTCTGAGAGCATCAGAGAGTGTCAGAGACTGATTGAGTGTGTCAGAGAGTGATAGAGAGTGATTGAGAATGTCTGAGAGTGTCCGAGAGTGTCAGAGAGTGTCAGAGAGTGTTAGAGATTGTCAGAGAATGTCAGAGAGTCGTAGAGAGAGATAGAGTGTGTCAGAGAGTGAGGGAGAGTGATAGAGAGTGTCAGAGAGTGTCAGAGAGCGTCAGAGCTTACCAGAGAGTAATGGAGAGAGTCAAGAGTGTCATAGAGTGATAGGGAGTGTCTGAGAGTGTCAGAGAGTGTCAGAGAGTGATTGAGAGTGTCAGAGAGTGTCAGAGAGTGTCAGAGAGTGATTGAGAGTGATTGAGAATGTCTGAGAGTGTCTGAGAGTGTCAGAGAGTGGCAGAGATTGATTGAGAGTGTCGGAGAGTGATAGAGAGTGTCAGAGAGTGTCAGAGAGTGATAGAGAGTGTCTGATAGTGTCTGAGAGTGTCAGGGATTGTCAGAGAGTGTCAGTGAGTGTCAGTGAGTGATAGAGAGTGTCAAAGGGTGTCAGAGAGTGTCTGAGAGTGTCAGAGAGTGGCTGAGAGTGCCAGAGAGTTTCAGAGAGTGATAGAGAGTGACAGAGAGTGTCAGAGAGTGATAGAGAGTGTCTGAGCGCGTCTGAGAGTGTCAGAGAGTGATCGAGAGTGTCAGAGATGTCAGAGAGTGATAGAGAGTGTCTGAGAGTGTCTGAGATTGTCAGAGAATGTCAGAGAGTGTCAGAGAGTGTCAGAGAGTGTCAGAGAGTGATAGAGATTGTCAGAGAATGTCAGAGAGTGGTGGAGAGAGATAGAGTGTGTCAGAGAGTGTCAGAGAGTGTCAGAGAGCGTCAGAGCTTGTCAGAGAGTGATAGAGAGAGTCAAGAGTGTCAGAGAGTGATAGGGAGTGTCTGAGAGTGTCAGAGAGTGTCAGAGAGTGATTGAGAATGTCAGAGAGTGTCAGAGAGTGATTGAGAGTGATTGAGAATGTCTGAGAGTGTCTGAGAGTGTCAGAGAGTGTCACAGAGTGTCAGAGAGTGTCAGGGAGTGTCAGAGAGTTTCAGAGAGTGAAAGAGAGTGTTAGAGAGTGTCAGAGAGTGTCAGAGAGTGATAGAGAGCGTCTGAGAGCGTCAGAGAGTGTCAGAGAGTGTCAGAGAGTGATAGAGAGTGTCTGAGAGTGTCAGAGAGTGTCAGCGAGTGATAGAGTGTGTCTGAGAGTGTCAGAGAGTGAAACAGAGTGTCTGAGAGTGATAAAGTGTGTCAGAGAGAGATAGAGATTGTCAGAGAGTGTCAGAGAGTGTCAGAGAGTGATAGAGAGTGTCTGAGAGTGATAAAGTGTGTCAGAGAGAGATAGAGAATGTCAGAGAGTGTCAGAGAGTGTCAGAGAGTGATCGAGAGCGATAGAGAGTGTCAGAGAGTGTCAGAGAGTGATAGAGAGTGTCTGAGAATGTCAGAGATTGTCAGAGAGTGACTGAGAGTGTCAGAAAGTGTCAGAGAGTGATTGAGAATGTCTGAGAGTGTCTGAGAGTGTCAGAGAGTGATAGAAACTGATATAGAGCGTCTGAGAGTGATTGAGAGTGTTTAAGAGTGTCAGAGAGTGTCAGAGAGTGATAGAGCTTGTCAGAGTGTGATAGTGCCAGTCAGACAGTGTCAGAGAGTGATAGGGAGTGTCTGAGAGTGTCAGAGAGTGATTGAGAGTGTCTGAGAGTGTCAGAGAGAGATCGAGAGCGTCTGAGAGCATCAGAGAGTGTCAGAGACTGATTGAGTGTTTCAGAGAGTGATTGAGAGTGATTGAGAATGTCTGAGAGTGTCCGAGAGTGTCAGAGAGTGTCAGAGAGTGTTAGAGATTGTCAGAGAATGTCAGAGAGTCGTAGAGAGAGATAGAGTGTGTCAGAGAGTGAGGGAGAGTGATAGAGAGTGTCAGAGAGTGTCAGAGAGCGTCAGAGCTTACCAGAGAGTAATGGAGAGAGTCAAGAGTGTCAGAGAGTGATAGGGAGTGTCTGAGAGTGTCAGAGAGTGTCAGAGAGTGATTGAGAGTGTCAGAGAGTGTCAGAGAGTGTCAGAGAGTGATTGAGAGTGTCTGAGAGTGATAGAGAGTGTCAGAGAGTGTCAGAGAGTGATAGAGAGTGTCTGATAGTGTCTGAGAGTGTCAGGGATTGTCAGAGAGTGTCAGTGAGTGTCAGTGAGTGATAGAGAGTGTCAAAGGGTGTCAGAGAGTGTCTGAGAGTGTCAGAGAGTGGCTGAGAGTGCCAGAGAGTTTCAGAGAGTGTCAGAGATTGTCTGAGAGTGCCAGAGTATTTCAGAGAGTGAGAAAGATTGTCTGAGAGTGTCTGAGAGTGTCGGAGGGTGATAGAGAGTGTGAGAGAATGTCAGAGAGTGATAGAGAGTGTCAGAGAGTGATAGAGAGTGTCTGAGAGTATCTGAGAGTGTCAGCAAGTTTCTGAGAGCGATAGAGATTGTCAGAGAATGTCAGAGAGTGGTAGAGAGTGATAGAGGGTGTCTGAGAGTGTCAGAAAGTCAAACAGAGTGTCAGAGAGTGATAGAGAGTGTCAGAGAGTGATAGAGAGTGTCAGAGAATGTCAGAGATTGTCACAGAGTGTCAGAGAGTGTCAGAGAGTGATAGAGAGTGACAGAGAGTGTCAGAGAGTGTCAGAGAGTGATCAAGAGTGTCTGAGCGCGTCTGAGAGTGTCAGAGAGTGTCAGAGAGTGATCGAGAGTGTCAGAGATGTCAGAGAGTGATAGAGAGTGTCTGAGATTGTCAGAGAATGTCAGAGATTGTCAGAGAATGTCAGAGAGTGGTAGAGAGAGATAGAGTGTGTCAGAGAGTGTCAGAGAGTGTCAGAGCTTGTCAGAGAGTGATAGAGAGAGTCAAGAGTGTCAGAGAGTGATAGAGAGTGTCTGAGAGTGTCAGAGAGTGATTGAGAGTGTCAGAGAGTGTCAGAGAGTGATTGAGAGTGATTGAGAATGTCTGAGAGTGTCTGAGAGTGTCAGAGAGTGTCACAGAGTGTCAGAGAGTGTCAGGGAGTGTCAGAGAGTTTCAGAGAGTGATAGAGAGTGTCTGAGAGCGTCTGAGATTGTCAGAGACTGTCAGAGAGTGTCAGAGAGTGATAGAGAGTGTCTGAGAGTGTCAGAGAGTGTCAGCGAGAGATAGAGTGTGTCTGTGAGTGTCAGAGAGTGATACAGAGTGTCTGAGAGTGATAAAGTGTGTCAGAGAGAGATAGAGATTGTCAGAGAGTGTCCGAGAGTGTCAGAGAGTGATAGAGAGTGTCTGAGAGTGATAAAGTGTGTCAGAGAGAGATAGAGAATGTCAGAGAGTGTCAGAGTGTGTCAGAGAGTGATCGAGAGCGATAGAGAGTGTCAGAGAGTGTCAGAGAGTGATAGAGAGTGTCTGAGAATGTCAGAGATTGTCAGAGAGTGACTGAGAGTGTCAGAAAGTGTCAGAGAGTGATTGAGAATGTCTGAGAGTGTCTGAGAGTGTCAGAGAGTGATAGAAACTGATATAGAGCGTCTGAGAGTGATTGAGAGTGTTCAAGAGTGTCAGAGAGTGATAGAAACTGATATAGAGCGTCTGAGAGTGATTGAGAGTGTTTAAGAGTGTCAGCGAGTGTCAGAGAGTGATAGAGCTTGTCAGAGTGTGATAGTGCCAGTCAGACAGTGTCAGAGAGTGATAGGGAGTGTCTGAGAGTGTCAGAGCGTGATTGAGAGTGTCTGAGAGTGTCAGAGAGAGAGAGATCGAGAGCGTCTTAGAGCATCAGAGAGTGTCAGAGACTGATTGAGTGTGTCAGAGAGTGATTGAGAGTGATTGAGAATGTCTGAGAGTGTCCGAGAGTGTCAGAGAGTGTCAGAGAGTGTTGGAGATTGTCAGAGAATGTCAGAGAGTCGTAGAGAGAGATAGAGTGTGTCAGAGAGTGAGGGAGAGTGATAGAGAGTGTCAGAGAGTGTCAGAGAGCATCAGAGCTTACCAGAGAGTAATAGAGAGAGTCAAGAGTGTCAGAGAGTGATAGGGAGTGTCTGAGAGTGTCAGAGAGTGTCAGAGAGTGATTGAGAGTGTCAGAGAGTGTCAGAGAGTGTCAGAGAGTGATTGAGAGTGATTGAGAATGTCTGAGTGTGTCTGAGAGTGTCAGAGAGTGGCAGAGATTGATTGAGAGTGTCTGAGAGTGATAGAGAGTGTCAGAGAGTGTCAGAGAGTGATAGAGAGTGTCTGATAGTGTCTGAGAGTGTCAGGGATTGTCAGAGAGTGTCAGTGAGTGTCAGTGAGTGATAGAGAGTGTCAAAGGGTGTCAGAGAGTGTCTGAGAGTGTCAGAGAGTGGCAGAGAGTGGCTGAGAGTGCCAGAGAGTTTCAGAGAGTGTCAGAGATTGTCTGAGAGTGCCAGAGTATTTCAGAGAGTGAGAGAGATTGTCTGAGAGTGTCTGAGAGTGTCGAAGGGTGATAGAGAGTGTGAGAGAATGTCAGAGATTGATAGAGAGTGTCAGAGAGTGATAGAGAGTTTCTGAGAGTATCTGAGAGTGTCAGCGAGTTTCTGAGAGCGATAGAGATTGTCAGAGAATGTCAGAGAGTGGTAGAGAGTGATAGAGGGTGTCTGAGAGTGTCAGAAAGTGATACAGAGTGTCAGAGAGTGATAGAGAGTGTCAGAGAGTGATAGAGAGTGTCAGAGAATGTCAGAGATTGTCACAGAGTGTCAGAGAGTGTCAGAGAGTGATAGAGAGTGACAGAGAGTGTCAGAGAGTGTCAGAGAGTGATAGAGAGTGTCTGAGCGCGTCTGAGAGTGTCAGAGAGTGTCAGAGAGTGATCGAGAGTGTCAGAGATGTCAGAGAGTGATAGAGAGTGTCTGAGAGTGTCTGAGAGTGTCTGAGATTGTCAGAGAATGTCAGAGAGTGTCAGAGAGTGTCAGAGAGTGATAGAGATTGTCAGAGAATGTCAGAGAGTGGTAGAGAGAGATAGAGTGTGTCAGAGAGTGTCAGAGAGTGTCAGAGAGTGTCAGAGAGCGTCAGAGCTTGTCAGAGAGTGATAGAGAGAGTCAAGAGTGTCAGAGAGTGATAGGGAGTGTCTGAGAGTGTCAGAGAGTGTCAGAGAGTGATTGAGAGTGTCAGAGAGTGTCAGAGAGTGATTGAGAGTGATTGAGAATGTCTGAGAGTGTCAGAGAGTGTCAGAGAGTGTCACAGAGTGTCAGAGAGTGTCAGGGAGTGTCAGAGAGTTTCAGAGAGTGATAGAGAGTGTTAGAGAGTGTCAGAGAGTGTCAGAGTGTGATAGAGAGTGTCTGAGAGCGTCTGAGATTGTCAGAGAGTGTCAGAGAGTGTCAGAGAGTGATAGAGAGTGCCTGAGAGTGACAGAGAGTGTCAGCGAGAGATAGAGTGTGTCTGTGAGTGTCAGAGAGTGATACAGAGTGTCTGAGAGTGATAAAGTGTGTCAGAGAGAGATAGAGATTGTCAGAGAGTGTCAGAGAGTGTCAGAGAGTGATAGAGAGTGTCTGAGAGTGATAATGTGTGTCAGAGAGAGATAGAGAATGTCAGAGAGTGTCAGAGAGTGTCAGAGAGTGATCGAGAGCGATAGAGAGTGTCAGAGAGTGTCAGAGAGTGATAGAGAGTGTCTGAGAATGTCAGAGATTGTCAGAGAGTGACTGAGAGTGTCAGAAAGTGTCAGAGAGTGATTGACAATGTCTGAGAGTGACTGAGAGTGTCAGAGAGTGATAGAAACTGATATAGAGCGTCTGAGAGTGATTGAGAGTGTTTAAGAGTGTCAGAGATTGTCAGAGAGTGATAGAGCTTGTCAGAGTGTGATAGTGCCAGTCAGACAGTGTCAGAGAGTGATAGGGAGTGTCTGAGAGTGTCAGAGAGTGATTGAGAGTGTCTGAGAGTGTCAGCGAGAGATCGAGAGCGTCTGAGAGCATCAGAGAGTGTCAGAGACTGATTGAGTGTGTCAGAGAGTGATTGAGAATGTCTGAGAGTGTCCGAGAGTGGCAGAGAGTGATCGAGATTGTCAGAGAAAGTCAGAGAGTTGTAGAGAGAGATAGAGTGTGTCAGAGAGGGACCGAGAGTGATAGAGAGTGTCAGAGAGTGTCAGAGAGCGTCAGAGCTTGTCAGAGAGTGTTAGAGAGAGTCAAGAGTGTCAGAGAGTGATAGGGAGTGTCTGAGAGTGTCAGAGAGTGATTGAGAGTGTCAGAGAGCGTCAGAGAGTGATTGAGAGTGTCTGAGAGTGTCAGAGAGATTCAGAGAGTGTCTGAGAGTGTCAGAGAGTGATAGAGAGTGTCAGAGAGTGATAGAGACTGTCTGAGAGTGTCAGAGAGTGTCAGAGATTGATAGAGAGTGTCTGAGAGTGATAGAGAGTGATAGAGAGTGTCAGAGAGTGATAGAGAGTGTCTGAGAGTGTCAGAGAGTGATAGAGAGTGTCAGAGAGTGATAGAGACTGTCTGAGAGTGTCAGAGAGTGTCAGAGAGTGTCAACGACTGTCAGAGTGTGTCAGAGAGTGATAGAGAGTGACAGAGTGTGTCTGAGAGTGTCAGAGTGTGTCAGAGAGTGATAGAGAGTGTCTGAGAGTGTCAGAGTGTGTCAGAGAGTGTCAGAGAGTGATAGAGTGTGTCTGAGAGTGTCAGAGTGTGTCAGAGAGTGATAGAGAGTGTCTGAGAGTGTCAGAGTGTGTCAGAGAGTGTCAGAGAGTGATAGAGATAGTCAGAGAGTTATAGAGAGTGTCTGAGAGTGTCTGAAAGTGACAGAGAGTGTCTGAGTGTGTCAGAGAGTGATAGAGACTGTCTGAGAGTGTCAGAGAGTGTCAGAGAGTGTCAACGACTGTCAGAGTGTGTCAGAGAGTGATAGAGAGTGACAGAGTGTGTCTGAGAGTGTCAGAGTGTGTCAGAGAGTGATAGAGAGTGTCTGAGAGTGTCAGAGTGTGTCAGAGAGTGTCAGAGAGTGATAGAGATAGTCAGAGAGTTATAGAGAGTGTCTGAGAGTGTCTGAAAGTGACAGAGAGTGTCTGAGTGTGTCAGTGAGTGATGGAGAGTGATAGAGAGTGTCAGAGAGTGATAGAGAGTGTCAGAGTGAGTCAGAGAGTGTCAGAGAGTGATAGCGAGATTCACAGAGTGATAGAGCGTGTCTGAGAGTGTCAGAGATTTATAGAGAGAGTCTGAGAGTGTCAGAGAGTGATAGAGAGAGTCAGAGAGTGATAGAGAGTGTCTGAGAGTGTCTGAGAGTGACAGAGAGTGTCTGAGAGTGTCAGTCAGTGTCAGAGAGTGATAGAGATAAATAGAGAGTGTCAGAGTGCGTCAGAGAGTGATAGAGAATGTCTGAGAGTGTCAGAGAGTGTAAGATTGCGTCAGAGAGTGTCAGAGAGCAATAGAGTGTGTCAGAGTGTGTGAGAGGGTGTCAGAGAGTGTCAGAGTGTGTCAGAGAGTGTCAGAGAGTGATAGAGAGTGACAGAGAGAGTGTGAATGTGTCAGAGAGTTTCTGAGAGTGTCAGAGAGTGATCGGGAGTGATAGAGAGTGTCTGAGAGTGTCAGAGATTGTCTGAGAGTGTCAGAGAGTGATAGGGAGTGATAGAGAATGTCTGAGAGTGATAGGGAGTGATAGAGAATGTCTGAGAGTGTCAGAGAGTGTCAGCGAGTGGCAGAGAGTGATATAGAGTGTCAGAGAGTGATAGAGAGTGCCAGAGAGTGATAGAGAGTGAGAGAGAGTGTCAGAGAGTGATAGAGAGTGTCTGAGAGTGTCAGATAGTGATAGAGAGTGTCTGAGAGTGATAGAGACTGTCTGAGAGTGTCAGAGTGTGTCAGAGAGTGATAGACAGTGTCTGAGAGTGTCCGAGAGTGTCTGAGAGTGTCAGCGACTGTCAGAGTGTGTCAGAGAGTGATAGAGAGTGACAGAGAGTGTCTGAGAGTGTCAGAGTGTGTCAGAGAGTGATGGAGAGTGTCTGAGAGTGTCTGAGAGTGTCAGAGAGTGTCAGAGATTGATAGAGAGAGTCTGAGAGTGGCAGAGATGATAGAGAGTGTCAGTGAGTGATGGAGAGTGATAGAGAGTGTCAGAGAGTGATAGAGAGTGTCAGAGTGAGTCAGAGAGTGTCAGAGAGTGATAGAGAGATTCACAGAGTGATAGAGCGTGTCTGAGAGTGTCAGAGATTTATAGAGAGAGTCTGAGAGTGTCAGAGTGTGATAGAGAGAGTCAGAGAGTGATAGAGAGTGTCTGAGAGTGTCTGAGAGTGACAGAGAGTGTCTGAGAGTGTCAGTCAGTGTCAGAGAGTGATAGAGATAAATAGAGAGTGTCAGAGTGTGTCAGAGAGTGATAGAGGATGTCTGAGAGTGTCAGAGAGTGCAAGATTGCGTCAGAGAGTGTCAGAGAGCAATAGAGTGTGTCAGAGTGTGTGAGAGGGTGTCAGAGAGTGTCAGAGTGTGTCAGAGAGTGTCAGAGAGTGATAGAGAGTGTCAGAGAGAGTGTGAATGTGTCAGAGAGTTTCAGAGAGTGTCAGAGAGTGATCGGGAGTGATAGAGAGTGTCTGAGAGTGTCAGAGAGTGATAGGGAGTGATAGAGAATGTCAGAGAGCGATAGGGAGTGATAGAGAATGTCTGAGAGTGTCAGAGAGTGTCAGAGAGTTGCAGAGAGTGATAGAGAGTGTCAGAGAGTGATAGAGAGTGCCAGAGAGTGATAGAGAGTGAGAGAGAGTGTCAGAGAGTGATAGAGAGTGTCTGAGAGTGTCAGATAGTGATAGAGAGTGTCAGAGAGTGATATAGACTGTCTGAGAGTGTCAGAGTGTGTCAGAGAGTGATAGAGAGTGTCTGAGAGTGTCTGAGAGTGTCTGAGAGCGTCTGAGAGTGTCAGCGACTGTCAGAGTGTGTCAGAGAGTGATACAGAGTGACAGAGAGTGTCTGAGAGTGTCAGAGTGTGTCAGAGAGTGATAGAGAGTGTCTGAGATTGTCTGAGAGTGTCAGAGAGTGTCAGAGATTGATAGAGAGAGTCTGAGAGTGTCAGAGATGATAGAGAGTGTCAGAGAGTGATAGAGAGTGATAGAGAGTGTCTGAAAGAGTCAGAGAGTGTCAGAGAGTGTCAGAGAGTGTCAGAGAGTGATAGAGAGAGTCAGAGAGTGATAGAGAGTGTCTGAGAGTGTCAGAGATTGCCAGAGTGTGTCAGTGTGTGTCAGTGAGTGATAGAGAGTGTTAGAGTGTGTCAGAGAGTGATAGAGAGTGTCAGAGTGAGTCAGAGAGTGTCAGAGAGTGTCAGAGAGTGATAGAGAGATTCAGAGAGTGATTGAGAGTGTCAGAGAGTGTCAGAGAGTGTCAGAGAGTGATAGAGAGATTCAGACAGAGTCTGTGAGTGTCAGAGTGTGATAGAGAGAGTCAGAGAGTGATAGAGAGTGTCTGAGAGTGACAGAGAGTGTCTGAGAGTGTCAGTCAGAGTAAGAGAGTGATAGAGAGTGTCAGAGATAGTCAGATTGTGTCATAGTGTGTCAGAGAGTGATAGAGAGTGTCTGAGAGTGACAGAGAGTGTAAGATTGTGTCAGAGAGTGTCAGAGAGCCATAGAGTGTGTCAGACTGTGTAAGAGGGTGTCAGAGATTGTCAGAGTTTGTCAGAGTGTGTCAGAGAGTGTTAGAGAGTGTCAGAGAGAGTGAGAGTGTGTCAGAGAGTTTCAGAGAGTGTCAGAGAGTGATAGGGAGTGACAGAGAGTGTCTGAGAGTGTCAGAGAGTGATAGAGAGTGTCAGAGATAGTCAGATTGTGTCAGAGTGTGTCAGAGAGCGTTCGAGAGTGTATGAGATTGTCAGAGAGTGTCAGATTGCGTCAGAGAGTGTCAGAGAGCAAAAGAGTGTGTCAGTGTGTGTAAGAGAGCGTCAGAGAGTTTCAGAGAGGGTCAGAGAGTGATAGAGTGTGTCAGAGAGTGTCAGAGAGTGATAGAGAGTGTCCGAGAGAGTGTGAGTGTGTCAGAGAGTTTCAGAGAGTGTCAGAGAGTGATAGGGAGTGATAGAGAGTGTCTGAGAGTGTCAGAGATTGTCTGAGAGTGTCAGAGAGTGATAGGCAGTGATAGAGATTGTCTGAGAGTGTCAGAGAGTGTCAGAGAGTGGCAGAGAGTGATAGAGAGTGTCAGAGAGTGATAGAGAGTGCCAGAGAGTGATATAGAGTGATAGAGAGTGTCAGAGAGTGATAGATAGTGCCTGAGAGTGTCAGAGAGTGATAGAGAGTGTCAGAGAGTGATAGAATCTGTCTGAGAGTGTCTGAGAGCGTCTGAGAGTGTCAACGAATGTCAGAGTGTGTCAGAGAGTGATAGAGAGTGACAGAGAGTGTCTGAGAGTGTCAGAGAGTGTCAGAGAGTGTCAGAGAGTGATAGAGAGTGTCTGAGAGTGTCAGACAGTGTCAGAGATTGATAGAGAGATTCTGAGAGTAGCAGAGATGTTAGAGAGTGTCAGAGAGTGATAGAGAGCGTCAGAGAGTGATAGAGAGTGATAGAGAGTGTCAGAGATAGTCAGATTGTGTCAGAGTGTGTCAGAGAGCAAAAGAGTGTGTCAGAGTGTGTAAGAGAGCGTGAGAGAGTTTCAGAGAGTGTCAGAGAGTGATAGGGAGTGATAGAGAGTGTCTGAGAGTGTCAGAGATTGTCTGAGAGTGTCAGAGAGTGATAGGCAGTGATAGAGATTGTCTGAGAGTGTCAGAGAGTGTCAGAGAGTGTCAGAGAGTGGCAGAGAGTGATAGAGAGTGTCAGAGAGTGATAGAGAGTGCCAGAGAGTGATATAGAGTGATAGAGAGTGTCAGAGAGTGATAGATAGTGCCTGAGAGTGTCAGAGAGTGATAGAGAGTGTCAGAGAGTGGTAGAATCTGTCTGAGAGTGTCTGAGAGCGTCTGAGAGTGTCAATGACTGTCAGAGTGTGTCAGAGAGTGATAGAGAGTGACAGAGAGTGACTGAGAGTGTCAGAGAGTGTCAGAGAGTGTCAGAGAGTGATAGAGAGTGTCTGAGAGTGTCAGACAGTGTCAGAGATTGATAGAGAGATTCTGAGAGTAGCAGAGATGTTAGAGAGTGTCAGAGAGTGATAGAGAGCGTCAGAGAGTGATAGAGAGAGATAGAGAGTGTCTGAAAGAGTCAGAGAGCGCCAGAGAGTGTCAGAGAGTGTCAGAGAGTGTCAGAGAGTGATAGAGAGAGTCAGAGAGTTATAGAGAGTGTCTGAAAGTGACAGAGATTGCCAGAGTGTGTCAGAGAGTGTCAGAGAGTGTCAGAGAGTGATAGAGAGAGTCAGAGAGTGATAGAGAGTGTCTGAGAGTGTCAGAGAGTTTCAGAGAGTGACAGAGAGATTCAGAGAGAGTCTGAGAGCGTCAGAGAGTGAGAGAGAATCAGAGAGTGTCAGTCAGTGTCAGAGAGTGAAAGAGAGTGATAGAGATTGTCAGAGTGTGTCAGAGTGATAGAGAGTGTCTGAGAGTGTCAGAGAGTGTAAGATTGTGTCAGAGAGTGTCAGAGAGCGATAGAGTGTGTCAGAGTGTGTAAGAGGGTGTCAGAGAGTGTCAGAGTGTGTCAGAGAGTGTCAGAGAGTGATAGAGTGTCAGAGAGAGTGTGAGTGTGTCAGAGAGTTTCAGAGAGTGTCAGAGAGTGATAGGGAGTGATAGAGAGTGTCTGAGAGTGTTAGAGATTGTCTGAGAGTGTCAGAGCGTGATAGGGAGTGATAGAGAGTGTCTGAGAGTGTCAGAGAGTGTCAAAGAGTGGCAGAGAGTGATAGAGAGTGTCAGAGAGTGATAGAGAGTGCCAGAGAGTGATAGAGAGTGATAGAGAGTGTCAGAGAGTGATAGAGAGTGTCTGAGAGTGTCAGAGAGTGATAGAGTGTGTCTGAGAGTGATAGAGACTGTCTGAGAGTTCAGAGAGTGTCAGAGAGTGTTAGAGAGTGTCTGAGAGTGTCTGAGAGTGTCTGAGAGCGTCTGAGAGTGTCAGCGACTGTCAGAGTGTGTCAGAGAGTGATAGAGAGTGACATAGAGTGTCTGAGAGTGTCAGAGAGTGTCAGAGTGTGTCAGAGAGTGATAGAGAGTCTCTGGGAGTATCAGAGAGTTTCAGAGATTGATAGAGAGAGTCTGAGAGTATCAGAGATGATAGAGAGTGTCAGAGAGTGATAGAGAGTGTCAGAGAGTGATAGCGAGTGATAGAGAGTGTCTGAAAGAGTCAGAGAGTGTCAGAGAGTGTCAGAGAGTGATAGAGACAGTCAGAGAGTTACAGAGAGTGTCTGAGAGTGTCTGAAAGTGACAGAGAGTGTCTGAGAGTGTCAGTGAGTGTCAGAGAGTGATAGAGAGAGTCAGAGAGTGATAGAGAGAGTCAGAGAGTCATAGAGAGTGTCTGAGAGTGTCTGAGAGTGACAGAGTGTGTCTGAGAGTGTCAGTCAGTGTCAGAGAGTGATAGAGAGTGTCAGAGATAGTCAGATTGTGTCAGAGTGTGTCAGAGAGTGATAGAGAGTGTCAGAGAGTGATAGAGAGAGTCAGAGAGTGATAGAGAGTGTCAGTCAGTGTCAGAGAGTGATAGAGAGTGTCAGAGATAGTCAGATCGTGTCAGAGTGTGTCAGAGAGTGATAGAGAGTGTATGAGAGTGTCAGAGAGTGTAAGATTGTGTCAGAGAGTATCAGAGAGCGATAGAATGTGTCAGAGTGTGTAAGAGGGTGTCAGAGACTGTCAGAGTGTGTCAGTGAGTGTCAGAGAGTGATAGAGTGTGTCAGAGAGTGATAGGGAGTGATAGAGAATGTCTGAGAGTGTTTGAGAGTGTCAGTGAGTGTCAGAGTGTGGCAGAGAGTGATAGAGAGTGTCGGAGAGTGATAGTGAGTGATAGGGAGTGATAGAGAGTGTCTGAGAGTGTCAGAGAGTGATAGAGAGTGTCAGAGAGTGATAGAGAGAGTCAGAGAGTGATAGAGAGTGTCTGAGAGTGTCTGAGAGTGATAGAGAGTGTCAGAGAGTGATAGAGAGAGTCAGAGAGTGATAGAGAGTGTCTGAGAGTGTCTGAGAGTGACAGAGTGTGTCTGAGAGTGTCAGTCAGTGTCAGAGAGTGATAGAGAGTGTCAGAGATAGTCAGATTGTGTCAGAGTGTGTCAGAGAGTGATAGAGAGAGTCAGAGAGTGATAGAGAGTGTCAGTCAGTGTCAGAGAGTGATAGAGAGTGTCAGAGATAGTCAGATCGTGTCAGAGTGTGTCAGAGAGTGATAGAGAGTGTATGAGAGTGTCAGAGAGTGTAAGATTGTGTCAGAGAGTATCAGAGAGCGATAGTATGTGTCAGAGTGTGTAACAGGGTGTCAGAGACTGTCAGAGTGTGTCAGTGAGTGTCAGAGAGTGATAGAGTGTGTCAGAGAGTGATAGGGAGTGGTAGAGAATGTCTGAGAGTGTTTGAGAGTGTCAGTGAGTGTCAGAGTGTGGCAGAGAGTGATAGAGAGTGTCAGAGAGTGATAGGGAGTGATAGGGAGTGATAGAGAGTGTCTGAGAGTGTCAGCGAGTTTCAGAGAGTGGCAGAGAGTTATAGAGAGTGTCAGAGAGTGATAAAGAGTGATAGAGAGTGCCCGAGAGTGATAGAGAGTGATAGACAGTGTCAGAGAGTGAGAGAGAGTGTCTGAGAGTGTCAGAGACTGTCAGAGAGTGATAGAGAATGTCTGAGAGTGTCAGAGAGTGACAGAGAGTGTCAGAGAGTGATAGAGAGTGTCTGAGAGTGTCAGAGAGTGTCTGAGGGTGTCAGAGAGTGATAGAGAATGTCTGAGAGTGTCTGAGAGTGTCAGAGAGTGTCAGAGAGTGATAGAAAGTGATAGAGAGTGATAGAGTGTGTCAGAGTGTGTCAGAGAGTGACAGAGAGTGTCAGAGTGTGTGAGAGTGATAGTGAGTGTCAGAGTGTGTCAGAGAGTGATAGAGAGTGACTGAGAGTGTCAGAGAGTGATAGAGAGTTTCAGAGTGTGTCAGAGTGTGTCAGAGAGTGATAGAGAGTGATATAGAGTGTCAGAGAGTGATAGAGAGTGTCTGAGAGTGTCAGAGAGTGATAGAGAGTGATACAGAGTGTCAGAGACAGATAAAGAGTGTCTGAGAGTGCCAGAGAGTGTCAGAGAGTGTCAGAGAGTGATAGAGAGTGATAGAGAGTGATGGACAGTGTCTGAGAGTGACAGAGAGTGTCTGAGAGTGTCATTGAGTGTCAGAGAGTGATAGAGACTGTCTGAGAGTGTCTGAGAGTGTCAGAGACTTTCAGAGTGTATCAGAGAGTGATAGAGAGTGATAGAGAGTGTCTGGGAGTGTCAGAGAGTGTCAGAGTGTGTCAGAGAGTGATAGACAATGTCAGAGAGTGTCAGAAAGTGCAGATAGTGATAGAGAGTGTCAAAGTGTTTCAGAGAGTGATCGAGAGTGACAGAGAGTGTCAGAGAGTTTCAGAGTGTGTCAGAGAGTGTCAGAGAGTGATAGAAAGTGTCAGAGAGTGATACAGATTGTCTGAGAGTGCCTGAGAGTGACAGAGAGTGTCTGAGAGTGTCAGTCAGTGTCAGAGATAGATAGAGAGAGTCAGAGATTGTCAGATTGTGTCAGAATGTGTCAGAGAGTGGTAGAGAGTGATAGAGAGTGTCTGAGAGTGTCAGAGAGTGTCAGATTGTGTCAGAGAGTGTCAGAGAGCAATAGAGTGTATCAGAGTGTGTCAGAGAGTGTCAGAGAGCGTCAGAGAGTGTCAGAGAGTGATAGAGAGTGTCAGAGAGTGTCCGAGAGTAATGGAGAGTGTCAGAGAATTTCAGAGAGTGATAGAGAGTGTCAGAGAGAGTGTGAGTGTGTCAGAGAGTTTCAGAGAGTGTCAGAGAGTGATAGGGAGTGATAGAGAATGTCTGTGACTGTCAGAGATTGTCTGAGAGTGTCAGAGAGTGAAAGGGAGTGATAGAGAGTGTCTGAGAGTGTCAGAGAGTGTCAGAGAGTGGCAGAGAGTGATAGAGAGTGTCAGAGAGTGATAGAGTGTGCCAGAGAGTGATAGAGACTGCCTGAGAGTGTCAGAGAGTGATAGAGACTGCCTGAGAGTGTCAGAGAGTGATAGAGAGTCTCAGAGAGTGATAGAGGATGTCTGAGAGTGTCTGAGAGTGTCTGAGAGCGTCTGAGAGTGTCAGCGACTGTCAGAAAGTGTCAGAGTGTGATAGAGAGTGACAGAGAGTGTCTGAGAGTGTCAGAGTGTGTCAGAGAGTGATAGAGAGTGTCTGAGAGTGTCAGAGAGAGTCAGAGATTGACAGAGAGTGTCTGAGAGTATCAGAGATGATAGAGAGTGTCAGAGAGTGTCAGCGACTGTCAGAGATTGTCAGAGAGTGATAGAGAGTTTCAGAGTGTCAGAATGAGTCAGAGAGTGTCAGAGACTGTCAGAGAGTGTCAGCGAGTGATAGAGAGAGTCAGCGAGTTATAGAGAGTGTCTGAGAGTGTCTGAAAGTGACAGAGAGTGTCTGAGAGTATCAGTGAGTGTCAGAGAGTGATGGAGAGTGTCTGAGAGTGTCAGAGATTGCCAGAGTGTGTCAGAGTGTTTCAGTGAGTGACAGAGAGTGATAGAGAGTGTCAGAGAGTGATACAGAGTGTCAGAGTGAGTCAGAGTGTGTCAGAGAGTGTCAGAGAGTGATAGAGAGTGTCAGAGTGAGTCAGAGAGTGATAGAGGGAGTCAGAGAGTTATAGAGTGTCTGAGAGTGTCTGAAAGTGACAGAGAGTGTCTGAGAGTGTCAGTGAGTGTCAGAGAGTGATAGAGAGTGATAGAGAGTGTCAGAGAGTGATAGAGTGTGTCTGAGAGCGTCTGAGAGTGTCAGCGACTGTCAGAGTGTGTCAGAGAGTGATAGAGAGTGACAGAGAGGGTCTGAGAGTGTCAGAGAGTGTCAGAGTGTGTCAGAGAGTGATAGAGAGTGTCTGAGAGTGTCAGAGAGTGTCAGAGATTGATAGAGTTAGTCAGAGAGTGTCAGAGATGATAGAGAGTGTCAGAGAGTGATAGAGAGTGTCAGAGAGTGTCAGAGAGTGATAGAGAGATTCAGAGATTGTCAGATTGTGTCAGAGTGTGTCAGAGAGTGATAGAAAGTGATAGAGAGTGTCTGAGAGTGTCAGAGAGTGTCAGATCGTGTCAGAGAGTGTCACAGAGCGATGGAGTGTGTCACAGTGTGTCAGAGAGCGTCAGAGAGTGTCAGAGAGTGTCAGAGAGTGATAGAGAGTGTCAGAGAGTGTCAGAGAGTGATAGAGAGTTTCAGAGAGTTTCAGAGAGTGATAGGGAGTGATAGAGAGTGTCTGAGAGTGTCAGAGATTGTCTGAGTGTGTCAGAGAGTGGCAGAGAGTGATAGAGCGTGTCAGAGAGTGATAGAGAGTGCCAGAGAGTGATAGAGAGTGTCAGAGAGTGTCAGAGAGTGACAGAGAGTGTCTGAGAGTGTCAGAGAGTGATAGAGAGTGATATAGAGTGTCTGAAAGAATCAGAGAGTGTCAGAGAGTGATAGAGAGTGTCAGAGAGTGAAAGGGAGTGATAGAGAGTTTCTGAGATTGTCAGAGAGTGTCAGAGAGTGATAGAGGGTGTCAGAGAGTGATAGAGAGAGCCAGAGAGTGATAGAGAGTGATAGAGAGTGTCAGAGAGTGATAGAGAGTGTCTGAGAGTGTCAGAGAGTGACAGAGTGTCAGAGAGTGATAGAGACTGTCTGAGAGTGTCAGAGAGTGTCAGAGAGTGATGGAGAGTGTCTGAGAGTGTCTGAGAGCGTCTGAGAGTGTCAGCGACTGTCAGAGTGTGTCAGAGAATGATAGAGAGTGACAGAGAGTGTCTGAGAGTGTCAGAGAGTGTCAGAGTGTGTCAGAGAGTGATAGAGAGTGTCTGAGAGTGTCAGAGAGTGTCAGAGATTGATAGAGAGAGTCTGAGAGTATCAGAGATGATAGCGAGTGTCAGAGAGTGACAGAGAGAGTCAGAGACTGTCAGAGAGTGTCAGAGAGTGATAGAGACAGTCAGAGAGTTATAGAGAGTGCCTGAGAGTGTCTGAAAGTGACAGAGAGTGTCTGAGAGTGTCAGAGATTGCCAGAGTGTGTCAGAGTGTGTCAGTGAGTGATAGAGAGTGATGGAGAGCGTCTGAGAGTGACAGAGAGTGTCTGAGAGTGTCATTGAGTGTCAGAGAGTGATGGAGAGTGTCTGAGAGTGTCTGAGAGTGTTCGAGACTTTCAGAGTGTGTCAGTGAGTGATAGAGAGTGATAGAGAGTGTCTGGGAGTGTCAGAGAGTGTCAGAGTGTGTCAGAGAGTGATAGACAATGTCAGAGAGTGTCATAGAGTGATAGAGATTGTCTGAGAGTGTCAGATAGTGATATAGAGTGTTAAATTGTTTCAGAGCGTGATAGAGAGTGTCACAGAGTTTCAGAGTGTGTCAGAGAGTGTCAGAGAGTGACATAGAGTGTCTGAGAGTGTCAGGCATTATCAGAGAGTGATAGAGAGATTCAGAGATTGTCAGATTGTGTCAGAGTGTGTCAGAGAGTGATAGAGAGTGATAGAGAGTGTCTGAGAGTGTCAGCGAGTGTCAGATCGTGTCAGAGAGTGTTACAGAGCGATAGAGTGTGTCAGAGAGTGTCAGAGAGTGATAGAGAGTGTCAGAGAGTGATATAGAGTGTCAGAGAGTGTTTGAGAGTGTCAGAGAGAGTGTGAGTGTGTCAGAGAGTTTCAGAGAGTTTCAGAGATTGATCGGGAGTGATAGAGAGTGTCTGAGAGTGTCAGAGATTGTCTGAGTGTGTCAGAGAGTGATAGGGAGTGATAGAGAGTGCCTGAGAGTGTCAGAGAGTGGCAGAGAGTGATAGAGAGTGTCAGAGAGTGATAGAGAGTGCCAGAGAGTGATAGAGAGGGTCAGAGAGTGATAGAGCGTGTCAGAGAGTGTCAGAGATTGATAGAGAGAGTCTGAGAGTATCAGAGATGATAGCGAGTGTCAGAGAGTGACAGAGAGAGTCAGAGAGTGTCAGAGAGTGATAGAGACAGTCAGAGAGTTATAGAGAGTGCCTGAGAGTGTCTGAAAGTGACAGAGAGTGTCTGAGAGTGTCAGAGATTGCCAGAGTGTGTCAGAGTGTGTCAGTGAGTGATAGAGAGTGATGGAGAGCGTCTGAGAGTGACAGAGAGTGTCTGAGAGTGTCATTGAGTGTCAGAGAGTGATGGAGAGTGTCTGAGAGTGTCTGAGAGTGTTCGAGACTTTCAGAGTGTGTCAGTGAGTGATAGAGAGTGATAGAGAGTGTCTGGGAGTGTCAGAGAGTGTCAGAGTGTGTCAGAGAGTGATAGACAATGTCAGAGAGTGTCATAGAGTGATAGAGATTGTCTGAGAGTGTCAGATAGTGATATAGAGTGTTAAATTGTTTCAGAGCGTGATAGAGAGTGTCACAGAGTTTCAGAGTGTGTCAGAGAGTGTCAGAGAGTGACAGAGAGTGTCTGAGAGTGTCAGGCATTATCAGAGAGTGATAGAGAGATTCAGAGATTGTCAGATTGTGTCAGAGTGTGTCAGAGAGTGATAGAGAGTGATAGAGAGTGTCTGAGAGTGTCAGCGAGTGTCAGATCGTGTCAGAGAGTGTTACAGAGCGATAGAGTGTGTCAGAGAGTGTCAGAGAGTGTCAGAGAGTGATAGAGAGTGTCAGAGAGTGATATAGAGTGTCAGAGAGTGTTTGAGAGTGTCAGAGAGAGTGTGAGTGTGTCAGAGAGTTTCAGAGAGTTTCAGAGATTGATCGGGAGTGATAGAGAGTGTCTGAGAGTGTCAGAGATTGTCTGAGTGTGTCAGAGAGTGATAGGGAGTGATAGAGAGTGCCTGAGAGTGTCAGAGAGTGGCAGAGAGTGATAGAGAGTGTCAGAGAGTGATAGAGAGTGCCAGAGAGTGATAGAGAGGGTCAGAGAGTGATAGAGCGTGTCTGAGAGTGTCAGAGAGTGATAGAGAGAGTCAGAGAGTGATAGAGACTGTCTGAGACTGATAGAGAGTGCCAGAGAATGATAGAGAATGATAGAGAGTGTCAGAGAGTGATAGAGAGTGCCAGAGAGTGTCGGAGAGTGATAGAGAGTGTCAGAGAGTGATAGAGAGTGTCTGAGCGTGTCAGAGAGTGACAGAGTGTCAGAGAGTGATAGAGGCTGTCTGAGAGTGTCAGAGAGTGTCAGAGAGTGATAGAGAGTGTCTGAGAGTGTCTGAGAGCGTCTGAGAGTGTCAGCGACTGTCAGAGTGTGTCAGAGAATGATAGAGAGTGACAGAGAGATTCTGAGAGTGTCTGAGAGTGTCAGAGAGTGTCAGAGATTGATAGAGAGAGTCTGAGAGTATCTGAGATGATAGAGAGTGTCAGAGAGTGATAGAGAGTGTCAGAGATTGTCAGAGAGTGATAGAGAGTGATATAGAGTGTCTGAAAGAATCACAGAGTGTCAGAGAGTGTCAGAGAGTGTCAGAGAGTAACAGAGAGAGTCAGAGAGTTATAGAGAGTGTCTGAGATTGTCTGAAAGTGACAGAGAGTGTCTGAGAGTGTCAGTGAGTGATAGAGAGAGCCAGAGAGTGATAGAGAGTGATAGAGAGTGTCAGAGAGTGATAGAGAGTGTCTGAGAGTGTCAGAGAGTGATAGAGACTGTCTGAGAGTGTCAGAGAGTGTCAGAGAGTGATGGAGAGTGTCTGAGAGTGTCTGAGAGCGTCTGAGAGTGTCAGCGACTGTCAGAGTGTGTCAGAGAATGATAGAGAGTGACAGAGAGTGTCTGAGAGTGTCAGAGAGTGTCAGAGTGTGTCAGAGAGTGATAGAGAGTGTCTGAGAGTGTCAGAGAGTGTCAGAGATTGATAGAGAGAGTCTGAGAGTATCAGAGATGATAGCGAGTGTCAGAGAGTGACAGAGAGAGTCAGAGAGTGTCAGAGAGTGTCAGAGAGTGATAGAGACAGTCAGAGAGTTATAGAGAGTGCCTGAGAGTGTCTGAAAGTGACAGAGAGTGTCTGAGAGTGTCAGAGATTGCCAGAGTGTGTCAGAGTGTGTCAGTGAGTGATAGAGAGTGATGGAGAGCGTCTGAGAGTGACAGAGAGTGTCTGAGAGTGTCATTGAGTGTCAGAGAGTGATGGAGAGTGTCTGAGAGTGTCTGAGAGTGTTCGAGACTTTCAGAGTGTGTCAGTGAGTGATAGAGAGTGATAGAGAGTGTCTGGGAGTGTCAGAGAGTGTCAGAGTGTGTCAGAGAGTGATAGACAATGTCAGAGAGTGTCATAGAGTGATAGAGATTGTCTGAGAGTGTCAGATAGTGATATAGAGTGTTAAATTGTTTCAGAGCGTGATAGAGAGTGTCACAGAGTTTCAGAGTGTGTCAGAGAGTGACATAGAGTGTCTGAGAGTGTCAGGCATTATCAGAGAGTGATAGAGAGATTCAGAGATTGTCAGATTGTGTCAGAGTGTGTCAGAGAGTGATAGAGAGTGATAGAGAGTGTCTGAGAGTGTCAGCGAGTGTCAGATCGTGTCAGAGAGTGTTACAGAGCGATAGAGTGTGTCAGAGAGTGTCAGAGAGTGTCAGAGAGTGATAGAGAGTGTCAGAGAGTGATATAGAGTGTCAGAGAGTGTTTGAGAGTGTCAGAGAGAGTGTGAGTGTGTCAGAGAGTTTCAGAGAGTTTCAGAGATTGATCGGGAGTGATAGAGAGTGTCTGAGAGTGTCAGAGATTGTCTGAGTGTGTCAGAGAGTGATAGGGAGTGATAGAGAGTGCCTGAGAGTGTCAGAGAGTGGCAGAGAGTGATAGAGAGTGCCAGAGAGTGATAGAGAGTGCCAGAGAGTGATAGAGAGGGTCAGAGAGTGATAGAGCGTGTCTGAGAGTGTCAGAGAGTGATAGAGAGAGTCAGAGAGTGATAGAGACTGTCTGAGACTGATAGAGAGTGCCAGAGAATGATAGAGAATGATAGAGAGTGTCAGAGAGTGATAGGGAGTGATAGAGAGTGTCTGAGAGTGTCAGAGCGTGTCAGAGAGTGTCACAGAGTGTCAGAGAGTGATAGAGAGTGTCTGAGCGTGTCAGAGAGTGATAGAGAGTGTCAGAGAGTGTCAGAGTGTGTCAGAGAGTGTCAGAGAGTGTTTGGGAGTGTCAGAGAGAGTGTGAGTGTGTCAGATAGTTTCAGAGAGTGATAGGGAGTGATAGAGAGTGTCTGAGAGTGTCAGATATTGTCTGAGTGTGTCAGAGAGTGATAGGGTGTGATAGTGAGTGTCTGAGAGTGCCAGGGAGTGTCAGAGAGTGGCAGAGAGTGATAGAGAGTGTCAGAGAGTGATAGAGAGTGCCAGAGAGTGATAGAGAGTGTCAGAGAGTGATAGAGAGTGTCTGAGAGTGTCAGAGAGTGATAGAGAGTGTCAGAGAGGTATAGAGACTGTCTGAGAGTGATAGAGAGTGGCAGAGAGTGATAGAGAGTATCAGAGAGTGATAGGGAGTGATAGAGAGTGTCTGAGAGTGTCAGAGAGTGTCAGAGAGTGGCAGAGAGTGATAGAGAGTGTCAGAGAGTGATAGAGAGTGCCAGGGAGTGTCAGAGAGTGATAGAGAGTGTCAGAGAGTGATAGAGAGTGTCTGAGAGTGTCAGAGAGTGACAGAGTGTCAGACAGTGATAGAGACTGTCTGAGAGTGTCAGAGAGTGTCAGAGAGTGATAGAGAGTGTCTGAGAGTGTCTGAGAGCGTCTGAGAGTGTCAGCGACTGTCAGAGTGTGTCAGAGAATGATAGAGAGTGACAGAGAGTTTCTGAGAGTGTCTGAGAGTGTCAGAGAGTGTCAGAGATTGATAGAGAGAGTCTGAGAGTATCTGAGATGATAGAGAGTGTCAGAGAGTGATAGAGAGTGTCAGAGATTGTCAGAGAGTGATAGAGAGTGATATAGAGTGTCTGAAAGAATCAGAGAGTGTCAGAGAGTGTCAGAGAGTGTCAGAGAGTAACAGAGAGAGTCAGAGAGTTATAGAGAGTGTCTGAGATTGTCTGAAAGTGACTGAGAGTGTCTGAGAGTGTCAGTGAGTGATAGAGAGAGCCAGAGAGTGATAGAGAGTGATAGAGAGTGTCAGAGAGTGATAGAGAGTGTCTGAGAGTGTCAGAGAGTGACAGAGTGTCAGAGAGTGATAGAGACTGTCTGAGAGTGTCAGAGAGTGTCAGAGAGTGATGGAGAGTGTCTGAGAGTGTCTGAGAGCGTCTGAGAGTGTCAGCGACTGTCAGAGTGTGTCAGAGAATGATAGAGAGTGACAGAGAGTGTCTGAGAGTGTCAGAGAGTGTCAGAGTGTGTCAGAGAGTGATAGAGAGTGTCTGAGAGTGTCAGAGAGTGTCAGAGATTGATAGAGAGAGTCTGAGAGTATCAGAGATGATAGCGAGTGTCAGAGAGTGACAGAGAGAGTCAGAGAGTGTCAGAGAGTGTCAGAGAGTGATAGAGACAGTCAGAGAGTTATAGAGAGTGCCTGAGAGTGTCTGAAAGTGACAGAGAGTGTCTGAGAGTGTCAGAGATTGCCAGAGTGTGTCAGAGTGTGTCAGTGAGTGATAGAGAGTGATGGAGAGCGTCTGAGAGTGACAGAGAGTGTCTGAGAGTGTCATTGAGTGTCAGAGAGTGATGGAGAGTGTCTGAGAGTGTCTGAGAGTGTTCGAGACTTTCAGAGTGTGTCAGTGAGTGATAGAGAGTGATAGAGAGTGTCTGGGAGTGTCAGAGAGTGTCAGAGTGTGTCAGAGAGTGATAGACAATGTCAGAGAGTGTCATAGAGTGATAGAGATTGTCTGAGAGTGTCAGATAGTGATATAGAGTGTTAAATTGTTTCAGAGCGTGATAGAGAGTGTCACAGAGTTTCAGAGTGTGTCAGAGAGTGTCAGAGAGTGACATAGAGTGTCTGAGAGTGTCAGGCATTATCAGAGAGTGATAGAGAGATTCAGAGATTGTCAGATTGTGTCAGAGTGTGTCAGAGAGTGATAGAGAGTGATAGAGAGTGTCTGAGAGTGTCAGCGAGTGTCAGATCATGTCAGAGAGTGTTACAGAGCGATAGAGTGTGTCAGAGAGTGTCAGAGAGTGTCAGAGAGTGATAGAGAGTGTCAGAGAGTGATATAGAGTGTCAGAGAGTGTTTGAGAGTGTCAGAGAGAGTGTGAGTGTGTCAGAGAGTTTCAGAGAGTTTCAGAGATTGATCGGGAGTGATAGAGAGTGTCTGAGAGTGTCAGAGATTGTCTGAGTGTGTCAGAGAGTGATAGGGAGTGATAGAGAGTGCCTGAGAGTGTTAGAGAGTGGCAGAGAGTGATAGAGAGTGTCAGAGAGTGATAGAGAGTGCCAGAGAGTGATAGAGAGGGTCAGAGAGTGATAGAGCGTGTCTGAGAGTGTCAGAGAGTGATAGAGAGAGTCAGAGAGTGATAGAGACTGTCTGAGACTGATAGAGAGTGCCAGAGAATGATAGAGAATGATAGAGAGTGTCAGAGAGTGATAGGGAGTGATAGAGAGTGTCTGAGAGTGTCAGAGCGTGTCACAGAGTGTCAGAGAGTGATAGAGAGTGTCTGAGCGTGTCAGAGAGTGATAGAGAGTGTCAGAGAGTGTCAGAGTGTGTCAGAGAGTGTCAGAGAGTGTTTGGGAGTGTCAGAGAGAGTGTGAGTGTGTCAGATAGTTTCAGAGAGTGATAGGGAGTGATAGAGAGTGTCTGAGAGTGTCAGATATTGTCTGAGTGTGTCAGAGAGTGATAGGGAGTGATAGTGAGTGTCAGAGAGTGATAGAGAGTGCCAGAGAGTGATAGAGAGTGTCAGAGAGTGATAGAGAGTGTCTGAGAGTGTCAGAGAGTGATAGAGAGTGTCAGAGAGGTATAGAGACTGTCTGAGAGTGACAGAGAGTGCCAGAGAGTGATAGAGAGTGATAGAGATTGTCAGTGAGTGATAGGGAGTGATAGAGAGTGTCTGAGAGTGTCAGAGAGTGGCAGAGAGTGATAGAGAGTGTCAGAGAGTGATAGAGAGTGCCAGAGAGTGTCGGAGAGTGATAGAGTGTGTCAGAGAGTGATAGAGAGTGTGTGAGAGTGTCAGAGAGTGACAGAGTGTCAGAGAGTGATAGAGACTGTCTGAGAGTGTCAGAGAGTGTCAGAGAGTGATAGAGAGTGTCTGAGAGTGTCTGAGAGCGTCTGAGAGTGTCAGCGACTGTCAGAGTGTGTCAGAGAATGATAGAGAGTGACAGAGAGTTTCAGAGAGTGTCAGAGATTGATAGAGAGAGTCTGAGAGTATCTGAGATGATAGAGAATGTCAGAGAGTGATAGAGAGTGTCAGAGATTGTCAGAGAGTGATAGAGAGTGATAGAGAGTGTCTGAAAGAATCAGAGAGTGTCAGAGAGTGTCAGAGAGTGTCAGAGAGTAACAGAGAGAGTCAGAGAGTTATAGAGAGTGTCTGAGATTGTCTGAAAGTGACAGAGAGTGTCTGAGAGTGTCAGTGAGTGTCAGAGAGTGATAGAGAGTGTCTGAGAGTGTCAGAGATAGCCAGAGAGTGTCAGAGTGAGTCAGAGAGTGTCAGAGAGTGTCAGAGAGTGATAGAGAGATTCAGAGAGTGATAGAGAGTGTCTGAGGGTCTCAGAGAGTGTCAGAGAGTGATAGAGAGATTCAGAGAAAGTCTGAGAGTGTCAGAGAGTGATACAGAGAGTCAGAGAGTTATCGAGTGTCTGAGAGTGTCTGAAAGTGACAGAGAGTGTCTGAGAGTGTCAGTGAGTGTCAGAGAGTGATAGAGAGTGATAGAGAGTGTCAGAGAGTGATAGAGTGTGTCTGAAAGTGTCTGAGAGCGTCTGAGAGTGTCAGCGACAGTCAGAGTGTGTCAGAGAGTGATAGAGAGTGAAAGAGAGTGTCTGAGAGTGTCAGAGAGTGTCAGAGTGTGTCAGAGATTGGTAGAGAGAGTCTGAGAGTGTCAGAGATGATAGAGAGTGTCAGAGAGTTATAGAGAGTGTCAGAGAGTGTCAGAGAGTGAAAGAGAGTGACAGAGAGTGATAGAGAGTGTCTGAAAGAGTCAAAGAGTGTCAGAGAGTGTCAGAGAGTATCAGAGAGTGATAGAGAGAGATAGCGAGTGTCAGAGAGTGTCTGAGAGTGTCAGAGATTGTCAGAGAGTGATAGAGAGTGATAGAGAGATTCAGAGATTATCAGATTGTGTCAGAGTGTGTCAGAGAGTGATAGAGAGTGATAGAGAGTGTCTGAGAGTGTCAGAGAGTGTCAGATCGTGTCAGAGAGTGTCACAGAGCGATGGAGTGTGTCAGAGTGTGTCAGAGAGCGTCAGAGAGTGTCAGAGAGTGTCAGAGAGTGATAGAGAGTGTCAGAGAGTGTCAGAGAGTGTCAGAGAGTGATAGAGAGTTTCAGAGAGTTTCAGAGAGTGATAGGGAGTGATAGAGAGTGTCTGAGAGTGTCAGTGATTGTCTGAGTGCGTCAGAGAGTGGCAGAGAGTGATAGAGCGTGTCAGAGAGTGATAGAGAGTGCCAGAGAGTGATAGAGGTGATAGAGAGTGTCAGAGAGTGACAGAGAGTGTCTGAGAGTGTCAGAGAGTGATAGAGAGAGTCAGAGAGTGATAGAGGCTGTCTGAGAGTGATAGAGAGTGCCAGAGAGTGATAGAGAGTGATGGAGAGTGTCAGAGAGTGAAAGGGAGTGATAGAGAGTTTCTGAGATTGTCAGAGAGTGTCAGAGAGTGATAGAGAGTGTCAGAGAGTGATAGAGAGAGCCAGAGAGTGATAGAGAGTGATAGAGAGTGTCAGAGAGTGATAAAGAGTGTCTGAGAGTGTCAGAGAGTGACAGAGTGTCAGAGAGTGTTAGAGACTGTCTGAGAGTGTCAGAAAGTGTCAGAGAGTGATGGAGAGTGTCTGAGAGTGTCTGAGAGCGTCTGAGAGTGTCAGCGACTGTCAGACTGTGTCAGAGAATGATAGAGAGTGACAGAGAGTGTCTGAGAGTGTCAGAGAGTGTCAGAGTGTGTCAGAGAGTGATAGAGAGTGTCTGAGAGTGTCAGAGAGTGTCAGAGATTGATAGAGAGAGTCTGAGAGTATCAGAGATGATAGCGAGTGTCAGAGAGTGACAGAGAGAGTCAGAGAGTGTCAGAGAGTGTCAGAGAGTGATAGAGACAGTCAGAGAGTTATAGAGAGTGTCTGAGAGTGTCTGAAAGTGACAGAGAGTGTCTGAGAGTGTCAGAGATTGCCAGAGTGTGTCAGAGTGTGTCAGTGAGTGATAGAGAGTGATGGAGAGCGTCTGAGAGTGACAGAGAGTGTCTGAGAGTGTCATTGAGTGTCAGAGAGTGATGGAGAGTGTCTGAGAGTGTCTGAGAGTGTTCGAGACTTTCAGAGTGTTTCAGTGAGTGATAGAGAGTGTCTGGGAGTGTCAGAGAGTGTCAGAGTGTGTCAGAGAGTGATAGACAATGTCAGAGAGTGTCATAGAGTGATAGAGATTGTCTGAGAGTGTCAGATAGTGATATAGAGTGTTAAATTGTTTCAGAGCGTGATAGAGAGTGTCACAGAGTTTCAGAGTGTGTCAGAGAGTGTCAGAGAGTGACATAGAGTGTCTGAGAGTGTCAGGCAGTATCAGAGAGTGATAGAGAGATTCAGAGATTGTCAGATTGTGTCAGAGTGTGTCAGAGAGTGATAGAGAGTGATAGAGAGTGTCTGAGAGTGTCAGCGAGTGTCAGATCGTGTCAGAGAGTGTTACAGAGCGATAGAGTGTGTCAGAGAGTGTCAGAGAGTGATAGAGAGTGTCAGAGAGTGATATAGAGTGTCAGAGAGTGTTTGAGAGTGTCAGAGAGAGTGTGAGTGTGTCAGAGAGTTTCAGAGAGTTTCAGAGATTGATAGGGAGTGATAGAGAGTGTCTGAGAGTGTCAGAGATTGTCTGAGTGTGTCAGAGAGTGATAGGGAGTGATAGAGAGTGCCTGAGAGTGTCAGAGAGTGGCAGAGAGTGACAGAGAGTGTCAGAGAGTGATAGAGAGTGCCAGAGAGTGATAGAGAGGGTCAGAGAGTGATAGAGCGTGTCTGAGAGTGTCAGAGAGTGATAGAGAGAGTCAGAGAGTGATAGAGACTGTCTGAGACTGATAGAGAGTGCCAGAGAATGATAGAGAATGATAGAGAGTGTCAGAGAGTGATAGGGAGTCATAGAGAGTGTCTGAGAGTGTCAGAGAGTGTCAGAGAGTGTCACAGAGTGTCAGAGAGTGATAGAGAGTGTCTGAGCGTGTCAGAGAGTGATAGAGAGTGTCAGAGAGTGTCAGAGTGTGTCAGAGAGTGTCAGAGAGTGTTTGGGAGTGTCAGAGAGAGTGTGAGTGTGTCAGAGAGTTTCAGAGAGTGATAGGGAGTGATAGAGAGTGTCTGAGAGTGCCAGGGAGTGTCAGAGAGTGGCAGAGAGTGATAGAGAGTGTCAGAGAGTGATAGAGAGTGCCAGAGAGTGATAGAGAGTGTCAGAGAGTGATAGAGAGTGTCTGAGAGTGTCAGAGAGTGATAGAGAGTGTCAGAGAGGTATAGAGACTGTCTGAGAGTGACAGAGAGTGCCAGAGCGTGATAGAGAGTGATAGAGATTGTCAGAGAGTGATAGGGAGTGATAGAGAGTGTCTGAGAGTGTCAGAGAGTGGCAGAGAGTGATAGAGAGTGTCAGAGAGTGATAGAGAGTGCCAGAGAGTGTCGGAGAGTGATAGAGAGTTTCAGAGAGTGACAGAGAGTGTCTGAGAGTGTCAGAGAGTGACAGAGTGTCAGAGAGTGATAGAGACTGTCTGAGAGTGTCAGAGAGTGTCAGAGAGTGATAGAGAGTGTCTGAGAGCGTCTGAGAGCGTCTGAGAGTGTCAGCGACTGTCAGAGTGTGTCAGAGAATGATAGAGAGTGACAGAGAGTTTCTGAGAGTGTCTGAGAGTGTCAGAGATTGTCAGAGATTGATAGAGAGAGTCTGAGAGTATCTGAGATGATAGAGAGTGTCAGAGAGTGATAGAGAGTGTCAGAGATTGTCAGAGAGTGATAGAGAGTGATAGAGAGTGTCTGAAAGAATCAGAGAGTGTCAGAGAGTGTCAGAGAGTGTCAGAGAGTGACAGAGAGAGTCAGAGAGTTATAGAGAGTGTCTGAGATTGTCTGAAAGTGACAGAGAGTGTCTGAGAGTGTCAGTGAGTGTCAGAGAGTGATAGAGAGTGTCTGAGAGTGTCAGAGATAGCCAGAGAGTGTCAGAGTGAGTCAGAGAGTGTCAGAGAGTGTCAGAGAGTGATAGAGAGATTCAGAGAGTGATCGAGAGTGTCTGACAGTGTCAGAGGATGAAAGAGAATGTCAGAGAGTGTGAGAGAGTGTGGGAGAGTGATAGAGAGTGTCAGAGAGTGTCTGAGAGTTTCAGAAAGAGATAGAGAGTGACAGAGAGTGTCAGACAGTGTCAGAGAGTGATAGAGAGTGTCTGAGATTGTCTGAAAGTGACAGAGAGTGTCTGAGAGTGTCAGTGAGTGTCAGAGAGTGATAGAGAGTGTCTGAGAGTGTCAGAGATAGCCAGAGAGTGTCAGAGTGAGTCAGAGAGTGTCAGAGAGTGTCAGAGAGTGATAGAGAGATTCAGAGAGTGATCGAGAGTGTCTGACAGTGTCAGAGGATGAAAGAGAATGTCAGAGAGTGTGAGAGAGTGTGAGAGAGTGATAGAGAGTGTCAGAGAGTGTCTGAGAGTTTCAGAAAGAGATAGAGAGTGATAGAGAGTGATAGAGAGTGTCAGAGAGTGATAGAGAGTGTCTGAGAGTGTCAGAGAGTGTCAGAGAGCAATAGAGTGTATCAGAGTGTGTCAGAGAGTGCCAGAGAGCGTCAGAGAGTGTCAGAGAGTGATAGAGAGTGTCAGAGAGTGTCCGAGAGTGATGGAGAGTGTCAGAGAATTTCAGAGAGTGATAGAGAGTGTCAGAGAGAGTGTGAGTGTGTCAGAGAGTTTCAGAGAGTGTCAGAGAGTGATAGGGAGTGATAGAGAGTGTCTGCGACTGTCAGAGATTGTCTGAGAGTGTCAGAGAGTGAAAGGGAGTGATAGAGAGTGTCTGAGAGTGTCAGAGAGTGTCAGAGAGTGGCAGAGAGTGATAGAGAGTGTCAGAGAGTGATAGAGTGTGCCAGAGAGTGATAGAGAGTGATAGAGAGTGTCAGAGAGTGATAGAGACTGCCTGAGAGTGTCAGAGAGTGATAGAGAGTCTCAGAGAGTGATAGAGAGTGTCTGAGAGCGTCTGAGAGTGTCAGCGACTGTCAGAAAGTGTCAGAGTGTGATAGAGAGTGACAGAGAGTGTCTGAGAGTGTCAGAGTGTGTCAGAGAGTGATAGAGAGTGTCTGAGAGTGTCAGAGAGAGTCAGAGATTGACAGAGAGTGTCAGAGAGTGTCAGCGAGTGATAGAGAGAGTCAGCGAGTTATAGAGAGTGTCTGAGAGTGTCTGAAAGTGACAGAGAGTGTCTGAGAGTATCAGTGAGTGTCAGAGAGTGATGGAGAGTGTCTGAGAGTGTCAGAGATTGCCAGAGTGTGTCAGAGTGTTTCAGTGAGTGACAGAGAGTGATAGAGAGTGTCAGAGAGTGATAGAGAGTGTCAGAGTGAGTCAGAGTGTGTCAGAGAGTGATAGAGGGAGTCAGAGAGTTATAGAGTGTCTGAGAGTGTCTGAAAGTGACAGAGTGTCTGAGAGTGTCAGTGAGTGTCAGAGAGTGATAGAGAGTGATAGAGAGTGTCAGAGAGTGATAGAGTGTGTCTGAGAGCGTCTGAGAGTGTCAGCGACTGTCAGAGTGTGTCAGAGAGTGATAGAGAGTGACAGAGAGGGTCTGAGAGTGTCAGAGAGTGTCAGAGTGTGTCAGAGAGTGATAGAGAGTGTCTGAGAGTGTCAGAGAGTGTCAGAGATTGATAGAGTTAGTCAGAGAGTGTCAGAGATGATAGAGAGTGTCAGAGAGTGATAGAGAGTGTCAGAGAGTGTCAGAGAGTGATAGAGAGATTCAGAGATTGTCAGATTGTGTCAGAGTGTGTCAGAGAGTGATAGAGAGTGATAGAGAGTGTCTGAGAGTGTCAGAGAGTGTCAGATCGTGTCAGAGAGTGTCACAGAGCGATGGAGTGTGTCAGAGTGTGTCAGAGAGCGTCAGAGAGTGTCAGAGAGTGTCAGAGAGTGATAGAGAGTGTCAGAGAGTGTCAGAGAGTGTCAGAGAGTGATAGGGAGTGATAGAGAGTGTCTGAGAGTGTCAGAGATTGTCTGAGTGTGTCAGAGAGTGGCAGAGAGTGATAGAGCGTGTCAGAGAGTGATAGAGAGTGCCAGAGAGTGATAGAGAGTGTCAGAGAGTGTCAGAGAGTGACAGAGAGTGTCTGAGAGTGTCAGAGAGTGATAGAGAGAGTCAGAGAGTGATAGAGACTGTCTGAGAGTGATAGAGAGTGATAGAGAGTGTCAGAGAGTGAAAGGGAGTGATAGAGAGTTTCTGAGATTGTCAGAGAGTGTCAGAGAGTGATAGAGAGTGATAGAGAGTGTCAGAGAGTGATAGAGAGTGTCTGAGAGTGTCAGAGAGTGACAGAGTGTCAGAGAGTGATAAAGACTGTCTGAGAGTGTCAGAGAGTGTCAGAGAGTGATGGAGAGTGTCTGAGAGTGTCAGCGACTGTCAGAGTGTTTCAGAGAATGATAGAGAGTGACAGAGAGTGTCTGAGAGTGTCAGAGAGTGTCAGAGTGTGTCAGAGAGTGATAGAGTGTCTGAGAGTGTCATAGAGTGTCAGAGATTGATAGAGAGAGTCTGAGAGTATCAGAGATGATAGCGAGTGTCAGAGAGTGACAGAGAGAGTCAGAGAGTGTCAGAGAGTGATAGAGACAGTCAGAGAGTTATAGAGAGTGCCTGAGAGTGTCTGAAAGTGACAGAGAGTGTCTGAGAGTGTCAGAGATTGCCAGAGTGTGTCAGAGTGTGTCAGTGAGTGATAGAGAGTGATGGAGAGCGTCTGAGAGTGACAGAGAGTGTCTGAGAGTGTCATTGAGTGTCAGAGAGTGATGGAGAGTGTCTGAGAGTGTCTGAGAGTGTTCGAGACTTTCAGAGTGTGTCAGTGAGTGATAGAGAGTGATAGAGAGTGTCTGGGAGTGTCAGAGAGTGTCAGAGTGTGTCAGAGAGTGATAGACAATGTCAGAGAGTGTCATAGAGTGATAGAGATTGTCTGAGAGTGTCAGATAGTGATATAGAGTGTTAAATTGTTTCAGAGCGTTATAGGGAGTGTCACAGAGTTTCAGAGTGTGTCAGAGAGTGTCAGAGAGTGACATAGAGTGTCTGAGAGTGTCAGGCAGTATCAGAGAGTGATAGAGAGATTCAGAGATTGTCAGATTGTGTCAGAGTGTGTCAGAGAGTGATAGAGAGTGATAGAGAGTGTCTGAGAGTGTCAGCGAGTGTCAGATCGTGTCAGAGAGTGTTACAGAGCGATAGAGTGTGTCAGAGAGTGTCAGAGAGTGTCAGAGAGTGATAGAGAGTGTCAGAGAGTGATATAGAGTGTCAGAGAGTGTTTGAGAGTGTCAGAGAGAGTGTGAGTGTGTCAGAGAGTTTCAGAGAGTTTCAGAGATTGATCGGGAGTGATAGAGAGTGTCTGAGAGTGTCAAAGATTGTCTGAGTGTGTCAGAGAGTGATAGGGAGTGATAGAGAGTGCCTGAGAGTGTCAGAGAGTGGCAGAGAGTGATAGAGAGTGTCAGAGAGTGATAGAGAGTGCCAGAGAGTGATAGAGAGGGTCAGAGAGTGATAGAGCGTGTCTGAGAGTGTCAGAGAGTGATAGAGAGAGTCAGAGAGTGATAGAGACTGTCTGAGACTGATAGAGAGTGCCAGAGAATGATAGAGAATGATAGAGAGTGTCAGAGAGTGATAGGGAGTGATAGAGAGTGTCTGAGAGTGTCAGAGCGTGTCAGAGAGTGTCACAGAGTGTCAGAGAGTGATAGAGAGTGTCTGAGCGTGTCAGAGAGTGATAGAGAGTGTCAGAGAGTGTCAGAGTGTGTCAGAGAGTGTCAGAGAGTGTTTGGGAGTGTCAGAGAGAGTGTGAGTGTGTCAGATAGTTTCAGAGAGTGATAGGGAGTGATAGAGAGTGTCTGAGAGTGTCAGATATTGTCTGAGTGTGTCAGAGAGTGATAGGGAGTGATAGTGAGTGTCTGAGAGTGCCAGGGAGTGTCAGAGAGTGGCAGAGAGTGATAGAGAGTGTCAGAGAGTGATAGAGAGTGCCAGAGAGTGATAGAGAGTGTCAGAGAGTGATAGAGAGTGTCTGAGAGTGTCAGAGAGTGATAGAGAGTGTCAGAGAGGTATAGAGACAGTCTGAGAGTGATAGAGCGTGTCAGAGAGTGATAGAGAGTGATAGAGATTGTCAGAGAGTGATAGGGAGTGATAGAGAGTGTCTGAGAGTGTCAGAGAGTGGCAGAGAGTGATAGAGAGTGTCAGAGAGTGATAGAGAGTGCCAGAGAGTGTCGGAGAGTGATAGAGAGTGTCAGAGAGTGATAGAGAGTGTCTGAGAGTGTCAGAGAGTGACAGAGTGTCAGAGAGTGATAGAGACTGTCTGAGAGTGTCAGAGAGTGTCAGAGAGTGATAGAGAGTGTCTGAGAGTGTCTGAGAGCGTCTGAGAGTGTCAGCGACTGTCAGAGTGTGTCAGAGAATGATAGAGAGTGACAGAGAGTTTCTGAGAGTGTCTGAGAGTGTCAGAGAGTGTCAGAGATTGATAGAGAGAGTCTGAGAGTATCTGAGATGATAGAGAGTGTCAGAGAGTGATAGAGAGTGTCAAAGATTGTCAGAGAGTGATAGAGAGTGATAGAGAGTGTCTGAAAGAATCAGAGAGTGTCAGAGAGTGTCAGAGAGTGTCAGAGAGTAACAGAGAGAGTCAGAGAGTTATAGAGAGTGTCTGAGATAGTCTGAAAGTGACACAGAGTGTCTGAGAGTGTCAGTGAGTGTCAGAGAGTGATAGAGAGTGTCTGAGAGTGTCAGAGATAGCCAGAGAGTGTCAGAGTGAGTCAGAGAGTGTCAGAGAGTGTCAGAGAGTGATAGAGAGATTCAGAGAGTGATAGAGAGTGTCTGAGGGTGTCAGAGAGTGTCAGAGAGTGATAGAGAGATTCAGAGAAAGTCTGAGAGTGTCAGAGAGTGATACAGAGAGTCAGAGAGTTATCGAGTGTCTGAGAGTGTCTGAAAGTGACAAAGAGTGTCTGAGAGTGTCAGTGAGTGTCAGAGAGTGATAGAGAGTGATAGAGAGTGTCAGGGAGTGATAGAGTGTGTCTGAAAGTGTCTGAGAGCGTCTGAGAGTGTCAGCGACAGTCAGAGTGTGTCAGAGAGTGATAGAGAGTGAAAGAGAGTGTCTGAGAGTGTCAGAGAGTGTCAGAGTGTGTCAGAGATTGGTAGAGAGAGTCTGAGAGTGTCAGAGATGATAGAGAGTGTCAGAGAGTTATAGAGAGTGTCAGAGAGTGTCAGAGAGTGATAGAGAGTGACAGAGAGTGATAGAGAGTGTCTGAAAGAGTCAGAGAGTGTCAGAGAGTGTCAGAGAGTATCAGAGAGTGATAGAGAGAGATAGCGAGTGTCAGAGAGTGTCTGAGAGTGTCAGAGATTGTCAGAGAGTGATAGAGAGTGATAGAGAGTGTCAGAGAATGATAGAGTGTGTCTGAGAGCGTCTGAGAGTGTCAGCGACTGTCAGAGTGTGTCAGAGAGTGATAGAGAGTGACAGTGAGGTTCTGAGGGTGTCAGAGAGTGTCAGAGTGTGTCAGAGAGTGATGGAGAGTGTCTGAGAGTGTCAGAGAGTGTCAGAGATTGATAGAGTTAGTCTGAGAGTGTCAGAGATGACAGAGAGTGTCAGAGAGTGATAGAGAGTGTCAGAGAGTGTCAGAGAGTGATAGAGAGATTCAGAGATTGTCAGATTGTGTCAGAGTGTGTCAGAGAGTGATAGAGAGTGATAGAGAGTGTCTGAGAGTGTCAGAGAGTGTCAGAGAGTGTCAGAGAGTGTCACAGAGCGATGGAGTGTGTCAGAGTGTGTCAGAGAGCGTCAGAGAGTGTCAGAGAGTGTCAGAGAGTGATAGAGAGTGTCAGAGAGTGTCAGAGAGTGATAGAGAGTTTCAGAGAGTTTCAGAGAGTGATAGGGAGTGATAGAGAGTGTCTGAGAGTGTCAGAGATTGTCTGAGTGCGTCAGAGAGTGGCAGAGAGTGATAGAGCGTGTCAGAGAGTGATAGAGAGTGCCAGAGAGTGACAGAGAGTGTCTGAGAGTGTCAGAGAGTGACAGAGAGAGTCAGAGAGTGATAGAGGCTGTCTGAGAGTGATAGAGAGTGCCAGAGAGTGATAGAGAGTGATAGAGAGTGTCAGAGAGTGAAAGGGAGTGACAGAGAGTTTCTGAGATTGTCAGAGAGTGTCAGAGAGTGATAGAGAGTGTCAGAGAGTGATAGAGAGAGCCAGAGAGTGATAGAGAGTGATAGAGAGTGTCAGAGAGTGATAGAGAGTGTCTGAGAGTGTCAGAGAGTGACAGAGTGTCAGAGACTGTTAGAGACTGTCTGAGAGTGTCAGAGAGTGTCAGAGAGTGATGGAGAGTGTCTGAGAGTGTCTGAGAGCGTCTGAGAGTGTCAGCGACTGTCAGACTGTGTCAGAGAATGATAGAGAGTGACAGAGAGTGTCTGAGAGTGTCAGAGAGTGTCAGAGTGTGTCAGAGAGTGATAGAGAGTGTCTGAGAGTGTCAGAGAGTGTCAGAGATTGATAGAGAGAGTCTGAGAGTATCAGAGATGATAGCGAGTGTCAGAGAGTGACAGAGAGAGTCAGAGAGTGTCAGAGAGTGTCAGAGAGTGATAGAGACAGTCAGAGAGTTATAGAGAGTGTCTGAGAGTGTCTGAAAGTGACAGAGAGTGTCTGAGAGTGTCAGAGATTGCCAGAGTGTGTCAGAGTGTGTCAGTGAGTGATAGAGAGTGATGGAGAGCGTCTGAGAGTGACAGAGAGTGTCTGAGAGTGTCATTGAGTGTCAGAGAGTGATGGAGAGTGTCTGAGAGTGTCAGAGAGTGTCAGAGAGTAATAGAGAGTGTCTGAGAGTGTCTGAGAGCGTCTGAGAGTGTCAGCGACTGTCAGAGTGTGTCAGAGAATGATAGAGAGTGACAGAGAGTTTCTGAGAGTGTCTGGGAGTGTCAGAGAGTGTCAGAGATTGATAGAGAGAGTCTGAGAGTATCTGAGATGATAGAGAGTGTCAGAGAGTGATAGAGAGTGTCAGAGATTGTCAGAGAGTGATAGAGAGTGATAGAGAGTGTCTGAAAGAATCAGAGAGTGTCAGAGAGTGTCAGAGAGTGTCAGAGAGTAACAGAGAGAGTCAGAGAGTTATAGAGAGTGTCTGAGATAGTCTGAAAGTGACAGAGAGTGTCTGAGAGAGTCAGTGAGTGTCAGAGAGTGATAGAGAGTGTCTGAGAGTGTCAGAGATAGCCAGAGAGTGTCAGAGTGAGTCAGAGAGTGTCAGAGAGTGATAGAGAGATTCAGAGAGTGATAGAGAGTGTCTGAGGGTGTCAGAGAGTGTCAGAGAGTGATAGAGAGATTCAGAGAAGGTCTGAGAGTGTCAGAGAGTGATACAGAGAGTCAGAGAGTTATCGAGTGTCTGAGAGTGTCTGAAAGTGACAGAGAGTGTCTGAGAGTGTCAGTGAGTGTCAGAGAGTGATAGAGAGTGATAGAGAGTGTCAGGGAGTGATAGAGTGTGTCTGAAAGTGTCTGAGAGCGTCTGAGAGTGTCAGCGACAGTCAGAGTGTGTCAGAGAGTGATAGAGAGTGAAAGAGAGTGTCTGAGAGTGTCAGAGAGTGTCAGAGTGTGTCAGAGATTGGTAGAGAGAGTCTGAGAGTGTCAGAGATGATAGAGAGTGTCAGAGAGTTATAGAGAGTGTCAGAGAGTGTCAGAGAGTGATAGAGAGTGACAGAGAGTGATAGAGAGTGTCTGAAAGAGTCAGAGAGTGTCAGAGAGTGTCAGAGACTATCAGAGAGTGATAGAGAGAGATAGCGAGTGTCAGAGAGTGTCTGAGAGTGTCAGAGATTGTCAGAGAGTGATAGAGAGTGATAGAGAGTGTCAGAGAATGATAGAGTGTGTCTGAGAGCGTCTGAGAGTGTCAACGACTGTCAGAGTGTGTCAGAGAGTGATAGAGAGTGACAGTGAGGTTCTGAGGGTGTCAGAGAGTGTCAGAGTGTGTCAGAGAGTGATAGAGAGTGTCTGAGAGTGTCAGAGAGTGTCAGAGATTGATAGAGTTAGTCTGAGAGTGTCAGAGATGACAGAGAGTGTCAGAGAGTGATAGAGAGTGTCAGAGAGTGTCAGAGAGTGATAGAGAGATTCAGAGATTGTCAGATTGTGTCAGAGTGTGTCAGAGAGTGATAGAGAGTGATAGAGAGTGTCTGAGAGTGTCAGAGAGTGTCAGATCGTGTCAGAGAGTGTCACAGAGCGATGGAGTGTGTCAGAGTGTGTCAGAGAGCGTCAGAGAGTGTCAGAGAATGTCAGAGAGTGATAGAGAGTGTCAGAGAGTGTCAGAGAGTGTCAGAGAGTGATAGAGAGTTTCAGAGAGTTTCAGAGAGTGATAGGGAGTGATAGAGAGTGTCTGAGAGTGTCAGAGATTGTCTGAGTGCGTCAGAGAGTGGCAGAGAGTGATAGAGCGTGTCAGAGAGTGATAGAGAGTGCCAGAGAGTGATAGAGGTGATAGAGAGTGTCAGAGAGTGACAGAGAGTGTCTGAGAGTGTCAGAGAGTGATAGAGAGAGTCAGAGAGTGATAGAGGCTGTCTGAGAGTGATAGAGAGTGCCAGAGAGTGATAGAGAGTGATAGAGAGTGTCAGAGAGTGAAAGGGAGTGATAGAGAGTTTCTGAGATTGTCAGAGAGTGTCAGAGAGTGATAGAGAGAGCCAGAGAGTGATAGAGAGTGATAGAGGGTGTCAGAGAGTGATAGAGAGTGTCTGAGAGTGTCAGAGAGTGACAGAGTGTCAGAGAGTGTTAGAGACTGTCTGAGAGTGTCAGAGAGTGTCAGAGAGTGATGGAGAGTGTCTGAGAGTGTCTGAGAGCGTCTGAGAGTGTCAGCGACTGTCAGACTGTGTCAGAGAATGATAGAGAGTGACAGAGAGTGTCTGAGAGTGTCAGAGAGTGTCAGAGTGTGTCAGAGAGTGAAAGAGAGTGTCTGAGAGTGTCAGAGAGTGTCAGAGATTGATAGAGAGAGTCTGAGAGTATCAGAGATGATAGCGAGTGTCAGAGAGTGACAGAGAGAGTCAGAGAGTGTCAGAGAGTGTCATAGTGTGATAGAGACAGTCAGAGAGTTATAGAGAGTGTCTGAGAGTGTCTGAAAGTGACAGAGAGTGTCTGAGAGTGTCAGAGATTGCCAGAGTGTGTCAGAGTGTGTCAGTGAGTGATAGAGAGTGATGGAGAGCGTCTGAGAGTGACAGAGAGTGTCTGAGAGTGTCATTGAGTGTCAGAGAGTGATGGAGAGTGTCTGAGAGTGTCTGAGAGTGTTCGAGACTTTCAGAGTGTGTCAGTGAGTGATAGAGAGTGTCTGGGAGTGTCAGAGAGTGTCAGAGTGTGTCAGAGAGTGATAGACAATGTCAGAGAGTGTCATAGAGTGATAGAGATTGTCTGAGAGTGTCAGATAGTGATATAGAGTGTTAAATTGTTTCAGAGCGTGATAGAGAGTGTCACAGAGTTTCAGAGTGTGTCAGAGAGTGTCAGAGAGTGACATAGAGTGTCTGAGAGTGTCAGGCAGTATCAGAGAGTGATAGAGAGATTCAGAGATTGTCAGATTGTGTCAGAGTGTGTCAGAGAGTGATAGAGAGTGATAGAGAGTGTCTGAGAGTGTCAGCGAGTGTCAGATCGTGTCAGAGAGTGTTACAGAGCGATAGAGTGTGTCAGAGAGTGTCAGAGAGTGTCAGAGAGTGATAGAGAGTGTCAGAGAGTGATACAGAGTGTCAGAGAGTGTTTGAGAGTGTCAGAGAGAGTGTGAGTGTGTCAGAGAGTTTCAGAGAGTTTCAGAGATTGATAGGGAGTGATAGAGAGTGTCTGAGAGTGTCAGAGATTGTCTGAGTGTGTCAGAGAGTGATAGGGAGTGATAGAGAGTGCCTGAGAGTTTCAGAGAGTGGCAGAGAGTGATAGAGAGTGTCAGAGAGTGATAGAGAGTGCCAGAGAGTGATAGAGAGGGTCAGAGAGTGATGGAGCGTGTCTGAGAGTGTCAGAGAGTGATAGAGAGAGTCAGAGAGTGATAGAGACTGTATGAGACTGATAGAGAGTGCCAGAGAATGATAGAGAATGATAGAGAGTGTCAGAGAGTGATAGGGAGTGATAGAGAGTGTCTGAGAGTGTCAGAGAGTGTCAGAGAGTGTCACAGAGTGTCAGAGAGTGATAGAGAGTGTCTGAGCGTGTCAGCGAGTGATAGAGAGTGTCAGAGAGTGTCAGAGTGTGTCAGAGAGTGTCAGAGAGTGTTTGGGAGTGTCAGAGAGAGTGTGAGTGTGTCAGAGAGTTTCGGAGAGTGATAGGGAGTGATAGAGAGTGTCTGAGAGTGTCAGATATTGTCTGAGTGTGTCAGAGAGTGATAGGGAGTGATAGTGAGTGTCTGAGAGTGCCAGGGAGTGTCAGAGAGTGGCAGAGAGTGATAGAGAGTGTCAGAGAGTGATAGAGAGTGCCAGAGAGTGATAGAGAGTGTCAGAGAGTGATAGAGAGTGTCTGAGAGTGTCAGAGAGTGATAGAGAGTGTCAGAGAGGTATAGAGACTGTCTGAGAGTGACAGAGAGTGCCAGAGAGTGATAGAGAGTGATAGAGATTGTCAGAGAGTGATAGGGAGTGATAGACAGTGTCTGAGAGTGTCAGAGAGTGGCAGAGAGTGATAGAGAGTGTCTGAGAGTGTCAGAGAGTGTCAGAGATTGATAGAGAGAGTCTGAGAGTATCTGAGATGATAGAGAGTGTCAGAGAGTGATAGAGAGTGTCAGAGATTGTCAGAGAGTGATAGAGAGTGATAGAGAGTGTCTGAAAGAATCAGAGAGTGTCAGAGAGTGTCAGAGAGTGACAGAGAGAGTCAGAGAGTTATAGAGATTGTCTGAGATTGTCTGAAAGTGACAGAGAGTGTCTGAGAGTGTCAGTGAGTGTCAGAGAGTGATAGAGAGTGTCTGAGAGTGTCAGAGATAGCCAGAGAGTGTCAGAGTGAGTCAGAGAGTGTCAGAGAGTGTCAGAGAGTGATAGAGAGATTCAGAGAGTGATCGAGAGTGTCTGACAGTGTCAGAGGATGAAAGAGAATGTCAGAGAGTGTGAGAGAGTGTGAGAGAGTGATAGAGAGTGTCAGAGAGTGTCTGAGAGTTTCAGAAAGAGATAGAGAGTGACAGAGAGTGTCAGACAGTGTCAGAGAGTGATAGAGAGTGTCTGACAATGTCTGAGAGTGTCAGAGAGTGTCTGAGAGTGATAGAGAGTGTCTGAGGGTGTCAGAGAGTGTCTGAGGGTGTCAGAGAGTGATAGAGAATGTCTGAGAGTGTCGGAGAGTGTCAGAGAGTGATAGAAAGTGATAGAGAGTGACAGAGTGTGTCAGAGTGTGTTAGAGAGTGTCAGAGTGTGTGAGAGTGATAGAAAGTGTCAGAGAGTGATATAGAGTTTCAGAGTGTGATAGAGAGCGTCTGAGAGTGTCAGAGAGTGAGAGAGAGTGATAGAGAGTGTCAGAGAGTGTTAGAGAGTGTCTGAGAGTGTCAGAGAGTGATAGAGAGTGTCAGAGAGGTATAGAGACTGTCTGAGAGTGACAGAGAGTGCCAGAGAGTGATAGAGAGTGAGAGAGATTGTCAGAGAGTGATAGAGAGTGCCAGAGAGTGTCGGAGAGTGATAGAGAGTGTCAGAGAGTGATAGAGAGTGTCTGAGAGTGTCAGAGAGTGACAGATTGTCAGAGAGTGATAGAGACTGTCTGAGAGTGTCAGAGAGTGTCAGAGAGTGATAGAAAGTGTCTGAGAGTGTCTGAGAGCGTCTGAGAGTGTCAGCGACTGTCAGAGTGTGTCAGAGAATGATAGAGAGTGACAGAGAGTTTCTGAGAGTGTCTGAGAGTGTCAGAGAGTGGCAGAGAGTGATAGAGAGTGTCAGAGAGTGATAGAGAGTGCCAGAGAGTGTCGGAGAGTGATAGAGAGTGTCAGAGAGTGATAGAGAGTGTCTGAGAGTGTCAGAGAGTGACAGAGTGTCAGAGAGTGATAGAGACTGTCTGAGAGTGTCAGAGAGTGTCAGAGAGTGATAGAAAGTGTCTGAGAGTGTCTGAGAGCGTCTGAGAGTGTCAGCGACTGTCAGAGTGTGTCAGAGAATGATAGAGAGTGACAGAGAGTTTCTGAGAGTGTCTGAGAGTGTCAGAGAGTGTCAGAGATTGATAGAGAGAGTCTGAGAGTATCTGAGATGATAGAGAGTGTCAGAGAGTGATAGAGAGTGTCAGAGATTGTCAGAGAGTGATAGAGAGTGATAGAGAGTGTCTGAAAGAATCAGAGAGTGCCAGAGAGTGTCAGAGAGTGTCAGAGAGTAACAGAGAGAGTCAGAGAGTTATAGAGAGTGTCTGAGATTGTCTGAAAGTGACAGAGAGTGTCTGAGAGTGTCAGTGAGTGTCAGAGAGTGATAGAGAGTGTCTGAGAGTGTCAGAGATAGCCAGAGAGTGTCAGAGTGAGTCAGAGAGTGTCAGAGAGTGATAGAGAGATTCAGAGAGTGATAGAGAGTGTCTGAGAGTGTCAGAGAGTGTCAGAGAGTGATAGAGAGATTCAGAGATAGTCTGAGAGTGTCAGAGAGTGATACAGAGAGTCAGAGAGTTATAGAGTGTCTGAGAGTGTCTGAAAGAGACAGAGAGTGTCTGAGAGTGTCAGTGAGTGTCAGAGAGTGAGAGAGAGTGATAGAGAGTGTCAGGGAGTGATAGAATGTGTCTGAAAGTGTCTGAGAGCGTGTGAGAGTGTCACCGACAGTCAGAGTGTGTCAGAGAGTGATAGAGAGTGAAAGAGAGTGTCTGAGAGTGTCAGAGAGTGTCAGAGTGTGTCAGAGATTGGTAGAGAGAGTCTGAGAGTGTCAGAGATGATAGAGAGTGTCAGAGAGCTTTAGAGAGTGTCAGAGAGTGTCAGAGAGTTATAGAGAGTGACAGAGAGTGATAGAGAGTGTCTGAAAGAGTCAGAGAGTGTCAGAGAGTGTCAGAGAGTATCAGAGAGTGATAGAGAGAGATAGCGAGTATCAGAGAGTGTCTGAGAGTGTCAGAGATTGTCAGAGAGTGTCACAGGGTGATCGAGAGTGTCTGACAGTGTCAGAGGATGAAAGAGAATGTCAGAGAATGTGAGAGAGTGTGAGAGAGTGATAGAGAGTGTCAGAGAGTGTCTGAGAGTTTCAGAAAGAGATAGAGAGTGACAGAGAGTGTCAGACAGTGTCAGAGAGTGATAGAGAGTGTCTGACAATGTCTGAGAGTGTCAGAGAGTGTCTGAGAGTGATAGAGAGTGTCTGAGGGTGTCAGAGAGTGTCTGAGGGTGTCAGAGAGTGATAGAGAATGTCTGAGAGTGTCTGAGAGTGTCGGAGAGTGTCAGAGAGTGATAGAAAGTGATAGAGAGTGACAGAGTGTGTCAGAGTGTGTTAGAGAGTGTCAGAGTGTGTGAGAGTGATAGAGAGTGTCAGAGAGTGATATAGAGTTTCAGAGTGTGATAGAGAGCGTCTGAGAGTGTCAGAGAGTGAGAGAGAGTGATAGAGAGTGTCAGAGAGTGATAGAGAGTGTCTGAGAGTGTCAGAGAGTGATAGAGAGTGTCAGAGAGGTATATAGAATGTCTGAGAGTGACAGAGAGTGCCAGAGAGTGATAGAGAGTGATAGAGATTGTCAGAGAGTGATAGGGAGTGATAGAGAGTGTCTGAGAGTGTCAGAGAGTGGCAGAGAGTGATAGAGAGTGTCAGAGAGTGATAGAGAGTGCCAGAGAGTGTCGGAGAGTGATAGAGAGTGTCAGAGAGTGATAGAGAGTGTCTGAGAGTGTCAGAGAGTGACAGAGTGTCAGAGAGTGATAGAGACTGTCTGAGAGTGTCAGAGAGTGTCAGAGAGTGATAGAGAGTGTCTGAGAGTGTCTGAGAGCGTCTGAGAGTGTCAGCGACTGTCAGAGTGTGTCAGAGAATGATAGAGAGTGACAGAGAGTTTCTGAGAGTGTCTGAGAGTGTCAGAGAGTGTCAGAGATTGATAGAGAGAGTCTGAGAGTATCTGAGATGATAGAGAGTGTCAGAGAGTGATAGAGAGTGTCAGAGATTGTCAGAGAGTGATAGAGAGTGATAGAGAGTGTCTGGAAGAATCAGAGAGTGTCAGAGAGTGTCAGAGAGTGTCAGAGAGTGACAGAGAGAGTCAGAGAGTTATAGAGAGTGTCTGAGATTGTCTGAAAGTGACAGAGAGTGTCTGAGAGTGTCAGTGAGTGTCAGAGAGTGATAGAGAGATTCAGAGAGTGATAGAGAGTGTCTGAGAGTGTCAGAGAGTGTCAGAGAGTGATAGAGAGATTCAGAGATAGTCTGAGAGTGTCAGAGAGTGATACAGAGAGTCAGAGAGTTACAGAGTGTCTGAGAGTGTCTGAAAGTGACAGAGAGTGTCTGAGAGTGTCAGTGAGTGTCAGAGAGTGATAGAGAGTGATAGAGAGTGTCAGGGAGTGATAGAGTGTGTCTGAGAGTGTCTGAGAGCGTCTGAGAGTGTCAGCGACAGTCAGAGTGTGTCAGTGAGTGATAGAGAGTGTCTGAGAGTGTCAGAGAGTGTCAGAGATTGGTAGAGAGAGTCTGAGAGTGTCAGAGATGATAGAGAGTGTCAGAGAGTTATAGAGAGTGTCAGAGAGTGTCAGAGAGTGATAGAGAGTGCTAGAGAGTGTCTGAAAGAGTCAGATAGTGTCAGAGAGTATCAGAGAGTGATAGAGAGAGATAGCGAGTGTCAGAGAGTGTCTGAGAGTGTCAGAGATTGTCAGAGAGTGATAGAGAGATTCAGAGAGTGATAGAGAGTGTCTGAGAGTGTCAGAGAGTGTCAGAGAGTGATAGAGAGATTCAGAGATAGTCTGAGAGTGTCAGAGAGTGATACAGAGAGTCAGAGAGTTATAGAGTGTCTGAGAGTGTCTGAAAGTGACAGAGAGTGTCTGAGAGTGTCAGTGAGTGTCAGAGAGTGATAGAGAGTGTCTGAGAGTGTCAGAGAGTGTCAGAGAGTGATAGAGAGATTCAGAGATAGTCTGAGAGTGTCAGAGAGTGATACAGAGAGTCAGAGAGTTATAGAGTGTCTGAGAGTGTCTGAAAGTGACAGAGAGTGTCTGAGAGTGTCAGTGAGTGTCAGAGAGTGATAGAGAGTGATAGAGAGTGTCAGGGAGTGATAGAGTGTGTCTGAAAGTGTCTGAGAGCGTCTGAGAGTGTCAGCGACAGTCAGAGTGTGTCAGAGAGTGATAGAGAGTGAAAGAGAGTGTCTGAGAGTGTCAGAGAGTGTCAGAGTGTGTCAGAGATTGGTAGAGAGAGTCTGAGAGTGTCAGAGATGATAGAGAGTGTCAGAGAGTTATAGAGAGTGTCAGAGAGTGTCAGAGAGTGATAGAGAGTGACAGAGAGTGATAGAGAGTGTCTGAAAGAGTCAGAGAGTGTCAGAGAGTGTCAGAGAGTATCAGAGAGTGATAGAGAGAGATAGCGAGTGTCAGAGAGTGTCTGAGAGTGTCAGAGATTGTCAGAGAGTGTCACAGGGTGATCGAGAGTGTCTGACAGTGTCAGAGGATGAAAGAGAATGTCAGAGAGTGTGAGAGAGTGTGAGAGAGTGATAGAGAGTGTCAGAGAGTGTCTGAGAGTTTCAGAAAGAGATAGAGAGTGACAGAGAGTGTCAGACAGTGTCAGAGAGTGATAGAGAGTGTCTGACAATGTCTGAGAGTGTCTGAGAGTGATAGAGAGTGTCTGAGGGTGTCAGAGAGTGTCTGAGGGTGTCAGAGAGTGATAGAGAATGTCTGAGAGTGTCTGAGAGTGTCGGAGAGTGTCAGAGAGTGATAGAAAGTGATAGAGAGTGACAGAGTGTGTCAGAGTATGTTAGAGAGTGTCAGAGTGTGTGAGAGTGATAGAGAGTGTCAGAGAGTGATATAGAGTTTCAGAGTGTGATAGAGAGCGTCTGAGAGTGTCAGAGAGTGATAGAGAGTGATAGAGAGTGATAGAGAGTGTCTGAGAGTGACAGAGAGTGACAGAGAGTGTCTGAGAGTGCCATTGAGTGTCAGAGTGTGATAGAGTGTCTGAGAGTGTCAGAGACTTTCAGAGTGTGTCAGACAGTGATAGAGAGTGATAGAGAGTGTCTGGTGGTGTCAGAGAGTGTCAGAGAGTGTCAGAGAGTGTCAGAGATTGATAGAGAGAGTCTGAGAGTATCAGAGATGAAAGAGAGTGTCAGAGAGTGATAGAGAGTGTCAGAAATTGTCAGAGAGTGATAGAGAGTGTCTGAAAGAATCAGAGAGTGTCAGAGAGTGTCAGAGAGTGTCAGAGTGTGTCAGAGAGTGTAAAGAGTGTTTGGGAGTGTCAGAGAGAGTGTGAGTGTGTCAGATAGTTTCAGAGAGTGATAGGGAGTGATAGTGAGTGTCTGAGAGTGCCAGGGAGTGTCAGAGAGTGGCAGAGAGTGATCGAGAGTGTCAGAGAGTGATAGAGAGTGCCAGAGAGTGATAGAGAGTGTCAGAGAGTGATAGAGAGTGTCTGAGAGTGTCAGAGAGTGATAGAGAGTGTCAGAGAGGTATAGAGACTGTCTGAGAGTGACAGAGAGTGCCAGAGAGTGATAGAGAGTGATAGAGATTGTCAGAGAGTGATAGGGAGTGATAGAGTGTGTCTGAGAGTGTCAGAGAGTGGCAGAGAGTGATAGAGAGTGTCAGAGAGTGATAGAGAGTGCCAGAGAGTGTCGGAGAGTGATAGAGAGTGTCAGAGAGTGATAGAGAGTGTCTGAGAGTGTCAGAGAGTGATAGAGACTGTCTGAGAGTGTCAGTGAGTGTCAGAGAGTGATAGAGAGCGTCTGAGAGTGTCTGAGAGCGTCTGAGAGTGTCAGCGACTGTCAGAGTGTGTCAGAGAATGATAGAGATTGACAGAGAGTTTCTGAGAGTGTCAGAGAGTGTCAGAGATTGATAGAGAGAGTCTGAGAGTATCTGAGATGATAGAGAGTGTCAGAGAGTGATAGAGAGTGTCAGAGATTGTCAGAGAGTGATAGAGAGTGATAGAGAGTGTCTGAAAGAATCAGAGAGTGTCAGAGAGTGTCAGAGAGTGTCAGAGAGTGTCAGAGAGTGACAGAGAGAGTCAGAGAGTTATAGAGAGTGTCTGAGATTGTCTGAAAGTGACAGAGAGTGTCTGAGAGTGTCAGTGAGTGTCAGAGAGTGATAGAGAGTGTCTGAGAGTGTCAGAGATAGCCAGAGAGTGTCAGAGTGAGTCAGAGAGTGTCAGAGAGTGTCAGAGAGTGATAGAGAGATTCAGAGAGTGATAGAGAGTGTCTGAGAGTGTCAGAGAGTGTCAGAGAGTGATAGAGAGTGACAGAGAGTGTCTGAGAGTGCCATTGAGTGTCAGAGTGTGATGGAGTGTCTGAGAGTGTCAGAGACTTTCAGAGTGTGTCAGACAGTGATAGAGAGTGATAGAGAGTGTCTGGTGGTGTCAGAGAGTGTCAGAGAGTGTCAGAGAGTGTCAGAGATTGATAGAGAGAGTCTGAGAGTATCAGAGATGAAAGAGAGTGTCAGAGAGTGATAGAGAGTGTCAGAAATTGTCAGAGAGTGATAGAGAGTGTCTGAAAGAATCAGAGAGTGTCAGAGAGTGTCAGAGAGTGTCAGAGTGTGTCAGAGAGTGTAAAGAGTGTTTGGGAGTGTCAGAGAGAGTGTGAGTGTGTCAGATAGTTTCAGAGAGTGATAGGGAGTGATAGTGAGTGTCTGAGAGTGCCAGGGAGTGTCAGAGAGTGGCAGAGAGTGATCGAGAGTGTCAGAGAGTGATAGAGAGTGCCAGAGAGTGATAGAGAGTGTCAGAGAGTGATAGAGAGTGTCTGAGAGTGTCAGAGAGTGATAGAGAGTGTCAGAGAGGTATAGAGACTGTCTGAGAGTGACAGAGAGTGCCAGAGAGTGATAGAGAGTGATAGAGATTGTCAGAGAGTGATAGGGAGTGATAGAGTGTGTCTGAGAGTGTCAGAGAGTGGCAGAGAGTGATAGAGAGTGTCAGAGAGTGATAGAGAGTGCCAGAGAGTGTCGGAGAGTGATAGAGAGTGTCAGAGAGTGATAGAGAGTGTCTGAGAGTGTCAGAGAGTGATAGAGACTGTCTGAGAGTGTCAGTGAGTGTCAGAGAGTGATAGAGAGCGTCTGAGAGTGTCTGAGAGCGTCTGAGAGTGTCAGCGACTGTCAGAGTGTGTCAGAGAATGATAGAGATTGACAGAGAGTTTCTGAGAGTGTCAGAGAGTGTCAGAGATTGATAGAGAGAGTCTGAGAGTATCTGAGATGATAGAGAGTGTCAGAGAGTGATAGAGAGTGTCAGAGATTGTCAGAGAGTGATAGAGAGTGATAGAGAGTGTCTGAAAGAATCAGAGAGTGTCAGAGAGTGTCAGAGAGTGTCAGAGAGTGTCAGAGAGTGACAGAGAGAGTCAGAGAGTTATAGAGAGTGTCTGAGATTGTCTGAAAGTGACAGAGAGTGTCTGAGAGTGTCAGTGAGTGTCAGAGAGTGATAGAGAGTGTCTGAGAGTGTCAGAGATAGCCAGAGAGTGTCAGAGTGAGTCAGAGAGTGTCAGAGAGTGTCAGAGAGTGATAGAGAGATTCAGAGAGTGATAGAGAGTGTCTGAGAGTGTCAGAGAGTGTCAGAGAGTGATAGAGAGATTCAGAGATAGTCTGAGAGTGTCAGAGAGTGATACAGAGAGTCAGAGAGTTATAGAGTGTCTGAGAGTGTCTGAAAGTGACAGAGAGTGTCTGAGAGTGTCAGTGAGTGTCAGAGAGTGATAGAGAGTGATAGAGAGTGTCAGGGAGTGATAGAGTGTGTCTGAAAGTGTCTGAGAGCGTCTGAGAGTGTCAGCGACAGTCAGAGTGTGTCAGAGAGTGATAGAGAGTGAAAGAGAGTGTCTGAGAGTGTCAGAGAGTGTCAGAGTGTGTCAGAGATTGGTAGAGAGAGTCTGAGAGTGTCAGAGATGATAGAGAGTGTCAGAGAGTTATAGAGAGTGTCAGAGAGTGTCAGAGAGTGATAGAGAGTGACAGAGAGTGATAGAGAGTGTCTGAAAGAGTCAGAGAGTGTCAGAGAGTGTCAGAGAGTGTCAGAGAGTATCAGAGAGTGATTGAGAGATATAGCGAGTGCCAGAGAGTGTCTGAGAGTGTCAGAGATTGTCAGAGAGTGTCACAGGGTGATCGAGAGTGTCTGACAGTGTCAGAGGATGAAAGAGAATGTCAGAGAGTGTGAGAGAGTGTGAGAGAGTGATAGAGAGTGTCAGAGAGTGTCTGAGAATTTCAGAAAGAGATAGAGAGTGACAGAGAGTGTCAGACAGTGTCAGAGAGTGATAGAGAGTGTCTGACAATGTCTGAGAGTGTCAGAGAGTGTCTGAGAGTGATAGAGAGTGTCTGAGGGTGTCAGAGAGTGTCTGAGGGTGTCAGAGAGTGATAGAGAATGTCTGAGAGTGTCTGAGAGTGTCGGAGAGTGTCAGAGAGTGATAGAAAGTGATAGAGAGTGACAGAGTGTGTCAGAGTGTGTTAGAGAGTGTCAGAGTGTGTGAGAGTGATAGAGAGTGTCAGAGAGTGATATAGAGTTTCAGAGTGTGATAGAGAGCGTCTGAGAGTGTCAGAGAGTGATAGAGAGTGATAGAGAGTGTCTGAGAGTGACAGAGAGTGTCTGAGAGTTTCATTGAGTGTCAGAGTGTGATAGAGAGTGTCTGAGAGTGTCAGAGACTTTCAGAGTGTGTCAGAGAGTGATAGAGAGTGATAGAGAGTGTCTGGTGGTGTCAGAGAGTGTCAGAGTTAGTCAGAGAGTGATAGACAATGTCAAAGAGTGTCATCGAGTGATAGAGATTGTCTGAGAGTGTCAGTTAGTGATAGAGAGTTTCAAATTGTTTCAGAGAGTGATAGAGAGTGATAGAGAGTGTCAGAGAGTTTCAGAGTGTGTCAGAGAGCGTCAGAGAGTGATAGAAAGTGTCAGAGAGTGATAGAGAGTGTCTGAGAGTGTCTGAGAGTGACAGAGAGTGTCTGAGAGTGTCAGTCAGTGTCAGAGAGTGATAGAGAGAGTCAGAGATTTTCAGATTGTGTCAGAGTGTGTCAGAGAGTGATAGAGAGTGATAGAGAGTGTCTGAGAGTGTCAGTGAGTGTCAGATTGTGTCAGAGAGCGATAGAGTGTGTCAGAGTGTGTCAGAGAGTGTCAGAGAGTGTCAGAGAGTGATTAGAGAGTGATATAGAGTGTCAGAGTGTGTCAGAGAGTGTCAGAGAGTGATAGAGAGTGTAAGAGAGAGTGTGAGTGTGTCAGAGAGTTTCAGAGAGTGCCAGAGAGTGAGAGAGAGTGTCTGAGAGTGTCAGAGAGTGTCTGAGCGTTTCAGTGAGTGTCTGAGAGTGATAGAGACTGTCTGAGAGTGTCAGAGAGTGTCAGAGAGTGATAGAGAGTGTCTGAGAGTGACAGAGAGTGTCTGAGAGTGTCAGTGAGTGTCAGAGAGTGATAGAGAGTGATTGAGAGTGTCTGAGAGCGTCTGAGAGTGTCAGCGACTGTCTGAGTGTGTCAGAGAGTGGTAGAGATTGACAGAGAGTGTCTGAGAGTGTCAGAGAGTGTCAGAGAGTGTCAGAGAGTGATAGAGAGTGTCTGAGAGTTTCAGAGAGTGTCAGAGATTGATAGAGAGAGTCTGAGAGTATCAGAGATGATAGAGAGTGTCAGAGAATGATAGAGAGTGTTAGAGAGTGTCAGAGAGTGATAGAGATTGATCGAGAGTGTCTGAAAGAGTCAGAGAGCGTCAGAGAGTGTCAGAGAGTGTCAGAGAGTGATAGAGAGAGTCAGAGAGTTATAGAGAGTGTCTGAGAGTGTCTGAAAGTGACAGAGAGTGTCTGAGAGTGTCAGAGAGTGCCAGAGATTGATAGAGAGAGTCTGAGAGTATCAGAGATGAAAGAGAGTGTCAGAGAGTGATAGAGAGTGTCAGAAATTGTCAGAGAGTGATAGAGAGTGATAGAGAGTATCTGAAAGAATCAGAGAGTGTCAGAGAGTGTCAGAGAGTGTCAGAGAGTGATAGAGAGAGTCAGAGAGTTATAGAGAGTGCCTGAGAGTGTCTGAAAGGACAGAGAGTGTCTGAGAGTGTCAGTGAGTGTCAGAGAGTGATAGAGAGTGTCAGAGTGAGTCAGAGAGTGTCTGACAGTGTCAGATTGTGATAGAGAGATTCAGAGAGTGATAGAGAGTGTCAGATTGTGTCAGAGAGTGTCAGAGAGCGATAGAGTGTGTCAGAGTGTGTCAGAGAGTGTCAGAGAGTGTCTGAGAGTGATATAGAGTGTCAGAGTGTGTCAGAGAGTGTTAGAGAGTGTAAGAGAGAGTGTGAGTGTGTCATAGAGTTTCAGAGAGTGCCAGAGAGTGAGAGAGAGTGTCTGAGAGTGTCAGAGAGTGTCTGAGCGTTTCAGTGAGTGTCAGAGAGTGATAGAGTGTGTCTGAGAGTGTCAGAGTGTGTCAGAGAGTGATCGGGAGTGATATAGAGTGTCTGAGAGTGATAGAGACTGTCTGAGAGTGTCAGAGAGAGTCAGAGAGTGATAGAGAGTGTCAGAGAGTGTCAGAGAGGGTTAGAGAGTGTCTGAGAATGTCTGAGAGTGTCAGAGAGTGTCAGAGAGTGATAGAGAGTGTTTGAGAATGTCTGAGAGTGTCAGAGAGTGTCTGAGAGTGTCAGAGAGTGTCAGAGAGTGACAGAGAGTGTCTGAGAGTGTCAGAGTGTGTCTGAGGGTGTCAGAGAGTGATACAGAATGTCTGAGAGACTCTGAGAGTGTCAGACAGTGTCAGAGAGTGAATGAAAGTGATAGAGAGTGATGGAGTGTGTCAGAGTGTGTAAGAGAGTGATAGAGAGTGACTGAGAGTGCCAGAGAGTGATAGAGAGTTTCAGAGTGTGTCAGAGTGTGTCAGAGAGTGATCGAGAGTGATAGAGAGTGAAAGAGAGTGTCAGAGAGTGATAGAGAGTGTCTGAGAGTGTCAGAGAGTGATAGAGATTGATAAAGTGTGTCAGAGAGAGATAAAGAGTGTCTCAGAGTGCCGGAGAGTGTCAGAGAGTGTCAGAGAGTGATAGAGAGTGATAGAGAGCGTCTGAGAGTGACAGAGAGTGTCTGAGAGTGCCATTGAGTGTCAGAGAGTGATAGAGAGTGTCTGAGAGTGTCAGAGAGTGTTAGAGAGTGATAGAAAGAGTCAGAGAGTGACAGAGAGTGTCTGAGAGTGTTTGAGAGTGACAGAGAGTGTCTGAGAGTGTCAGTCAGTATCAGAGAGTGATAGAGAGATTCAGAGATTGTCAGATTGTGTCAGAGTGTGTCAGAGAGTGATAGAGAGTGTCTGAGAGCGTCAGAGAGTGTCAGATCGTGTCAGAGAGTGTCACAGAGCGATGGAGTGTGTCAGAGTGTGTCAGAGAGTGTCAGAGTGTGTCAGAGAGTGATAGAGAGTGATAGAGAGTGTCAGAGAGTGTCAGAGAGTGATAGAGAGTGTCAGAGAGTGTCAGAGAGTGTCAGAGAGTGTTTGAGAGTGTTCGACACTTTCAGAGTGTGTCAGTGAGTGACAGAGAGTGATAGAGAGTGTCTGGGAGTGTCAGAGAGTGTCAGAGTGTGTCAGAGAGTGATAGACAATGTCAGAGAGTGTCACAGAGTGATCGAGATTGTCTGAGAGTGTCAGATAGTGATAGAGAGTGTTAAATTGTTTCAGAGAGTGATCGAGAGTGATAGAGAATGTCAGAGAGTTTCAGAGTGTGTCAGAGAGTGTCAGAGAGTGATAGAATGTGTCAGAGAGTGATAGAGAGTGTCTGAGAGTGTCTGAGAGTGACAGAGAGTGTCTGAGAGTGTCAGTCAGTATCAGAGAGTGACAGACATATTCAGAGATTGTCAGATTGTGTCAGAGTGTGTCAGAGAGTGATAGAGAGTGGTAGAGAGTGTCTGAGAGTGTCAGAGAGTGTCAGATCGTGTCAGAGAGTGTCACAGAGCGATAGAGTGTGTCACAGTGTGTCAGAGAGTGTCAGAGAGTGTCAGAGAGTGATAGAGAGTGTCAGAGAGTGTCAGAGTGATAGAGAGCGTCAGAGAGTGTCAGAGTGTGTCAGAGAGTGTCAGAGTGATAGAGAGTGTCAGAGAGTGTCAGAGTGTGTCAGAGAGTGTCAGAGAGTGTTTGAGAGTGTCAGAGAGAGTGTGAGTGTGTCAGAGAGTTTCAGAGAGTTTCAGAGAGTGATAGGGAGTGATAGAGAGTGTCTGAGAGTGTCAGAGATTGTCTGAGTGTGTCAGAGAGTGATAGGGAGTGATAGAGAGTGTCTGAGAGTGTCAGAGAGTGTCAGAGAGTGGCAGAGAGTGATAGAGAGTGTCAGAGAGTGATAGAGAATGCCAGAGAGTGATAGAGAGAGTCAGAGAGTGATAGAGACTGTCTGAGAGTGATAGAGTGTGTCAGAGTGTGATAGAGAATGATAGAGAGTGTCTGAGAGTGATATAGAGTGTCAGAGTGTGTCAGAGAGTGTTAGAGAGTGTAAGAGAGAGTGTGAGTGTGTCAGAGAGTTTCAGAGAGTGCCAGAGAGTGAGAGAGAGTGTCTGAGAGTGTCAGAGAGTGTCTGAGCGTTTCAGTGAGTGTCAGAGAGTGATAGAGTGTGTCTGAGAGTGTCAGAGTGTGTCAGAGAGTGATAGGGAGTGATATAGAGTGTCTGAGAGTGATAGAGACTGTCTGAGAGTGTCAGAGAGAGTCAGAGAGTGATAGAGAGTGTCAGAGAGTGTCAGAGAGGGTTAGAGAGTGTCTGAGAATGTCTGAGAGTGTCAGAGAGAGTCAGAGAGTGATAGAGAGTGTTTGAGAATGTCTGAGAGTGTCAGAGAGTGTCTGAGAGTGTCAGAGAGTGTCAGAGAGTGACAGAGAGTGTCTGAGAGTGTCAGAGTGTGTCTGAGGGTGTCAGAGAGTGATACAGAATGTCTGAGAGACTCTGAGAGTGTCAGACAGTGTCAGAGAGTGAATGAAAGTGATAGAGAGTGATGGAGTGTGTCAGAGTGTGTAAGAGAGTGATAGAGAGTGACTGAGAGTGCCAGAGAGTGATAGAGAGTTTCAGAGTGTGTCAGAGTGTGTCAGAGAGTGATCGAGAGTGATAGAGAGTGAAAGAGAGTGTCAGAGAGTGATAGAGAGTGTCTGAGAGTGTCAGAGAGTGATAGAGATTGATAAAGAGTGTCACAGAGAGATAAAGAGTGTCTCAGAGTGCCGGAGAGTGTCAGAGAGTGTCAGAGAGTGATAGAGAGCGTCTGAGAGTGACAGAGAGTGTCTGAGAGTGCCATTGAGTGTCAGAGAGTGATAGAGAGTGTCTGAGAGTGTCAGAATGTGTTAGAGAGTGATAGAAAGAGTCAGAGAGTGACAGAGAGTGTCTGAGAGTGTTTGAGAGTGACAGAGAGTGTCTGAGAGTGTCAGTCAGTATCAGAGAGTGATAGAGAGATTCAGAGATTGTCAGATTGTGTCAGAGTGTGTCAGAGAGTGATAGAGAGTGTCTGAGAGCGTCAGAGAGTGTCAGATCGTGTCAGAGAGTGTCACAGAGCGATGGAGTGTGTCAGAGTGTGTCAGAGAGTGTCAGAGTGTGTCAGAGAGTGATAGAGAGTGATAGAGAGTGTCAGAGAGTGTCAGAGAGTGATAGAGAGTGTCAGAGAGTGTCAGAGAGTGTCAGAGAGTGTTTGAGAGTGTTCGACACTTTCAGAGTGTGTCAGTGAGTGACAGAGAGTGATAGAGAGTGTCTGGGAGTGTCAGAGAGTGTCAGAGTGTGTCAGAGAGTGATAGACAATGTCAGAGAGTGTCACAGAGTGATCGAGATTGTCTGAGAGTGTCAGATAGTGATAGAGAGTGTTAAATTGTTTCAGAGAGTGATCGAGAGTGATAGAGAATGTCAGAGAGTTTCAGAGTGTGTCAGAGAGTGTCAGAGAGTGATAGAATGTGTCAGAGAGTGATAGAGAGTGTCTGAGAGTGTCTGAGAGTGACAGAGAGTGTCTGAGAGTGTCAGTCAGTATCAGAGAGTGACAGACATATTCAGAGATTGTCAGATTGTGTCAGAGTGTGTCAGAGAGTGATAGAGAGTGGTAGAGAGTGTCTGAGAGTGTCAGAGAGTGTCAGATCGTGTCAGAGAGTGTCACAGAGCGATAGAGTGTGTCACAGTGTGTCAGAGAGTGTCAGAGAGTGTCAGAGAGTGATAGAGAGTGTCAGAGAGTGTCAGAGTGATAGAGAGCGTCAGAGAGTGTCAGAGTGTGTCAGAGAGTGTCAGAGTGATAGAGAGTGTCAGAGAGTGTCAGAGTGTGTCAGAGAGTGTCAGAGAGTGTTTGAGAGTGTCAGAGAGAGTGTGAGTGTGTCAGAGAGTTTCAGAGAGTTTCAGAGAGTGATAGGGAGTGATAGAGAGTGTCTGAGAGTCTCAGAGATTGTCTGAGTGTGTCAGAGAGTGATAGGGAGTGATAGAGAGTGTCTGAGAGTGTCAGAGAGTGTCAGAGAGTGGCAGAGAGTGATAGAGAGTGTCAGAGAGTGATAGAGAATGCCAGAGAGTGATAGAGAGAGTCAGAGAGTGATAGAGACTGTCTGAGAGTGATAGAGAGTGCCAGAGAGTGATAGAGAATGATAGAGAGTGTCAGAGAGTGATAGGGAGTGATAGAGAGTGTCTGAGAGTGTCAGAGAGTGTCAGAGAGTGATAGAGAGTGTCAGAGAGTGTCAGAGAGTGATAGAGTGTGTCAGAGAGTGTCAGAGAGTGTTTGAGAGTGTCAGAGAGAGTGTGAGTGTGTCAGAGAGTTTCAGAGAGTGATAGGGAGTGATAGAGAGTGTCTGAGAGTGTCAGAGATTGTCTGAGTGTGTCAGAGAGTGATAGGGAGTGATAGAGAGTGTCTGAGAGTGTCAGAGAGTGATAGAGACTGTCAGAGAGTGATAGAGAGTGCCAGAGAGTGATGGAGAGTGTCTGAGAGTGTCAGAGAGTGATAGAGAGTGTCAGAGAGCTATAGAGACTGTCTGAGAGTGATAGAGAGTGCCAGAGAGTGATAGAGAGTGATAGGGAGTGGTAGAGAGTGTCTGAGAGTGGCAGAGAGTGGCAGAGAGTGATAGAGAGTGTCAGAGAGTGATAGGGAGTGATATAGAGTGTCTGAGAGTGATAGAGAGTGTCTGAGAGTGTCAGAGAGTGTCAGAGAGTGATAGAGAGTGTCTGAGAGTGACAGAGAGTGTCTGAGAGTGTCAGTGAGTGTCAGAGAGTGATAGAGATTGATTGAGAGTGTCAGAGAGTGACAGAGCGTCTGAGAGTGATAGAGACTGTCAGAGTGTGTCAGAGAATGATAGAGAGTGACAGAGAGTGTCTGAGAGTGTCAGAGTGTGTCAGAGAGTGATAGAGAGTGTCTGAGAGTGTCTGAAAGTGTCTGAGAGTGTCAGAGAGTGTCAGAGATTGATAGAGAGAGTCTGAGAGTATCAGAGATGATAGAGAGTGTCAGAGAGTGATCGAGAGTGTCAGAGATTGTCAGAGAGTGATAGAGAGTGATAGAGAGTGTCTGAAAGAATCAGAGAGTGTCAGAGAGTGTCAGAGAGTGTCAGAGAGTGTCAGAGAGTGTCAGAGAGTGATAGAGAGAGTCAGAGAGTTATAGAGAGTGTCTGAGATTGTCTGAAAGTGACAGAGAGTGTCTGAGAGTGTCAGTGAGTGTCAGAGCGTGATAGAGAGTGTCTGAGAGTGTCACTGATTGCCAGAGAGTGTCAGAGTGAGTCAGAGAGTGTCAGAGAGTGTCAGAGAGTGATAGAGAGATTCAGAGAGTGATAGAGAGTGTCTGAGAGTGTCAGAGAGTGTCAGAGAGTGATAGAGAGATTCAGAGATAGTCTGAGAGTGTCAGAGAGTGATACAGAGAGTCAGAGAGTTATAGAGTGTCTGAGAGTGTCTGAAAGTGACAGAGAGTGTCTGAGAGTGTCAGTGAGTGTCAGAGAGTGATAGAGAGTGATAGAGAGTGTCAGGGAGTGATAGAGTGTGTCTGAGAGTGTCTGAGAGCGTCTGAGAGTGTCAGCGACAGTCAGAGTGTGTCAGAGCGTGATAGAGAGTGAAAGAGAGTGTCTGAGAGTGTCAGAAAGTGTCAGAGTGTGTCAGTGAGTGATAGAGAGTGTCTGAGAGTGTCAGAGAGTGTCAGAGATTGGTAGAGAGAGTCTGAGAGTGTCAGAGATGATAGAGAGTGTCAGAGAGTTATAGAGAGTGTCAGAGAGTGTCAGAGAGTGATAGAGAGTGATAGAGAGTGTTATAGAGTGTCTGAAAGAGTCAGAGAGTGTCAGAGAGTATCAGAGAGTGATAGAGAGAGATAGCGAGTGTCAGAGAGTGTCTGAGAGAGTCAGAGATTGTCAGAGAGTGTCAGAGGGCGATAGAGAGTGTATGACAGTGTCAGAGGATGAAAGAGAATGTCAGAGAGTGTGAGAGAGTGTGAGAGAGTGATAGAGAGTGTCAGAGAGTGTCAGAGAGTGTCTGAGAGTTTCAGAAAGTGATAGAGCGTGACAAAGAGTGTCAGAGAGTCTCAGAGAGTGATAGAGAGTGTCTGAGAGTGTCAGAGAGTGTCTGTGAGTGATAGAGAGTGTCTGAGAGTTATAGAGAGTGTCAGAGTTTGTCAGAGAGTGATAGAGAGTGTCAGAGTGTGTGAGAGTGATAGAGAGTGTCAGAGTGTGTCAGAGAGTGATAGAGAGGGATAGAGAGTGACTGAGAGTGTCAGAGAGTGATAGAGAGTTTCAGAGTGTGTCAGAGCGTGATAGAGTGTGATAGAGAGTGATAGAGAGTGTCAGAGAGTGATAGAAAGTGTCAGAGAGTGATAGAGAGTGTCTGAGAGTGTCAGAGAGTGATAGAGAGTGATAGAGAGTGATAGAGAGTTTCTGAGAGTGACAGAGAGTGTCGGAGTGTGTCATTGAGTGTCAGAGAGTGATAGAGAGTGTCTGAGAGTGTCTGAGAGTGTCAGAGAATTTCAGAGTGTGTCAGAGAGTGATAGAGAGTGATAGAGAGTGTCAGGTGGTGTCAGAGAGTGTCAGAGTTAGTCAGAGAGTGATAGACAATGTCAGAGAGTGTCATAGAGTGATAGAGATTGTCTGAGAGTGTCAGTTAGTGATAGAGAGTGTCAAATTGTTTCAGAGAGTGATAGAGAGTGATAGAGAGTGCAAGAGAGTTTCAGAGTGCGTCAGAGAGCGTCAGAGAGTGATAGAAAGTGTCAGAGAGTGATAGAGAGTGTATGAGAGTGTCTGAGAGTGACAGAGAGTGTCTGAGAGTGTCAGTCAGTGTCAGAGAGTGATAGAGAGAGTCAGAGATTGTCAGATTGTGTCAGAGTGTGTCAGAGAGTGATAGAGAGTGATAGAGAGTGTCTGAGAGTGTCAGAGAGTGTCATATTGTGTCAGAGAGTGTCAGAGAGCGATAGAGTGTGTCAGAGAGTGTCAGAGAGTGTCAGAGAGTTTCAGAGGGTGATAGAGAGTGATTTAGAGTGTTTGAGTGTGTCAGAGAGTGTCAGAGAGTGATAGAGAGTGTAAGAGAGAGTGTGAGTGTGTCAGAGAGTTTCAGAGAGTGCCAGAGAGTGATAGGGAGTGATATAGAGTGTCTGAGAGTGATAGAGACTGTCTGAGAGTGTCAGAGAGTGTCAGAGAGTGATAGAGAGTGTCTGAGAGTGACAGAGAGTGTCTGAGAGTGTCAGTGAGTGTCAGAGAGTGATAGAGAGTGATTGAGAGTGTCTGAGATCGTCTGAGAGTGTCAGCGACTGTTAGAGTGTGTCAGAGAGTGATAGAGAGTGACAGAGAGAGTCTGAGAGTGTCAGAGAGTGTCAGAGAGTGATAGAGAGTGATAGAGAGTGTCTGAGAGTGTCAGAGAGTGGCAGAGAGTGATAGAGAGTGTCAGAGAGTGATAGAGAGTGCCAGAGAGTGATAGAGAGAGTCAGAGAGTGATAGAGACTGTCTGAGAGTGATAGAGAGTGCCAGAGAGTGATAGAGAATGATAGAGAGTGTCAGAGAGTGATAGGGAGTGATAGAGAGTGTCTGAGAGTGTCAGAGAGTGTCAGAGAGTGTCAGAGAGTGTCAGAGAGTGATAGACAGTGTCAGAGAGTGTCAGAGAGTGATAGAGTGTGTCAGAGAGTGTCAGAGAGTGTTTGAGAGTGTCAGAGAGAGTGTGAGTGTGTCAGAGAGTGTCAGAGAGTGATAGGGAGTGATAGAGAGTGTCTGAGAGTGTCAGAGATTGTCTGAGTGTGTCAGAGAGTGATAGGGAGTGATAGAGAGTGTCTGAGAGTGTCAGAAAGTGATAGAGAGTGTCAGAGAGTGATAGAGAGTGCCAGAGAGTGATAGAGAGTGTCTGAGAGTGTCAGAGAGTGATAGAGAGTGTCAGAGAGCTATAGAGACTGTCTGAGAGTGATAGAGAGTGCCAGAGAGTGATAGAGAGTGATAGAGAGTATCAGAGAGTGATAGGGAGTGATAGAGAGTGTCTGAGAGTGTCAGAGAGCGGCAGAGAGTGATAGAGAGTGTCAGAGAGTGATAGAGAGTGCCAGAGAGTGACAGAGAGAGATAGAGAGTGATAGAGAATGTCAGAGAGTGATAGAGAGTGTCTGAGAGTGTCAGAGAGTGACAGAGTGTCAGAGAGTGATAGAGACTGTCTGAGAGTGTCAGAGAGTGTCAGAGAGTGATAGAGAGTGTCTGAGAGTGTCTGAGAGCGTCTGAGAGTGTCAGCGACTGTCAGAGTGTGTCAGAGAATGATAGAGAGTGACAGAGTGTCTGAGAGTGTCAGAGTGTGTCAGAGAGTGATAGAGAGTGTCTGAGAGTGTCTGAGAGTGTCAGAGAGTGTCAGAGATTGATAGAGAGAGTCTGAGAGTATCAGAGATGATAGAGAGTGTCAGAGAGTGATAGAGAGTGTCAGAGATTGTCAGAGAGTGATAGAGAGTGATAGAGAGTGTCTGAAAGAATCAGAGAGTGTCAGAGAGTGTCAGAGAGTGTCAGAGAGTGATGGAGAGAGTCAGAGAGTTATAGAGAGTGTCTGAGATTGTCTGAAAGTGACAGACAGTGTCTGAGAGTGTCAGTGAGTGTCAGAGCGTGATAGAGAGTGTCTGAGAGTGTCACTGTTTGCCAGAGAGTGTCACAGAGTGAGTCAGAGAGTGTCAGAGAGTGTCAGAGAGTGATAGAGAGATTCAGAGAGTGGTAGAGAGTGTCTGAGAGTGTCTGAGAGTGTCAGAGAGTGTCAGAGAGTGATAGAGAGATTCAGAGATAGTCTGAGAGTGTCAGAGAGTGATACAGAGAGTCAGAGAGTTACAGAGTGTCTGAGAGTGCCTGAAAGTGACAGAGAGTGTCTGAGAGTGTCAGTGAGTGTCAGAGAGTGATAGCGAGTGATAGAGAGTGTCAGGGAGTGATAGAGTGTGTCTGAGAGTGTCTGAGAGCGTCTGAGAGTGTCAGCGACAGTCAGAGTGTGTCAGAGAGTGATAGAGAGTGAAAGAGAGTGTCTGAAAGTGTCAGAGAGTGTCAGAGTGTGTCAGTGAGTGATAGAGAGTGTCTGAGAGTGTCAGAGAGTGTCAGAGATTGGTAGAGAGAGTCTGAGAGTGTCAGAGATGATAGAGAGTGTCAGAGAGTTATAGAGAGTGTCAGAGAGTTTCAGAGAGTGATCGAAAGTGATAGAGAGTGATAGAGAGTGTCTGAAAGAGTCAGAGAGTGTCAGAGAGTATCAGAGAGTGATAGAGAGAGATAGCGAGTGTCAGAGAGTGTCTGAGAGTGTCAGAGATTGTCAGAGAGTGTCAGAGGGCGATAGAGAGTGTCTGACAGTGTCAGAGGATGAAAGAGAATGTCAGAGAGTGTGAGAGAGTGATAGAGAGTGTCAGAGATTGTCAGAGAGTGTCTGAGAGTTTCTGAAAGTGATAGAGAGTGACAAAGAGTGTCAGAGAGACACAGAGAATGATAGAGAGTGTCTGAGAGTGTCAGAGAGTGTCTGAGAGTGATAGAGAGTGTCTGAGAGTGTCAGAGAGTGTCTGAGGGTGTCAGAGAGTGGTAGAGAATGTCTGAGAGTGTCTGAGAGTGTCGGAGAGTGTCAGAGAGTGATAGAAAGTGATCGAGAGTGATAGAGTGTGTCAGAGTTTGTCAGAGAGTGATAGAGAGTGTCAGAGTGTGTGAGAGTGATAGAGAGTGTCAGAGTGTGTCAGCGAGTGATAGAGAGTGATAGAGAGTGACTGAGAGTGTCAGAGAGTGATAGAGAGTTTCAGAGTGTGTCAGAGAGTGATAGAGAGTGATAGAGAGTGTCAGAGAGTGATAGAAAGTGTCAGAGAGTGATGGAGAGTGTCTGAGATTGTCAGAGGGTGATGGAGAGTGATAGAGAGTGATAGAGAGTTTCTGAGAGTGACAGAGAGTGTCTGAGAGTGTCATTGAGTGTCAGAGAGTGATAGAGAGAGTCTGAGAGTGTCAGAGAATTTCAGAGTGTGTCAGAGAGTGATAGAGAGTGATAGAGAGTGTCAGGTGGTGTCAGAGAGTGTCAGAGTTAGTCAGAGAGTGATAGACAATGTCAGAGAGTGTCATAGAGTGATAGAGATTGTCTGAGAGTGTCAGTTAGTGATAGAGAGTGTCAAATTGTTTCAGAGAGTGATAGAGAGTGATAGAGAGTGCAAGAGAGTTTCAGAGTGCGTCAGAGAGCGTCAGAGAGTGATAGAAAGTGTCAGAGAGTGATAGAGAGTGTCTGAGAGTGTCTGAGAGTGACAGAGAGTGTCTGAGAGTGTCAGTCAGTGTCAGAGAGTGATAGAGAGAGTCAGAGATTGTCAGATTGTGTCAGAGTGTGTCAGAGAGTGATAGAGAGTGATAGAGAGTGTCTGAGAGTGTCAGAGAGTGTCATATTGTGTCAGAGAGTGTCAGAGGGCGATAGAGTGTGTCAGAGAGTGTCAGAGAGTGTCAGAGAGTGTCAGAGAGTGATAGAGAGTGATTTAGAGTGTTTGAGTGTGTCAGAGAGTGTCAGAGAGTGATAGAGAGTGTAAGAGAGAGTGTGAGTGTGTCAGAGAGTTTCAGAGAGTGCCAGAGAGTGATAGGGAGTGATGTAGAGTGTCTGAGAGTGATAGAGACTGTCTGAGAGTGTCAGAGAGTGTCAGAGAGTGATAGAGAGTGTCTGAGAGTGACAGAGAGTGTCTGAGAGTGTCAGTGAGTGTCAGAGAGTGATAGAGAGTGATTGAGAGTGTCTGAGATCGTCTGAGAGTGTCAGCGACTGTTAGAGTGTGTCAGAGAGTGATAGAGAGTGACAGAGAGAGTCTGAGAGTGTCAGAGAGTGTCAGAGAGTGTCAGAGAGTGGCAGAGAGTGATAGAGAGTGTCAGAGAGTGATAGAGAGTGCCAGAGAGTGATAGAGAGAGTCAGAGAGTGATAGAGACAGTCTGAGAGTGATAGAGAGTGCCAGAGAGTGATAGAGAATGATAGAGAGTGTCAGAGAGTGATAGGGAGTGATAGAGAGTGTCTGAGAGTGTCAGAGAGTGTCAGAGAGTGTCAGAGAGTGTCAGAGAGTGATAGAGTGTGTCAGAGAGTGTCAGAGAGTGTTTGAGAGTGTCAGAGAGAGTGTGAGTGTGTCAGAGAGTGTCAGAGAGTGTCAGAGAGTGATAGGGAGTGATAGAGAGTGTCTGAGAGTGTCAGAGATTGTCTGAGTGTGTCAGAGAGTGATAGGGAGTGATAGAGAGTGTCTGAGAGTGTCAGAGAGTGATAGAGAGTGTCAGAGAGTGATAGAGAGTGTCTGAGAGTGTCAGAGAGTGATAGAGAGTGTCAGAGAGCTATAGAGACTGTCTGAGAGTGATAGAGAGTGGCAGAGAGTGATAGAGAGTATCAGAGAGTGATAGGGAGTGATAGAGAGTGTCTGAGAGTGTCAGAGAGCGGCAGAGAGTGATAGAGAGTGTCAGAGAGTGATAGAGAGTGATAGAGAGTGCCAGAGAGTGTCAGAGAGTGATAGAGAGTGCCAGAGAGTGACAGAGAGTGATAGAGAGTGATAGAGAATGTCAGAGAGTGATAGAGAGTGTCTGAGAGTGTCAGAGAGTGACAGAGTGTCAGAGAGTGATAGAGACTGTCTGAGAGTGTCAGAGAGTGTCAGAGAGTGATAGAGTGTGTCTGAGAGTGTCTGAGAGCGTCTGAGAGTGTCAGCGACTGTCAGAGTGTGTCAGAGAATGATAGAGGTTGACAGTGAGTGTCTGAGAGTGTCAGAGTGTGTCAGAGAGTGATAGAGAGTGTCTGAGAGTGTCTGCGAGTGTCAGAGAGTGTCAGAGATTGATAGAGAGTGTCTGAGAGTGTCAGTGAGTGTCAGAGAGTGATAGCGAGTGATAGAGAGTGTCAGGGAGCGTCAGAGAGTGTCAGAGATTGGTAGAGAGTGTCTGAGAGTGTCAGAGATGATAGAGAGTGTCAGAGAGTTATAGAGAGTGTCAGAGAGTTTCTGAAAGTGATAGAGAGTGACAAAGAGTGTCAGAGAGACTCAGAGAGTGATAGAGTGTGTCTGAGAGCGTCTGAGAGTGTCAGCGACAGTCAGAGTGTGTCAGAGAGTGATAGAGAGTGAAAGAGAGTGTCTGAGAGTGTCAGAGAGTGTCAGAGTGTGTCAGTGAGTGATAGAGAGTGTCTGAGAGTGTCAGAGAGTGTCAGAGATTGGTAGAGAGAGTCTGAGAGTGTCAGAGATGATAGAGAGTGTCAGAGAGTTATAGAGAGTGTCAGAGAGTTTCAGAGAGTGATAGAGAGAGATGGCGAGTGTCAGAGAGTGTCTGGGAGTGTCAGAGATTGTCAGAGAGTGTCAGAGGGCGATAGAGAGTGTCTGTCAGTGTCAGAGGATGAAAGAGAATGTCACAGAGTGTGAGAGAGTGATAGAGAGTGTCAGAGAGTGTCAGAGAGTGTCTGAGAGTTTCTGAAAGTGATAGAGAGTGACAAAGAGTGTCAGAGAGACTGTCTGAGAGTGATAGAGTGTGTCTGAGAGTGTCAGAGAGTGTCTGAGGGTGTCAGAGAGTGATAGAGAACGTCTGAGTGTGTCTGAGAGTGTCGGAGAGTGTCAGAGAGTGATAGAAAGTGATAGAGAGTGATAGAGTGTGTCAGAGTTTGTCAGAGAGTGATGGAGAGTGTCAGAGTGTGTGAGAGTGATAGAGAGTGTCAGAGTGTGTCAGCGAGTGATAGAGAGTGATAGAGAGTGACTGAGAGTGTCAGAGAGTGATAGAGAGTTTCAGAGTGTGTCAGAGAGTGATAGAGAGTGATAGAGAGTGATAGAGAGTGTCAGAGAGTGATAGAAAGTGTCAGAGAGTGATGGAGAGTGTCTGAGAGTGTCAGAGAGTGATGGAGAGCGATAGAGAGTGATAGAGAGTTTCTGAGAGTGACAGAGAGTGTCTGAGAGTGTCTGAGAGTGTCAGAGACTTTCAGAGTGTGTCAGAGGGTGATAGAGAGTGATAGAGAGTGTCAGGTGGTGTCAGAGAGTGTCAGAGTTAGTCAGAGAGTGATAGACAATGTCAGAGAGTGTCATGGAGTGATAGAGATTGTCTGAGAGTGTCAGTAAGTGATAGAGTGTGTCAAATTGTTTCAGAGATTGATAGAGAGTGCAAGAGAGTGTCAGAGTGCGTCAGAGAGCGTCAGAGAGTGATAGAAAGTGTCAGAGAGTGATAGAGAGTGTCTGAGAGTGTCTGAGAGTGACAGAGAGTGTCTGAGAGTGTCAGTCAGTGTCAGAGAGTGATAGAGAGAGTCAGAGATTGTCAGATTGTGTCAGAGTGTGTCAGAGAGTGATAGAGAGTGATAGAGAGTGTCTGAGAGGGTCAGAGAGTGTCTGAGGGTGTCAGAGAGTGATAGAGAACGTCTGAGTGTGTCTGAGAGTGTCGGAGAGTGTCAGAGAGTGATAGAAAGTGATAGAGAGTGATAGAGTGTGTCAGAGTTTGTCAGAGAGTGATGGAGAGTGTCAGAGTGTGTGAGAGTGATAGAGAGTGTCAGAGTGTGTCAGCGAGTGATAGAGAGTGATAGAGAGTGACTGAGAGTGTCAGAGAGTGATAGAGAGTTTCAGAGTGTGTCAGAGAGTGATAGAGAGTGATAGAGAGTGATAGAGAGTGTCAGAGAGTGATAGAAAGTGTCAGAGAGTGATGGAGAGTGTCTGAGAGTGTCAGAGAGTGATGGAGAGCGATAGAGAGTGATAGAGAGTTTCTGAGAGTGACAGAGAGTGTCTGAGAGTGTCTGAGAGTGTCAGAGACTTTCAGAGTGTGTCAGAGGGTGATAGAGAGTGATAGAGAGTGTCAGGTGGTGTCAGAGAGTGTCAGAGTTAGTCAGAGAGTGATAGACAATGTCAGAGAGTGTCATGGAGTGATAGAGATTGTCTGAGAGTGTCAGTTAGTGATAGAGTGTGTCAAATTGTTTCAGAGATTGATAGAGAGTGCAAGAGAGTGTCAGAGTGCGTCAGAGAGCGTCAGAGAGTGATAGAAAGTGTCAGAGAGTGATAGAGAGTGTCTGAGAGTGTCTGAGAGTGACAGAGAGTGTCTGAGAGTGTCAGTCAGTGTCAGAGAGTGATAGAGAGAGTCAGAGATTGTCAGATTGTGTCAGAGTGTGTCAGAGAGTGATAGAGAGTGATAGAGAGTGTCTGAGAGTGTCAGAGAGTGTCATATTGTGTCAGAGAGTGTCAGAGAGCGATAGAGTGTGTCAGAGTGTGTCAGAGAGTGTCAGAGAGTGTCAGAGAGCGATAGAGAGTGAAAGAGAGAGTGTGAGTGTGTCAGAGAGTTTCAGAGAGTGTCAGAGAGTGATAGAGAGTGTCTGAGAGTGACAGAGAGTGTCTGAGAGTGTCAGTGAGTGTCAGAGTGTGATAGAGAGTGATTGAGAGTGTCTGAGAGCGTCTGAGAGTGTCAGCGACTGTCAGAGTGTGTCAGAGAGTGATAGAGAGTGACACAGAGAGTCTGAGAGTGTCAGAGAGTGTCAGAGACTGATAGAGAGTGTCTGAGAGTTTCAGAGAGTGTCAGAGATTGATAGAGAGAGTCTGAGAGTATCAGAGATGATAGAGAGTGTCAGAGAATGATAGAGAGTGTTAGAGAGTGTCAGAGAGGGATAGAGAATGATAGAGAGTGTCTGAAAGAGTCAGAGAGCGTCAGAGAGTGTCAGAGAGTGTCAGAGAGTGATAGGGAGAGTCAGAGAGTTATAGAGAGTGTCTGAGAGTGTCTGGAAGTGACAGAGAGTGTCTGAGAGTGTCAGTGAGTGTCAGAGAGTGATAGAGAGTGTCTGAGAGTATCAGAGAGTGTCAGAGATTGATAGAGAGAGTCTGAGAGTATCAGAGATGAAAGAGAGTGTCAGAGAGTGATAGAGAGTGTCAGAGATTGTCAGAGAGTGACAGAGAGTGATAGAGAGTGTCTGAAAGAATCAGAGAGTGTCAGAGAGAGTCAGAGAGTGTCAGATAGTGTCAGAGATTGATAGAGAGAGTCAGAGAGTTACAGAGAGTGTCTGAGAGTGTCTGACAGTGACAGAGAGTGTCTGAGAGTGTCAGTGAGTGTCAGAGAGTGATAGAGAGTGATAGAGAGTGTCAGAGAGTGATAGAGTGTGTCAGAGTGAGTCAGAGAGTGTCAGAGAGTGTCAGAGAGTGTCAGAGAGTGATAGAGAGATTCAGAGAGTGATAGAGAGTGTCAGATTGTGTCAGAGAGTGTCAGGGAGCGATAGAGTGTGTCAGAGTGTGTCAGAGAGTGTCAGAGAGTGTCAGAGAGTGTCAGAGAGTGATAGAGAGTGATATAGAGTGTCAGAGTGTGTCAGAGAGTGTCAGAGAGCGATAGAGAGTGTAAGAGAGATTGTGAGTGTGTCAGAGAGTTTCAGAGAGTGCCAGAGAGTGAGAGAGAGTGTCTGAGAGTGTCAGAGAGTGTCTGAGCGTTTCAGTGAGTGTCAGAGAGTGATAGAGAGTGTCTGAGAGTGTCAGAGTGTGTCAGAGAGTGATAGGGAGTGATATAGAGTGTCTGAGAGTGATAGAGACTGTCTGAGAGTGTCAGAGAGTGATAGAGAGTGTCTGAGAGTGACAGAGAGTGTCTGAGAGTGTCAGTGAGTGTCAGAGAGTGATAGAGAGTGATTGAGAGTGTCTGAGAGCGTCTGAGAGTGTCAGCGACTGTCAGAGTCTGTCAGAGAGTGACAGAGAGTGTCTGAGAGTGTCAGAGAGTGATAGAGAGTGTCTGTGAGTTTCAGAGAGTGTCAGAGATTGATAGAGTGAGTCTGAGAGTATCAGAGATGATAGAGAGTGTCAGAGAATGATAGAGAGTGTTAGAGAGTGTCAGAGAATGATAGAGATTGATAGAGAGTGTCTGAAAGAGTCAGAGAGCGTCAGAGAGTGTGTCAGAGAGTGTCAGAGAGTGATAGAGAGAGTCAGAGAGTTATAGAGAGTGTCTGAGAGTGTCTGAAAGTGAGAGAGAGTGTCTGAGAGTGTCAGTGAGTGTCAGAGATTGATAGAGAGAGTCTGAGAGTATCAGAGATGAAAGAGAATGTCAGAGAGTGATAGAGAGTGTCAGAGATTGTCAGAGAGTGATATAGAGTGATAGAGAGTGTCTGAAAGAATCAGAGAGTGTCAGAGAGTGATAGAGAGAGTCAGAGAGTTATAGAGAGTGTCTGACAGTGTCTGAAAGTGACAGAGAGTGTCTGAGAGTGTCAGTGAGTGTCAGAGAGTGATAGAGAGTGATAGAGAGTGTCAGAGAGTGATAGAGAGTGTCAGAGTGAGTCAGAGAGTGTCAGAGAGTGTCAGAGAGTGATAGAGAGATTCAGAGAGTGATAGAGAGTGACAGAGAGTGTCTGAGAGTGTCAGAGTGTGTCAGAGAGTGATAGAGAGTGTCTGAGAGTTTCAGAGAGTGTCAGAGATTGATCGAGAGAGTCTGAGAGTGTCAGAGAATGATAGGGAGTGTTAGAGAGTGTCAGAGAGTGATAGAGATTGATAGAGAGTGTCTGAAAGAGTCAGAGAGCGTCAGAGAGTGTCAGAGAGTGTCAGAGAGTGTCAGAGAGTGATAGAGACAGTCAGAGAGTTATAGAGAGTGTCTGAGAGTGTCTGAAAGTGACAGAGAGTGTCAGTGAGTGTCAGAGAGTGATGGAGAGTGTTTGAGAGTGTTAGAGAGTGTCAGAGATTGATAGAGAGAGTGTCAGAGTATCAGAGATGAAAGAGAGTGTCAGAGAGTGATAGAGAGTGTCAGAGATTGCAGAGAGTGACAGAGAGTGATAGAGAGTGTCTGAAAGAATCAGAGAGTGTCAGAGAGTGTCAGAGAGTGGCAGAGAGAGTCAGAGAGTTATAGAGAGTGTCTGAGAGTGTCTGAAAGTGACAGAGAGTGTCTGAGAGTGTCAGTGAGTGTCAGAGAGTGTCGGAGAGTGTCAGTGAGTGTCAGAGATTGATAGAGAGAGTCTGAGACTATCAGAGATGAAAGAGAGTGTCAGAGAGTGATAGAGAGTGAAAGAGAGTATCAGAGTGTGTCAGAGATTGGTAGAGAGAGTCTGAGAGTGTCAGAGATGATAGAGAGTGTCAGAGAGTTATAGAGAGTGTCAGAGAGTGTCAGAGAGTGATAGAGAGTGATAGAGAGTGATAGAGAGTGTCTGAAAGAGTCAGAGCGTGCCAGAGAGTGTCAGAGAGTACCAGAGAGTGATAGAGAGAGATAGCGAGTGTCAGAGAGTGTCAGAGTGTGTCAGAGATTGGTAGAGAGAGTCTGAGAGTGTCAGAGATGATAGAGAGTGTCAGAGAGTTATAGAGAGTGTCAGAGAGTGATAGAGAGTGATAGAGAGTGATAGAGAGTGTCATAAAGAGTCAGAGAGTGTCAGAGAGTGTCAGAGAGTATCAGAGAGTGATAGAGAGAGATAGCGAGTGTCAGAGAGTGTCTGAGAGTGTCAGAGATTGTCAGAGAGCGTCACAGGGTGATCGAGAGTGTCTGACAGTGTCAGAGGATGAAAGAGAATGTCAGAGAGTGTGAGAGAGTGTGAGAGAGTGATAGAGAGTGTCAGAGAGTGTCAGAGAGTGTCTGAGTGATTCAGAAAGAGATAGAGAGTGACAGAGAGTGTCAGAGAGTGTCACAGAGTGATAGAGAGTGTCTGACAATGTCTGAGAGTGTCAGAGAGTGTCTGAGAGTGATAGAGAGTGTCTGAGGGTGTCAGAGAGTGTCTGAGGGTGTCAGAGAGTGATAGAGAATGTCTGAGAGTGTCTGAGAGTGTCGGAGAGTGTCAGAGAGTGATAGAAAGTGATAGAGAGTGACAGAGTGTGTCAGAGTGTGTTAGAGAGTGTCAGAGTGTGTGAGAGTGATAGAGAGTGTCAGAGAGTGATAGAGAGTTTCAGAGTGTGATAGAGAGCGTCTGAGAGTGTCAGAGAGTGACAGAGAGTGATAGAGAGTGTCTGAGAGTGACAGAGAGAGTCTGAGAATTAGAATTAGAATATTACAGCGCAGTACAGGCCCTTCGGCCCTCGATGTTGCGCCGATCATCTGACCTACACTATTCCATTTACATCCATATGTCTATCCAATGACCACTTAAATGCCCTTAAAGTTGGCGAGTCTACTACTGTTGCAGGCAGGGCGTTCCACGCCCCTACTACTCTCTGCGTAAAGAAACTACCTCTGACATCTGTCCTATATCTTTCACCCCTCAACTTAAAGCTATGTCCCCTCGTGTTTGCCATCCTCATCCGAGGAAAAAGACTCTCACTATCCACCCTATCTAACCCTCTGATTATCTTGTATGTCTCTATTAAGTCACCTCTCCTCCTCCTTCTCTCTAACGAAAACAACCCCAAGTCCCTCAGCCTTTCCTCGTAAGACCTTCCTTCCATACCAGGCAACATCCTAGTAAATCTCCTCTGCACCCTTTCCAAAGCTTCGACGAGAGTGTCAGAGACTTTCAGAGTGTGTCAGAGAGTGATAGAGAGTGTCTGAGAGTGTCTGGTGGTGTCAGAGAGTGTCAGAGTTAGTCAGAGAGTGATAGACAATGTCAGAGAGTGTCATCGAGTGATAGAGAGTGATAGAAAGTGTCAGAGAGTTTCAGAGTGTGTCAGGGAGCGTCAGAGAGTGATAGAAAGTGTCAGAGAGTGATAGAGAGTGTCTGAGAGTGTCTGAGAGTGACAGAGAGTGTCTGAGAGTGTCAGTCAGTGTCAGAGAGTGATAGAGAGAGTCAGAGATTGTCAGATTGTGTCAGAGTGTGTCAGAGAGTGATAGAGAGTGATAGAGAGTGTCTGAGAGTGTCAGTGAGTGTCAGATTGTGTCAGTGAGTGTCAGAGAGCGATAGAGTGTGTCAGAGTGTGTCAGAGAGTGTCAGAGAGTGTCAGAGAGTGTCAGAGAGTGATTAGAGAGTGATATAGAGTGTCAGAGTGTGTCAGAGAGTGTCAGAGAGTGATAGAGAGTGTAAGAGAGAGTGTGAGTGTGTCAGAGCGTTTCAGAGAGTGCCAGAGAGTGAGAGAGAGTGTCTGAGAGTGTCAGAGAGTGTCTGAGCGTTTCAGTGAGTGTCTGAGAGTGATAGAGACTGTCTGAGAGTGTCAGAGAGTGATAGAGAGTGTCTGAGAGTGACAGAGAGTGTCTGAGAGTGTCAGTGAGTGTCAGAGAGTGATAGAGAGTGATTGAGAGTGTCTGAGAGCGTCTGAGAGTATCAGCGACTGTCAGAGTGTGTCAGAGAGTGATAGAGAGTGACAGAGAGTGTCTGAGAGTGTCAGAGAGTGTCAGAGAGTGATAGAGAGTGTCTGAGAGTTTCAGAGAGTGTCAGAGATTGATAGAGAGAGCCTGAGAGTATCAGAGATGATAGAGAGTGTCAGAGAATGATAGAGATTGATCGAGAGTGTCTGAAAGAGTCAGAGAGCGTCAGAGAGTGTCAGAGAGTGTCAGAGAGTGATAGAGAGAGTCAGAGAGTTATAGAGAGTGTCTGAGAGTGTCTGAAAGTGACAGAGAGTGTCTGAGAGTGTCAGAGATTGATAGAGAGAGTCTGAGAGTATCAGAGATGAAAGAGAGTGTCAGAGAGTGATAGAGAGTGTCAGAGATTGTCAGAGAGTGATAGAGAGTGATAGAGAGTGTCTGAAAGAATCAGACAGTGTCAGAGAGTGTCAGAGAGTGATAGAGAGAGTCATAGAGTTATAGAGAGTGCCTGAGAGTGTCTGAAAGTGACAGAGAGTGTCTGAGAGTGTCAGTGAGTGTCAGAGAGTGATAGAGAGTGATAGAGAGTGTCAGAGAATGAGAGAGAGTGTCAGAGTGAGTCAGAGAGTGTCTGACAGTGTCAGAGAGTGATAGAGAGATTCAGAGAGTGATAGAGAGTGTCAGATTGTGTCAGAGAGTGTCAGAGAGCGATAGAGTGTGTCAGAGTGTGTCAGAGAGTGTCAGAGAGTGATAGACAGTGATATTGAGTGTCAGAGTGTGTCAGAGAGTGTCAGAGAGTGATAGAGAGTGTAAGAGAGAGTGTGAGTGTGTCAGAGAGTTTCAGAGAGTGCCAGAGAGTGAGAGAGAGTGTCTGAGAGTGTCAGAGAGTGTCTGAGCGTTTCAGTGAGTGTCAGAGAGTGATAGAGTGTGTCTGAGAGTGTCAGAGTGTGTCAGAGAGTGATAGGGAGTGATATAGAGTGTCTGAGAGTGATAGAGACTGTCTGAGAGTGTCAGAGAGTGTCAGAGAGTGTCAGAGAGTGATAGAGAGTGTCAGAGAGTGTCAGAGAGGGTTAGAGAGTGTCTGAGAATGTCTGAGAGTGTCAGAGAGTGTCTGATAGTGTCAGAGAGTGATAGAGAGTGTTTGAGAATGTCTGAGAGTGTCAGAGAGTGTCTGAGAGTGTCAGAGAGTGTCAGAGAGTGATAGAGAGTGTCTGAGAGTGTCAGAGTGTGTCTGAGGGTGTCAGAGAGTGATACAGAATGTCTGAGAGACTCTGAGAGTGTCAGACAGTGTCAGAGAGTGATGGAAAGTGATAGAGAGTGATGGAGTGTGTCAGAGTGTGTCAGAGAATGATAGAGAGTGGCAGAGTGTCTGAGATCGATAGAGAGTGTCAGAGTGTGTCAGAGAGTGATAGAGAGTGACTGAGAGTGTCAGAGAGTGATAGAGAGTTTCAGAGTGTGTCAGAGTGTGTCAGAGAGTGATCGAGAGTGATAGAGAGTGAAAGAGAGTGTCAGAGAGTGATAGAGAGTGTCTGAGAGTGTCAGAGAGTGATAGAGATTGATAAAGAGTGTCAGAGAGAGATAAAGAGTGTCTCAGAGTGCCGGAGAGTGTCAGAGAGTGTCAGAGAGTGATAGAGAGTGATAGAGAGCGTCTGAGAGTGACAGAGAGTGTCTGAGAGTGCCATTGAGTGTCGGAGAGTGATAGAGAGTGTCTGAGAGTGTCTGAGAGTGTTAGAGAGTGATCGAAAGAGTCAGAGAGTGATAGAGAGTGTCTGAGAGTGTCTGTGAGTGACAGAGAGTGTCTGAGAGTGTCAGTCAGTATCAGAGAGTGATAGAGAGATTCAGAGATTGTCAGATTGTGTCAGAGTGTGTCAGAGAGTGATAGAGAGTGTCTGAGAGCGTCAGAGAGTGTCAGATCGTGTCAGAGAGTGTCACAGAGCGATGGAGTGTGTCAGAGTGTGTCAGAGAGTGTCAGAGAGTGTCAGAGAGTGTCAGAGAGTGATAGAGAGTGTCAGAGAGTGTCAGAGAGTGATAGAGAGTGTCAGAGAGTGTCAGAGAGTGTTTGAGAGTGTTCGAGACTTTCAGAGTGTGTCAGTGAGTGACAGAGAGTGATAGAGAGTGTCTGGGAGTGTCAGAGAGTGTCAGAGTGTGTCAGAGAGTGATACAAAATGTCAGAGAGTGTCATAGAGTGATAGAGATTGTCTGAGAGTGTCAGATAGTGATAGAGAGTGGTAAATTGTTTCAGAGAGTGATAGAGAGTGATAGAGAGTGTCAGAGAGTTTCAGAGTGTGTCAGAGAGTGTCAGAGAGTGATAGAATGTGTCAGAGAGTGATAGAGAGTGTCTGAGAGTGTCTGAGAGTGACAGAGAGTGTCTGAGAGTGTCAGTCAGTATCAGAGAGTGACAGACAGAGTGTCAGATAGTGATAGAGAGTGGTAAATTGTTTCAGAGAGTGATAGAGAGTGATAGAGAGTGTCAGAGAGTTTCAGAGTGTGTCAGAGATTGTCAGATTGTGTCAGAGTGTGTCAGAGAGTGATAGAGAGTGGTAGAGAGTGGTAGAGAGTGTCTGAGAGTGTCAGAGAGTGTCAGATCGTGTCAGAGAGTGTCACAGAGCGATAGAGTGTGTCACAGTGTGTCAGAGAGTGTCAGAGAGTGTCAGAGAGTGATAGAGAGTGTCAGAGAGTGTCAGAGTGTGTCAGAGAGTGTCAGAGAGTGTTTGAGAGTGTCAGAGAGAGTGTGAGTGTGTCAGAGAGTTTCAGAGAGTTTCAGAGATTGATAGGGAGTGATAGAGAGTGTCTGAGAGTGTCACAGATTGTCTGAGTGTGTCAGAGAGTGATAGGGAGTGATAGAGAGTGTCTGAGAGTGTCAGAGAGTGTCAGAGAGTGGCAGAGAGTGATAGAGAGTGTCAGAGAGAGATAGAGAGTGCCAGAGAGTGATAGAGAGAGTCAGAGAGTGATAGAGACTGTCTGAGATTGATAGAGAGTGCCAGAGAGTGATAGAGAATGATAGAGAGTGTCAGAGAGTGATAGGGAGTGATAGAGAGTGTCTGAGAGTGTCAGAGAGTGTCAGAGAGTGTCAGAGAGTGTCAGAGAGTGATAGAGAGTGTCAGAGAGTGTCAGAGAGTGATAGAGTGTGTCAGAGAGTGTCAGAGAGTGTTTGAGAGTGTCAGAGAGAGTGTGAGTGTGTCAGAGAGTTTCAGAGAGTGATAGGGAGTGATAGAGAGTGTCTGAGAGTGTCAGAGATTGTCTGAGTGTCAGAGAGTGATAGGGAGTGATAGAGAGTGTCTGAGAGTGTCAGAGAGTGATAGAGAGTGTCAGAGAGTGATAGAGAGTGTTAGAGAGTGTCAGAGAGTGATAGAGATTGGTAGAGAGTGTCTGAAAGAGTCAGAGAGCGTCAGAGAGTGTCAGAGAGTGTCAGAGAGTGATATAGAGAGTCAGAGAGTTATAGAGAGTGTCTGAGAGTGTCTGAAAGTGACAGAGAGTGTCTGAGAGTGTCAGTGAGTGTCAGAGTTTGACAGAGAGAGTCTGAGAGTGATAGAGAGTGTCAGAGATTGTCAGAGAGTGATAGAGAGTGATAGAGAGTGTCTGAAAGAATCAGAGAGTGTCAGAGAGTGTCAGAGAGTTATAGAGAGTGTCTGACAGTGTCTGAAAGTGACAGAGAGTGTCTGAGAGTGTCAGTGAGTGTCAGAGAGTGATAGAGAGTGATAGAGAGTGTCAGAGAGTGATAGAGAGTGTCAGAGTGAGTCAGAGAGTGTCAGAGAGTGTCAGAGAGTGATAGAGAGATTCAGAGAGTGATAGAGAGTGTCAGAGAGTGTCAGAGAGTGATAGACAGATTCAGAGAGAGTCTGAGAGTGTCAGAGAGTGATAGAGAGAGTCAGAGAGTTATAGAGTGTCTGAGAGTGTCTGAAAGTGACAGACAGTGTCTGAGAGTGTCAGTGAGTGTCAGAGAGCGATAGAGAGTGATATAGAGTGTCAGAGAGCGATAGAGTGTGTCTGAGAGTGTCTGACAGCGTCTGAGAGTGTCAGCGACCGTCAGAGTGTGTCAGAGAGTGATAGAGAGTGAAAGAGAGTGTCTGACAGTGTCAGAGAGTTTCAGAGTGTGTCAGAGAGTGATAGAGAGTGTCTGAGAGAGTCAGAGAGTGTCAGAGATTGATAGAGAGAGTCTGAGAGTGTCAGAGATTATAGAGAGTGTCAGAGAGTGATAGAGAGTGATAGAGAGTGATAGGGAGTGTCTGAAAGAGTCAGAGAGTGTCAGAGAGTGTCAGAGAGTGATAGAGAGAGATAGCGAGTGTCAGAGGACGAAAGAGAATGTCAGAGAGTGTGAGAGAGTGTGAGAGAGTGATAGAGAGTGTCAGAGAGTGTCAGAGAGTGTCTGAGAGTTTCGGAAAGTGACAGAGAGTGACAGAGAGTGTCAGAGAGTGTCAGAGAGTGTCAGAGAGTGTCAGAGAGTAATAGAGAGTGTCTGAGAATGTCTGAGAGTGTCTGAAAGTGTCTGAGAGTGATGGAGAGTGTCTGAGAGTGTCAGAGAGTGTCTGAGGGTGTCAGAGAGTGATAGAGAATGTCTGAGAGTGTCTGAGAGTGTCGGAGAGTGTCAGAGAGTGATAGAAAGTGATAGAGAGTGATAGAGTGTGTCAGAGTGTGTCAGAGAGTGATAGAGAGTGTCAGAGTGTGTGAGAGTGATAGAGAGTGTCAGAGTGTGTCAGAGAGTGATAGAGAGTGATAGAGAGTGACTGAGAGTGTCAGAGAGTGATAGAGAGTGATAGAGAGTGATAGAGAGTGTCTGAGAGTGACAGAGAGTGTCTGAGAGTGTCATTGAGTGTCAGAGAGTGATAGAGATTGTATGAGAGTGTCAGAGACTTTCAGAGAGTGTCAGAGTTAGTCAGAGAGTGATAGACAATTTCAGAGAGTATCAAAGAGTGATAGAGATTGTCTGAGAGTGTCAGATGGCGATGGAGAGTGTCAAATTGTTTCAGAGAGTGATAGAGAGTGATAGAGAGTGTCAGAGAGTTTCAGAGTGTGTCAGAGAGCGTCAGAGAGTGATAGAAAGTGTCAGAGAGTGTTAGAGAGTGTCTGAGAGTGTCTGAGAGTGACAGAGAGTGTCTGAGAGTGTCAGTCAGTGTCAGAGAGTGATGGAGAGAGTCAGAGATTGTCAGATTGTGTCAGAGTGTGTCAGAGAGTGATAGAGAGTGATAGAGAGTGTCTGAGAGTGTCAGAGAGTGTCAGATTGTGTCAGAGAGTGTCAGAGAGCGATAGAGTTTGTCAGAGTGTGTCAGAGAGTGTCAGAGAGTGTCAGAGAGTGTCAGAGAGTGATAGAGAGTGTAAGAGAGAGTGTGAGTGTGTCAGAGAGTTTCAGAGAGTGCCAGAGAGTGAGAGAGAGTGTCTGAGAGTGTCAGAGAGTGTCTGAGCGTTTCAGTGAGTGTCAGAGAGTGATAGAGAGTGTCTGAGAGTGTCAGAGTGTGTCAGAGAGTGATAGGGAGTGATATAGAGTGTCCGAGAGTGATAGAGACTGTCTGAGAGTGTCAGAGAGTGTCAGAGAGTGATAGAGAGTGTCTGAGAGTGACAGAGAGTGTCTGAGAGTGTCAGTGAGTGTCAGAGAGTGATAGAGAGTGATTGAGAGTGTCTGAGAGCGTCTGAGAGTGTCTGAGAGTTTCAGAAAGTGATAGAGAGTGACAAAGAGTGTCAGAGAGTCTCAGAGAGTGATAGAGAGTGTCTGAGAGTGTCAGAGAGTGTCTGAGAGTGATAGAGAGTGGCTGAGAGTGTCAGAGAGTGTCTGAGGGTGTCAGAGAGTGATAGAGAATGTCTGAGAGTGTCTGAGAGTGTCGGAGAGTGTCAGAGAGTGATAGAAAGTGATAGAGAGTGATAGAGTGTGTCAGAGTTTGTCAGAGAGTGATAGAGAGTGTCAGAGTGTGTGAGAGTGATAGAGAGAGTCAGAGATTGTCAGATTGTGTCAGAGTGTGTCAGAGAGTGATAGAGAGTGATAGAGAGTGTCTGAGAGTGTCAGAGAGTGTCATATTGTGTCAGAGAGTGTCAGAGTGCGATAGAGAGTGTCAGAGTGTGTCAGAGAGTGTCAGAGAGTGTCAGAGAGTGATAGAGAGTGATTTAGAGTGTCAGAGTGTGTCAGAGAGTGTCAGAGAGTGATAGAGAGTGAAAGAGAGAGTGTGAGTGTGTCAGAGAGTTTCAGAGAGTGTCAGAGAGTGATAGAGAGTGTCTGAGAGTGACAGAGAGTGTCTGAGAGTGTCAGTGAGTGTCAGAGAGTGATAGAGAGTGATTGAGAGTGTCTGAGAGCGTCTGAGAGTGTCAGCGACTGTCAGAGTGTGTCAGAGAGTGATAGAGAGTGACACAGAGAGTCTGAGAGTGTCAGAGAGTGTCAGAGAGTGATAGAGAGTGTCTGAGAGTTTCAGAGAGTGTCAGAGATTGATAGAGAGAGTCTGAGAGTATCAGAGATGATAGAGAGTGTCAGAGAATGTTAGAGAGTGTTAGAGAGTGTCAGAGAGTGATAGAGATTGATGGAGAGTGTCTGAAAGAGTCAGAGAGCGTCAGAGAGTGTCAGAGAGTGTCAGAGAGTGATCGAGAGAGTCAGAGAGTTATAGAGAGTGTCTGAGTGTGTCTGAAAGTGACAGAGAGTGTCTGAGAGTGTCAGTGAGTGTCAGAGAGTGATGGAGAGTGTCTGAGAGTGTCAGAGAGTGTCAGAGATTGATAGAGAGAGTCTGAGAGTATCAGAGATGAAAGAGAGTGTCAGAGAGTGATAGAGAGTGTCAGAGATTGTCAGAGAGTGACAGAGAGTGATAGAGAGTGTCTGAAAGAATCAGAGAGTGTCAGAGAGTGTCAGAGAGTGTCAGAGAGTGATAGCGTGAGTCAGAGAGTTATCGAGAGTGTCTGAGAGTGTCTGAGAGTGACAGAGAGTGTCTGAGAGTGTCAGTGAGTGTCAGAGAGTGTCAGAGAGTGTCAGAGAGTGATAGAGAGATTCAGAGTGTGATAGAGAGTGTCAGATTGTGTCAGAGAGTGTCAGAGAGCGATAGAGTGTGTCAGAGTGTGTCAGAGAGTGTCAGAGAGTGTCACAGAGTGACTGAGAGTGATATAGAGTGTCAGAGTGTGTCAGAGAGTGTCAGAGAGTGATAGAGAGTGTAAGAGAGAGTGTGAGTGTGTCAGAGAGTTTCAGAGAGTGCCAGAGAGTGAGAGAGAGTGTCTGAGAGTGTATGAGAGTGTCTGAGGGTTTCAGTGAGTGTCAGAGAGTGATAGAGAGTGTCTGAGAGTGTCAGAGTGTGTCAGAGAGTGATAGGGAGTGATATAGAGTGTCTGAGAGTGATAGAGACTGTCAGAGATTGATAGAGGGTGTCTGAGAGTGACAGAGAGTGTCTGAGAGTGTCAGTGAGTGTCAGAGAGTGATAGAGAGTGATTGAGAGTGTCTGAGAGCGTCTGAGAGTGTCAGCGACTGTCAGAGTGTGTCAGAGAGTGATAGAGAGTGACAGAGATTGTCTGAGAGTGTCAGAGAGTGTCAGAGAGTGATAGAGAGTGTCTGAGAGTTTCAGAGCGTGTCAGAGATTGATAGAGTGTGTCTGAGAGTATCAGAGATGATAGAGAGTGTCAGAGAATGATAGAGATTGTGAGAGAGTCAGAGAGTGATAGAGATTGATAGAGAGTGTCTGAAAGAGTCAGAGAGCGTCAGAGATTGTCAGAGAGTGTCAGAGAGTGTCAGAGAGTGATCGAGAGAGTCAGGAGTTATAGTGAGTGTCTGAGAGTGTCTGAAAGTGACAGAGAGTGTCTGAGAGTGTCAGTGAGTGTCAGAGATTGATAGAGAGAGTCTGAGAGTATCAGAGATGAAAGAGAGTGTCAGAGAGTGATAGAGAGTGTCAGAGATTGTCAGAGAGTGATAGAGAGTGATAGAGAGTGTCTGAAAGAATCAGAGAGTGTCTGAGAGTGTCAGAGAGTGTCAGAGAGTTATAGAGAGTGTCTGACAGAATCTGAAAGTGACAGAGAGTGTCTGAGAGTGTCAGTGAGTGTCAGAGAGTGATAGAGAGTGATAGAGAGTGTCAGAGTGATAGAGAGATTCAGAGAGTGATAGAGAGTGTCAGAGAGTGTCAGAGAGTGATAGAGAGATTCAGAGAGAGTCTGAGAGTGTCAGAGAGTGATAGAGAGAGTCAGAGAGTTATAGAGTGTCTGAGAGTGTCTGAAAGTGACAGAGAGTGTCTGAGAGTGTCAGTGAGTGTCAGAGAGTGATAGAGAGTGATAGAGAGTGTCAGAGAGTGATAGAGTGTGTCTGAGAGTGTCTGAGAGCGTCTGAGAGTGTCAGCGACCGTCAGAGTGTTTCAGAGAGTGATAGAGAGTGAAAGAGAGTGTCTGACAGTGTCAGAGAGTGATAGAGAGTGATATAGAGTGTCAGAGAGTGTCAGAGAGTGTCAGAGAGTGATAGAGAGTCTAAGAGAGAGTATGAGTGTGTCAGAGAGTTTCAGAGAGTGCCAGAGAGTGAGAGAGAGATTCAGAGAGTGATAGAGAGTGTCAGAGAGTGTCAGAGAGTGATTGACAGATTCAGAGAGAGTCTGAGAGTGTCAGAGAGTGATAGAGAGAGTCAGAGAGTTATAGAGTGTCTGAGATTGTCAGAAAGTGACAGACAGTGTCTGAGAGTGTCAGTGAGTGTCAGAGAGCGATAGAGAGTGATATAGAGTGTCAGAGAGCGATAGAGTGTGTCTGAGAGTGTCTGACAGCGTCTGAGAGTGTCAGCGACCGTCAGAGTGTGTCAGAGAGTGATAGAGAGTGAAAGAGAGTGTCTGACAGTGTCAGAGAGTTTCAGAGTGTGTCAGAGAGTGATAGAGAGTGTCTGAGAGAGTCAGAGAGTGTCAGAGATTGATAGAGAGAGTCTGAGAGTGTCAGAGATGATAGAGAGTGTCAGAGAGTGATAGAGAGTGATAGAGAGTGATAGGGAGTGTCTGAAAGAGTCGGAGAGTGTCAGAGAGTGTCAGAGAGTGATAGAGAGAGATAGCGAGTGTCAGAGGACGAAATAGAATGTCAGAGAGTGTGAGAGAGTGTGAGAGAGTGATAGAGAGTGTCAGAGAGTGTCTGAGAGTTTCAGAAAGTGATAGAGAGTGACAGAGAGTGTCAGAGAGTGTCAGAGAGTAATAGAGAGTGTCTGAGAATGTCTGAGAGTGTCAGAAAGTGTCTGAGAGTGATGGAGAGTGTCTGAGAGTGTCAGAGAGTGTCTGAGGGTGTCAGAGAGTGATACAGAATGTCTGAGAGTGTCGGAGAGTGTCGGAGAGTGTCAGAGAGTGATGGAAAGTGATAGAGAGTGATAGAGTGTGTCAGAGTGTGTCAGAGAGTGATAGAGAGTGTCAGAGTGTGTGAGAGTGATAGAGAGTGTCAGAGTGTGTCAGAGAGTGATAGAGAGTGATAGAGAGTGACTGAGAGTGTCAGAGAGTGATAGAGAGTGATAGAGAGTGATAGAGAGTGTCTGAGAGTGACAGAGAGTGTCTGAGAGTGTCATTGAGTGTCAGAGAGTGATAGAGATTGTATGTGAGTGTCAGAGACTTTCAGAGAGAGTCAGAGTTAGTCAGAGAGTGATAGACAATGTCAGAGAGTTTCATGGAGTGATAGAGATTGTCTGAGAGTGTCAGATGGTGATAGAGAGTGTCAAATTGTTTCAGAGAGTGATAGAGAGTGGTAGAGAGTGTCAGAGAGTTTCAGAGTGTGTCAGAGAGCGTCAGAGAGTGATAGAAAGTGTCAGAGAGTGTTAGAGAGTGTCTGAGAGTGTCTGAGAGTGACAGAGAGTGTCTGAGAGTGTCAGTCAGTGTCAGAGAGTGATGGAGAGAGTCAGAGATTGTCAGATTGTGTCAGAGTGTGTCAGAGAGTGATAGAGAGTGATAGAGAGTGTCTGAGAGTGTCAGAGAGTGTCAGATTGTGTCAGAGAGTGTCAGAGAGCGATAGAGTTTGTCAGAGTGTGTCAGAGAGTGTCAGAGAGTGTCAGAGAGTGTCAGAGAGTGATGGAGAGTGTAAGAGAGAGTGTGAGTGTGTCAGAGAGATCCAGAGAGTGCCAGAGAGTGAGAGAGAGTGTCTGAGAGTGTCAGAGAGTGTCTGAGCGTTTCAGTGATTGTCAGAGAGTGATAGAGAGTGTCTGAGAGTGTCAGAGTGTGTCAGAGAGTGATAGGGAGTGATATAGAGTGTCCGAGAGTGATAGAGAATGTCTGAGAGTGTCAGAGAGTGTCAGAGAGTGATAGAGAGTGTCTGAGAGTGACAGAGAGTGTCTGAGAGTGTCAGTGAGTGTCAGAGAGTGATAGAGAGTGATTGAGAGTGTCTGAGAGCGTCTGAGAGTGTCAGCGACTGTCAGAGTGTGTCAGAGAGTGATAGAGAGTGACAGAGAGTGTCAGAGAGTGTCAGAGAGTGATAGAGAGTGTCTGAGAGTTTCAGAGATTGTCAGAGATTGATAGAGAGAGTCTGAGAGTATCAGAGATGATAGAGAGTGTCAGAGAATGACAGAGAGTGTTAGAGAGTGTCAGAGAGTGATAGAGATTGATAGATAGTGTCTGAAAGAGTCAGAGAGCGTCAGAGAGTGTCAGAGAGTGTCAGAGAGTGATAGAGAGAGTCAGAGAGTTATAGAGAGTGTCTGAGAGTGTCTGAAAGTGACAGCGAGTGTCTGAGAGTGTCAGTGAGTGTCAGAGAGTGACAGACAGATTCAGAGATTGTCAGATTGTGTCAGAGTGTGTCAGAGAGTGATAGAGAGTGGTAGAGAGTGTCAGAGACTTTCAGAGAGTGTCAGATCGTGTCAGAGAGTGATAGACAATGTCAGAGAGTTTCATAGAGTGATAGAGATTGTCTGAGAGTGTCAGATGGTGATAGAGAGTGTCAAATTGTTTCAGAGAGTGATAGAGAGTGATAGAGAGTGTCAGAGAGTTTCAGAGTGTGTCAGAGAGCGTCAGAGAGTGATAGAAAGACTCAGAGAGTGATAGAGAGTGTCTGAGAGTGTCTGAGAGTGACAGAGAGTGTCTGAGAGTGTCAGTCAGTGTCAGAGAGTGACGGAGAGAGTCAGAGATTGTCAGATTGTGTCAGAGTGTGTCAGAGAGTGATAGAGAGCGATAGAGAGTGTCTGAGAGTGTCAGAGAGTGTCAGATTGTGTCAGAGAGTTTCAGAGAGCGATAGAGTTTGTCAGAGTGTGTCAGAGAGTGTCAGAGAGTGTCAGAGAGTGATAGAGAGTGTAAGAGAGAGTGTGAGTGTGTCAGAGAGTTTCAGAGAGTGCCAGAGAGCGAGACAGAGTGTCTGAGAGTGTCAGAGAGTGTCTGAGCGTTTCAGTGAGTGTCAGAGAGTGATAGAGAGTGTCTGAGAGTGTCAGAGTGTGTCAGAGAGTGATAGGGAGTGATATAGAGTGTCTGAGAGTGATAGAGACTGTCTGAGAGTGTCAGAGAGTGTCAGAGAGTGATAGAGAGTGTCTGAGAGTGACAGAGAGTGTCTGAGAGTGTCAGTGAGTGTCAGAGAGTGATAGAGAGTGATTGAGAGTGTCTGAGAGCATCTGAGAGTGTCAGCGACTGTCAGAGTGTGTCAGAGAGTGATAGAGAGTGACAGAGAGTGTCAGAGAGTGATAGAGAGTGTCTGAGAGTTTCAGAGATTGTCAGAGATTGATAGAGTGAGTCTGAGAGTATCAGAGATGATAGAGAGTGTCAGAGAATGACAGAGAGTGTTAGAGAGTGTCAGAGAGTGATATAGATTGATAGATAGTGTCTGAAAGAGTCAGAGAGCGTCAGAGAGTGTCAGAGAGTGTCAGAGAGTGATCGAGAGAGTCAGAGAGTTATAGAGAGTGTCTGAGAGTGTCTGAAAGTGACAGCGAGTGTCTGAGAGTGTCAGTGAGTGTCAGAGAGTGATGGAGAGTGTCTGAGAGTTTCAGAGAGTGTCAGAGATTGATAGAGAGAGTCTGAGAGTATCAGAGATGAAAGAGAGTGTCAGAGAGTGATAGAGAGTGTCAGAGAGTGATAGAGAGTGATAGAGAATGATAGAGAGTGATAGAGAGTGTCTGAAAGAATCTGAGAGTGTCAGAGAATGTCAGAGAGTGATAGAGAGAGTCAGAGAGTTATAGAGATGGTCTGAGAGTGTCTGAAAGTGACAGAGATTGTCTGAGAGTGTCAGTGAGTGTCAGAGAGTGATAGAGAGTGATAGAGAGTGTCAGAGAGTAATAGAGAGTGTCAGAGTGAGTCAGAGAGTGTCAGAGGGTGTCAGAGAGTGATAGAGAGATTCAGAGAGCGATAGAGAGTGTCAGATTGTGTCAGAGAGTGTCAGAGAGCGATAGAGTGGTTCAGAGTGTGTCAGAGAGTGTCAGAGAGTGATAGAGAGTGATATAGAGTGTCAGAGTGTGTCAGAGAGTGTCAGAGATTGATAGAGAGTGTAAGAGAGAGTGTGAGTGTGTCAGAGAGTTTCAGAGAGTGTCAGAGAGTGAGAGAGAGTGTGTGAGAGTGTCAGAGAGTGTCTGAGCGTTTCAGTGAGTGTCAGAGAGTGATAGAGAGTGTCTGAGAGTGATAGAGACTTTCTGAGAGTGTCAGAGAGTGTCAGAGATTGATAGAGAGTGGCTGAGAGTGACAGAGAGTGTCTGAGAGTGTCAGTGAGTGTCAGAGAGTGATAGAGAGTGATTGAGAGTGTCTGAGAGCGTCTGAGAGTGTCAGCGACTGTCAGAGTGTGTCAGAGAGTGATAGAGAGTGACAGAGAGTGTCTGAGAGTGTCAGAGAGTGTCAGAGAGTGATAGAGAGAGTCTGAGAGTTTCAGAGAGTGTCAGAGATTGATAGAGAGAGTCTGAGAGTATCAGAGAGTGATAGAGATTGATAGAGAGTGTCTGAAAGAGTCAGAGAGAGTCAGAGTGTGAGAGAGTGTCAGAGAGTGTCAGAGAGAGATAGAGAGAGTCAGAGAGTTATAGAGAGTGTCTGAAAGTGACAGAGAGTGTCTGAGAGTGTCAGTGAGTGTCAGAGAGTGATAGAGAGTGTCTGAGAGTGTCAGAGAGTGTCAGAGATTGATAGAGAGAGTCTGAGAGTATCAGAGATGAAAGAGAGTTTCAGAGAGCGATAGAGAGTGTCAGAGATTGTCAGAGAGTGATAGAGAGTGATAGAGAGTGTCTGAAAGAATCAGAGAGTGTCAGAGAGTGTCAGAGAGTGATAGAGAGAGTCAGAGAGTTATAGAGAGTGTCTGAGAGTGTCAGTGAGTGTCAGAGAGTGATAGAGAGTGATAGAGTGTGTCAGAGTGAGTCAGAGGGTGTCAGAGTGTCAGAGATTGATAGAGAGAGTCTGAGAGTATCAGAGATGAAAGAGAGTGTCAGAGAGTGATAGAGAGTGTCAGAGATTGTCAGAGAATGACAGAGAGTGATAGAGAGTGTCTGAAAGAATCAGAGAGTGTCAGAGAGTGTCAGAGAGTGTCAGAGAGTGATAGAGAGAGTCAGAGAGTTATAGAGAGTGCCTGAGAGTGTCTGAAAGTGACAGAGAGTGTCTGAGAGTGTCAGTGAGTGTCAGAGAGTGTCAGAGAGTGATAGAGAGTGTCAGAGAGTGTCAGAGTGAGTCAGAGAGTGTCAGAGAGTGATAGAGAGTTTCAGAGAGTGATAGAGAGTGTCAGAGAGTGTCAGAGAGCGATAGAGTGTGTCAGAGTGTGTCAGAGAGTGTCAGAGAGTGTCAGAGAGTGTCAGAGAGTGATAGAGAGTGATATAGATTGTCAGAGTGTGTCAGAGAGTGTCAGAGAGTGATAGAGAGTGTAAGAGAGAGTGTGAGTGTGTCAGCGAGTTTCAGAGAGTGCCAGAGAGTGAGAGAGAGTGTCTGAGAGTGTCAGAGAGTGTCTGAGCGTTTCAGTGAGTGTCAGAGAGTGATAGAGAGTGTCTGAGAGTGTCAGAGTGTGTCAGAGAGTGATAGGGAGTGATATAGAGTGTCTGAGAGTGATAGAGACTGTCTGAGAGTGTCAGAGAGTGTCAGAGAGTGATAGAGAGTGATTGAGAGTGTCTGAGAGCGTCTGAGAGTGTCAGCGACCGTCAGAGTGTGTCAGAGAGTGATAGAGAGTGACAGAGAGTGTCTGAGAGTGTCAGAGAGTGTCAGAGAGTGATAGAGAGTGTCTGAGAGTTTCAGAGAGTGTCAGAGATTGATAGAGAGAGTCTGAGAGATTCAGAGATTGTCAGAGATTGATAGAGAGAGTCTGAGAGTATCAGAGATGATAGAGAGTGTCAGAGAATGACAGAGAGTGTTAGAGAGTGTCAGAGAGTGATAGAGATTGATAGATAGTGTCTGAAAGAGTCAGAGAGCGTCAGAGAGTGTCAGAGAGTGTCAGAGAGTGATCGAGAGAGTCAGAGAGTTATAGAGAGTGTCTGAGAGTGTCTGAAAGTGACAGCGAGTGTCTGAGAGTGTCAGTGAGTGTCAGAGAGTGATGGAGAGTGTCTGAGAGTGTCAGAGAGTGTCAGAGATTGATAGAGAGAGTCTGAGAGTATCAGAGATGAAAGGGAGTGTCAGAGAGTGATAGAGAGTGTCAGAGAGTGATAGAGAGTGATAGAGAGTGATAGAGAGTGATAGAGAGTGTCTGAAAGAATCAGAGAGTGTCAGAGAATGTCAGAGAGTGATAGAGAGAGTCAGAGAGTTATAGAGAGGGTCTGAGAGTGTCTGAAAGTGACAGAGATTGTCTGAGAGTGTCAGTGAGTGTCAGAGAGTGATAGAGAGTGATGGAGAGTGTCAGAGAGTAATAGAGAGTGTCAGAGTGAGTCAGAGAGTGTCAGAGGGTGTCAGAGAGTGATAGAGAGATTCAGAGAGCGATAGAGAGTGTCAGATTGTGTCAGAGAGTGTCAGAGAGCGATAGAGTGTGTCAGAGTGTGTCAGAGAGTGTCAGAGAGTGTCAGAGAGTGATAGAGAGTGATATAGAGTGTCAGAGTGTGTCAGAGAGTGTCAGAGATTGATAGAGAGTGTAAGAGAGAGTGTGAGTGTGTCAGAGAGTTTCAGAGAGTGTCAGAGAGTGAGAGAGAGTGTGTGAGAGTGTCAGAGAGTGTCTGAGCGTTTCAGTGAGTGTCAGAGAGTGATAGAGAGTGTCTGAGAGTGATAGAGTCTTTCTGAGAGTGTCATAGAGTGTCAGAGATTGTTAGAGAGTGTCTGAGAGTGACAGAGAGTGTCTGAGAGTGTCAGTGAGTGTCAGAGAGTGATAGAGAGTGATTGAGAGTGTCTGAGAGCGTCTGAGAGTGTCAGCGCCTGTCAGAGTGTGTCAGAGAGTGATAGAGAGTGATAGAGAGAGTCTGAGAGTTTCAGAGAGTGTCAGAGATTGATAGAGAGAGTCTGAGAGTATCAGAGAGTGATAGAGATTGATAGAGAGTGTCTGAAAGAGTCAGAGAGAGTCAGAGTGTGAGAGAGTGTCAGAGAGTGTCAGAGAGAGATAGAGAGAGTCAGAGAGTTATAGAGAGTGTCTGAAAGTGACAGAGAGTGTCTGAGAGTGTCAGTGAGTGTCAGAGAGTGATAGAGAGTGTCTGAGAGTGTCAGAGAGTGTCAGAGATTGATAGAGAGAGTCTGAGAGTATCAGAGATGAAAGAGAGTTTCAGAGAGCGATAGAGAGTGTCAGAGATTGTCAGAGAGTGATAGAGAGTGATAGAGAGTGTCTGAAAGAATCAGAGAGTGTCAGAGAGTGTCAGAGAGTGATAGAGAGAGTCAGAGAGTTATAGAGAGTGTCTGAGAGTGTCAGTGAGTGTCAGAGAGTGATAGAGAGTGATAGAGAGTGTCAGAGAGTGATAGAGTGTGTCAGAGTGAGTCAGAGGGTGTCAGAGTGTCAGAGATTGATAGAGAGAGTCTGAGAGTATCAGAGATGAAAGAGAGTGTCAGAGAGTGATAGAGAGTGTCAGAGATTGTCAGAGAGTGACAGAGAGTGATAGAGAGTGTCTGAAAGAATCAGAGAGTGTCAGAGAGTGTCAGAGAGTGTCAGAGAGTGATAGAGAGAGTCAGAGAGTTATAGAGAGTGTCTGAGAGTGTCTGAAAGTGACAGAGAGTGTCTGACAGTGTCAGTGAGTGTCAGAGAGTGTCAGAGAGTGATAGAGAGTGTCAGAGAGTGTCAGAGTGAGTCAGAGAGTGTCAGAGAGTGATAGAGAGTTTCAGAGAGTGATAGAGAGTGTCAGATTGTGTCAGAGAGTGTCAGAGAGCGATAGAGTGTGTCAGAGTGTGTCAGAGAGTGTCAGAGAGTGTCAGAGAGTGATAGAGAGTGATATAGATTGTCAGAGTGTGTCAGAGAGTGTCAGAGAGTGATAGAGAGTGTAAGAGAGAGTGTGAGTGTGTCAGCGAGTTTCAGCGAGTGCCAGAGAGTGAGAGAGAGTGTCTGAGAGTGTCAGAGAGAGTCTGAGCGTTTCAGTGAGTGTCAGAGAGTGATAGAGAGTGTCTGAGAGTGTCAGAGTGTGTCAGAGAGTGATAGGGAGTGATATAGAGTGTCTGAGAGCGTCTGAGAGTGTCAGCGACTGTCAGAGTGTGTCAGAGAGTGATAGAGAGTGACAGAGAGTGTCTGAGAGTGTCAGAGAGTGTCAGAGAGTGATAGAGAGTGTCTGAGAGTTTCAGAGAGTGTCAGAGATTGATAGAGAGAGTCTGAGAGTTTCAGAGATTGTCAGAGATTGATAGAGAGAGTCTGAGAGTATCAGAGATGATAGAGAGTGTCAGAGAATGACAGAGAGTGTTAGAGAGTGTCAGAGAGTGATAGAGATTGATAGATAGTGTCTGAAAGAGTCAGAGAGCGTCAGAGAGTGTAAGAGAGTGTCAGAGAGTGATCGAGAGAGTCAGAGAGTTATAGAGAGTGTCTGAGAGTGTCGGAAAGTGACAGCGAGTGTCTGAGAGTGTCAGTGAGTGTCAGAGAGTGATGGAGAGTGTCTGAGAGTGTCAGAGAGTGTCAGAGATTGATAGAGAGAGTCTGAGAGTATCAGAGATGAAAGGGAGTGTCAGAGAGTGATAGAGAGTGTCAGAGAGTGATAGAGAGTGATAGAGAGTTTCATAGAGTGATAGAGAGTGTCTGAAAGAATCAGAGAGTGTCAGAGAATGTCAGAGAGTGACAGAGAGAGTCAGAGAGTTATAGAGAGGGTCTGAGAGTGTCTGAAAGTGACAGAGATTGTCTGAGAGTGTCAGTGAGTGTCAGAGAGTGATAGAGAGTGATGGAGAGTGTCAGAGAGCAATAGAGAGTGTCAGAGTGAGTCAGAGAGTGTCAGAGGGTGTCAGAGAGTGATAGAGAGATTCAGAGAGCGATAGAGAGTGTCAGATTGTGTCAGAGAGTGTCAGAGAGCGATAGAGTGTGTCAGAGTGTGTCAGAGAGTGTCAGAGAGTGTCAGAGAGTGATAGAGAGTGATATAGAGTGTCAGAGTGTGTCAGAGAGTGTCAGAGATTGATAGAGAGTGTAAGAGAGAGTGTGAGTGTGTCAGAGAGTTTCAGAGAGTGTCAGAGAGTGAGAGAGAGTGTGTGAGAGTGTCAGAGAGTGTCTGAGCGTTTCAGTGAGTGTCAGAGAGTGATAGAGAGAGTCTGAGAGTGATAGAGACTTTCCGAGGGTGTCATAGAGTGTCAGAGATTGTTAGAGAGTGTCTGAGAGTGACAGAGAGTGTCTGAGAGTGTCAGTGAGTGTCAGAGAGTGATAGAGAGTGATTGAGAGTGTCTGAGAGCGTCTGAGAGTGTCAGCGCCTGTCAGAGTGTGTCAGAGAGTGATAGAGAGTGATAGAGAGAGTCTGAGAGTTTCAGAGAGTGTCAGAGATTGATAGAGAGAGTCTGAGAGTATCAGAGAGTGATAGAGATTGATAGAGAGTGTCTGAAAGAGTCAGAGAGAGTCAGAGTGTGAGAGAGTGTCAGAGAGTGTCAGAGAGAGATAGAGAGAGTCAGAGAGTTATAGAGAGTGTCTGAAAGTGACAGAGAGTGTCTGAGAGTGTCAGTGAGTGTCAGAGAGTGATAGAGAGTGTCTGAGAGTGTCAGAGAGTGTCAGAGATTGATAGAGAGAGTCTGAGAGTATCAGAGATGAAAGAGAGTGTCAGAGAGCGATAGAGAGTGTCAGAGATTGTCAGAGAGTGATAGAGAGTGATAGAGAGTGTCTGAAAGAATCAGAGAGTGTCAGAGAGTGTCAGAGAGTGATAGAGAGAGTCAGAGAGTTATAGAGAGTGTCTGAGAGTGTAAGTGAGTGTCAGAGAGTGATAGAGAGTGATAGAGAGTGTCAGAGAGTGATAGAGTGTGTCAGAGTGAGTCAGAGGGTGTCAGAGTGTCAGAGATTGATAGAGAGAGTCTGAGAGTATCAGAGATGAAAGAGAGTGTCAGAGAGTGATAGAGAGTGTCAGAGATTGTCAGAGAGTGACAGAGAGTGTCTGAGAGTGTCAGTGAGTGTCAGAGAGTGTCAGAGAGTGATAGAGAGTGTCAGAGAGTGTCAGAGTGAGTCAGAGACTGTCAGAGAGTGATAGAGAGTTTCAGAGAGTGATAGAGAGTGTCAGATTGTGTCAGAGAGTGTCAGAGAGCGATAGAGTGTGTCAGAGTGTGTCAGAGAGTGTCAGAGAGTGTCAGAGAGTGTCAGAGAGTGATAGAAAGTGATATAGATTGTCAGAGTGTGTCAGAGAGTGTCAGAGAGTGATAGAGAGTGTAAGAGAGAGTGTGAGTGTGTCAGAGAGTTTCAGAGAGTGCCAGAGAGTGAGAGAGAGTGTCTGAGAGTGTCAGAGTGTGTCTGAGCGTTTCAGTGAGTGTCAGAGAGTGATAGAGAGTGTCTGAGAGTGTCAGAGTGTGTCAGAGTGTGATAGGGAGTGATATAGACTGTCTGAGAGTGTCAGAAAGTGTCAGAGAGTGATAGAGAGTGATTGAGAGTGTCTGAGAGCGTCTGAGAGTGTCAGCGACTGTCAGAGTGTGTCAGAGAGTGATAGAGAGTGACAGACAGTGTCTGAGAGTGTCAGAGAGTGTCAGAGAGTGATAGAGAGTGTCTGAGAGTTTCAGAGAGTGTCAGAGATTGATAGAGAGAGTCTGAGAGTTTCAGAGATTGTCAGAGATTGATAGAGAGAGTCTGAGAGTATCAGAGATGATAGAGAGTGTCAGAGAATGACAGAGAGTGTTAGAGAGTGTCAGAGAGTGATAGAGATTGATAGATAGTGTCTGAAAGAGTCAGAGAGCGTCAGAGAATGTCAGAGAGTGATAGAGAGAGTCAGAGAGTTATAGAGAGGGTCTGAGAGTGTCTGAAAGTGACATAGATTGTCTGAGAGTGTCAGTGAGTGTCAGAGAGTGATAGAGAGTGATAGAGAGTGTCAGAGAGTAATAGAGAGTGTCAGAGTGAGTCAGAGAGTGTCAGAGGGTGTCAGAGAGTGATAGAGAGATTCAGAGAGCGATAGAGAGTGTCAGATTGTGTCAGAGAGTGTCAGAGAGCGATAGAGTGTGTCAGAGTGTGTCAGAGAGTGTCAGAGAGTGAGAGAGAGTGATATAGAGTGTCAGAGTGTGTCAGAGAGTGTCAGAGATTGATAGAGAGTGTAAGAGAGAGTGTGAGTGTGTCAGAGAGTTTCAGAGAGTGTCAGAGAGTGAGAGAGAGTGTGTGAGAGTGTCAGAGAGTGTCTGAGCGTTTCAGTGAGTGTCAGAGAGTGATAGAGAGTGTCTGAGAGTGATAGAGACTTTCTGAGAGTGTCAGAGAGTGTCAGAGATTGATAGAGAGTGTCTGAGAGTGACAGAGAGTGTCTGAGAGTGTCAGTGAGTGTCAGAGAGTGATAGAGAGTGATTGAGAGTGTCTGAGAGCGTCTGAGAGTGTCAGCGACTGTCAGAGTGTGTCAGAGAGTGATAGAGAATGACAGAGAGTGTCTGAGAGTGTCAGAGAGTGTCAGAGAGTGATAGAGAGTCTGAGAGTTTCAGAGAGTGTCAGAGATTGATAGAGAGAGTCTGAGAGTATCAGAGAGTGATAGAGATTGATAGAGAGTGTCTGAAAGAGTCAGAGAGAGTCAGAGTGTGAGAGAGTGTCAGAGAGTGTCAGAGAGAGATAGAGAGAGTCAGAGAGTTATAGAGAGTGTCTGAAAGTGACAGAGAGTGTCTGAGAGTGTCAGTGAGTGTCAGAGAGTGATAGAGAGTGTCTGAGAGTGTCAGAGAGTGTCAGAGATTGATAGAGAGAGTCTGAGAGTATCAGAGATGAAAGAGAGTGTCAGAGAGCGATAGAGAGTGTCAGAGATTGTCAGAGAGTGATAGAGAGTGAGAGAGAGTGTCTGAAAGAATCAGAGAGTGTCAGAGAGTGATAGAGAGAGTCAGAGAGTTATAGAGAGTGTCTGAGAGTGTCAGTGAGTGTCAGAGAGTGATAGAGAGTGATAGAGAGTGTCAGAGAGTGATAGAGTATGTCAGAGTGAGTCAGAGGGTGTCAGAGTGTCAGAGATTGATAGAGAGAGTCTGAGAGTATCAGAGATGAAAGAGAGTGTCAGAGAGTGATAGAGAGTATCAGAGATTGTCAGAGAGTGTCAGAGAGTGTCAGAGAGTGTCAGAGAGTGATAGAGAGAGTCAGAGAGTTATAGAGAGTGTCTGAGAGTGTCTGAAAGTGACAGAGAGTGTCTGAGAGTGTCAGTGAGTGTCAGAGAGTGTCAGAGAGTGTCAGAGAGTGTCAGAGTGAGTCAGAGAGTGTCAGAGAGTGATAGAGAGTGTCAGATTGTGTCAGAGAGTGTCAGAGAGCGATAGAGTGTGTCAGAGAGTGTCAGAGAGTGTCAGAGAGTGTCAGAGAGTGATAGAGAGTGATATAGATTGTCAGAGTGTGTCAGAGAGTGTCAGAGAGTGATAGAGAGTGTAAGAGAGAGTGTGAGTGTGTCAGAGAGTTTCAGGGAGTGCCAGAGAGTGAGAGAGAGTGTCTGAGAGTGTCAGAGAGTGTCTGAGCGTTTCCGTGAGTGTCAGAGAGTGATAGAGAGTGTCTGAGAGTGTCAGAGTGTGTCAGAGAGTGATAGGGAGTGATATAGAGTGTCTGAGAGTGATAGAGACTGTCTGAGAGTGTCAGAGAGTGTCAGAGAGTGATAGAGAGTGATTGAGAGAGTCTGAGAGCGTCTGAGAGTGTCAGCGACTGTCAGAGTGTGTCAGAGAGTGATAGAGAGTGACAGAGAGTGTCTGAGAGTGTCAGAGAGTGTCAGAGAGTGATAGAGAGTGTCTGAGAGTTTCAGAGAGTGTCAGAGATTGATAGAGAGAGTCTGAGAGTATCAGAGATGATAGAGAGTGTCAGAGAATGATAGAGAGTGTTAGAGAGTGTCAGAGAGTGATAGAGATTGATAGAGAGTGTCTGAAGGAGTCAGAGAGCGTCAGAGAGTGTCAGAGATTGTCAGAGAGTGTGATAGAGTGATAGAGAGAGTCTGAGAGTTATAGAGAGTGTCTGAGAGTGTCTGAAAGTGACAGAGAGTGTCTGAAAGTGACAGAGAGTGTCTGAGAGTGTCAGTGAGTGTCAGAGAGTGATAGAGAGTGTCTGAGAGTGTCAGAGAGTGTCAGAGATTGATAGAGAGAGACTGAGAGTATCAGAGATGAAAGAGAGTGTCAGAGAGTGATAGAGAGTGTCAGAGATTGTCAGAGAGTGATAGAAGTGATGGAGAGTTTCTGAAAGAATCAGAGATTGTCAGAGAGTGTCAGAGAGTGATAGAGAGAGTCAGAGAGTTATAGAGAGTGTCTGAGAGTGTCAGTGAGTGTCAGAGAGTGATAGAGAGTGATAGAGAGTGTCAGAGAGTGATAGGGAGTGTCAGAGTGAGTCAGAGAGTGTCAGAGAGTATCAGAGAGTGATAGAGAGATTCCGAGAGTGATAGAGAGTGTCTGAGAGTGATAGAGAGATTCAGAGAGAGTCTGAGAGTGTCAGAGAGTGTCAGCGACTGTCAGAGTGTGTCAGAGAGTGATAGAGAGTGAAAGAGAGTGTCTGACAGTGTCAGAGAGTTTCAGAGTGTGTCAGAGAGTGATAGAGAGTGTCTGAGAGAGTCAGAGAGTGTCAGAGATGATAGAGAGTGTCAGAGAGTGATAGAGAGTGTCAGAGAGTGTCAGAGAGTGATAGAGAGTGATAGAGAGTGTCTGAAAGAGTCAGAGAGTGTCAGAGAGTGTCAGAGAGTATCAGAGAGTGATAGAGAGATATAGCGAGTGTCAGAGAGTGTCTGAGAGTGTCAGAGAGTGATAGAGAGTGATAGAGAGTGATAGAGAGTGTGTGAGAGTGACAGAGAGTGTCTGAGAGATTCATTGAGTGTCAGAGAGTGATAGAGAGTGTCTGAGAGTGTCTGAGAGTGTCAGAGACTTTCAGAGTGTGTCAGAGAGTGATAGAGACTGATAGAGAGTGTCTGGGGGTGTCAGAGAGTGTCAGAGTTAGTCAGAGAGTGATAGACAATGTCAGAGAGTGTCGTAGAGTGATGGAGATTGTCTGAGAGTGTCCGATAGTGATAGAGAGTGTCAAATTGTTTCAGAGAGTTATAGAGAGTGTCAGAGTGTGTGAGAGTGATAGAGAGTGTCAGAGTGTGTCAGAGAGTGATGGAGAGTGTCAGAGAGTGTCAGAGAGTGTCTGAGAGTGATAGAGTGTGTCAGAGTGTGTCAGAGAGTGATAGAGAGTGTCAGAGTGTGTGAGAGTGTCAGAGAGTAATAGAGAGTTTCAGAGTGTGTCAGAGTGTGTCAGAGAGTGATAGGGAGTGATAGAGAGTGATAGAGAGTGTCTGAAAGTGTCAGAGAGTGTCAGAGAGTATCAGAGAGTGATAGAGAGAGATAGCGAGTGTCAGAGAGTGTCTGTGAGTGTCAGGGACTGTCAGAGAGTGTCAGAGAGTGATAGAGAATTTCTGAGAGTGTCTGAGAGTGATAGAGTGTGTCAGAGTGTGTCAGAGAGTGATAGAGAGTGTCAGAGTGTGTGAGAGTATCAGAGAGTAATATAGAGTTTCAGAGTGTGTCAGAGAGTGATAGAGAGTGAAAGAGAGTGATAGAGAGTGTCAGAGAGTGATAGAGAGTGATAGAGAGTGACAGAGAGTGATAGAGAGTGACAGAGAGTGTCTGAAAGAATCAGAGAGTGTCAGAGAGTGTCAGAGAGTGATAGAGAGAGTCAGAGAGTTATAGAGAGTGTCTGAAAGTGACAGAGAGTGTCTGAGAGTGTCAGTGAGTGTCAGAGAGTGTCAGAGAGTGATAGAGAGTGTCAGAGAGTGATAGAGAGTGTCAGATTGTGTCAGAGAGTGTCAGAGAGCGATAGAGTGCGTCAGAGTGTGTCAGAGAGTGTCAGAGAGTGTCAGAGAGTGATAGAGAGTGATATAGATTGTCAGAGTGTGTCAGAGAGTGTCAGAGAATGATAGAGAGTGTAAGAGAGAGTGTGAGTGTGTCAGAGAGTGCCAGAGAGTGAGAGAGAGTGTCTGAGAGTGTCAGAGAGTGTCTGAGCGTTTCAGTGAGTGTCAGAGAGTGATAGAGAGTGTCTGAGAGTGTCACAGTGTGTCAGAGAGTGATAGGGAGTGATATAGAGTGTCTGAGAGTGATAGAGACTGTCTGAGAGTGTCAGAGAGTGTCAGAGAGTGATAGAGAGTGATTGAGAGTGTCTGAGAGCGTCTGAGAGTGTCAGCGACTGTCAGAGTGTGTCAGAGAGTGATAGAGAGTGACAGAGAGTGTCTGAGAGTGTCAGAGAGTGTCAGAGAGTGATAGAGAGTGTCTGAGAGTTTCAGAGAGTGTCAGAGATTGATAGAGAGAGTCTGAGAGTATCAGAGATGATAGAGAGTGTCAGAGAATGATAGAGAGTGTTAGAGAGTGTCAGCGAGTGATAGAGATTGATAGAGAGTGTCTGAAAGAGTCAGAGAGCGTCAGAGAGTGTCAGAGAGTGTCAGAGAGTGTCAGAGAGTGTCAGAGAGTGATCGAGAGAGTCAGAGAGTTATAGAGAGTGTCTGAGAGTGTCTGAAAGTGACAGAGAGTGTCTGAGAGTGTCAGTGAGTGTCAGAGAGTGATAGAGAGTGATAGAGAGTGTCAGAGAGTGATAGAGAGTGTCAGAGTGAGTCAGAGAGTGTCAGAGAGTATCAGAGAGTGATAGAGAGATTCCGAGAGTGATAGAGAGTGTTTGAGAGTGATAGAGAGATTGAGAGAGAGTCTGAGAGTGTCAGAGAGTGTCAGCGACTGTCAGAGTGTGTCAGAGAGTGATAGAGAGTGAAAGAGAGTGTCTGACACTGTCAGAGAGTTTCAGAGTGTGTCAGAGAGTGATAGAGAGTGTCTGAGAGAGTCAGAGAGTGTCAGAGATGATAGAGAGTGTCAGAGAGTGATAGAGAGTGTCAGAGAGTGTCAGAGAGTGATAGAGAGTGATAGAGAGTGTCTGAAAGTGTCAGAGAGTGTCAGAGAGTGTCAGAGAGTATCAGAGAGTGATAGAGAGATATAGCGAGTGTCAGAGAGTGTCTGAGAGTGTCAGAGAGTGATAGAGAGTGATAGAGAGTGTCTGAGAGTGACAGAGAGTGTCTGAGAGATTCATTGAGTGTCAGAGAGTGATAGAGAGTGTCTGAGAGTGTCTGAGAGTGTCAGAGACTTTCAGAGTGTGTCAGAGAGTGATAGAGACTGATAGAGAGTGTCTGGGGGTGTCAGAGAGTGTCAGAGTTAGTCAGAGAGTGATAGACAATGTCAGAGAGTGTCATAGAGTGATAGAGATTGTCTGAGAGTGTCAGATAGTGATAGAGAGTGTCAAATTGTTTCAGAGAGTTATAGAGAGTGTCAGAGTGTGTGAGAGTGATAGAGAGTGTCAGAGTGTGTCAGAGAGTGATGGAGAGTGTCAGAGAGTGACAGAGAGTGTCTGAGAGATTCATTGAGTGTCAGAGAGTGATAGAGAGTGTCTGAGAGTGTCAGAGACTTTCAGAGTGTGTCAGAGAGTGATAGAGACTGATAGAGAGTGTCTGGGGGTGTCAGAGAGTGTCAGAGTTAGTCAGAGAGTGATAGACAATGTCAGAGAGTGTCATAGAGTGATAGAGATTGTCTGAGAGTGTCAGATAGTGATAGAGAGTGTCAAATTGTTTCAGAGAGTTATAGAGAGTGTCAGAGTGTGTGAGAGTGATAGAGAGTGTCAGAGTGTGTCAGAGAGTGATAGAGAGTGTCAGAGAGTGTCAGAGAGTGTCTGAGAGTGATAGAGTGTGTCAGAGTGTGTCAGAGAGTGATAGAGAGTGTCAGAGTGTGTGAGAGTGTCAGAGAGTAATAGAGAGTTTCAGAGTGTGTCAGAGTGTGTCAGAGAGTGATAGGGAGTGATAGAGAGTGATAGAGAGTGTCTGAAAGTGTCAGAGAGTGTCAGAGAGTATCAGAGAGTGATAGAGAGAGATAGCGAGTGTCAGAGAGTGTCTGTGAGTGTCAGGGATTGTCAGAGAGTGTCAGAGAGTGATAGAGAATTTATGAGAGTGTCTGAGAGTGATAGAGTGTGTCAGAGTGTGTCAGAGAGTGATAGAGAGTGTCAGAGTGTGTGAGAGTGTCAGAGAGTAATATAGAGTTTCAGAGTGTGTCAGAGAGTGATAGAGAGTGAAAGAGAGTGATAGAGAGTGTCAGAGAGTGATAGAGAGTGTCAGAGAGTGATAGAGAGTGATAGAGAGTGACAGAGAGTGATAGAGAGTGACAGAGAGTGTCTGAAAGAATCAGAGAGTGTCAGAGAGTGTCAGAGAGTGATAGAGAGAGTCAGAGTGTTATAGAGAGTGTCTGAGAGTGTCTGAAAGTGACAGAGAGTGTCTGAGAGTGTCAGTGAGTGTCAGAGAGTGTCAGAGAGTGATAGAGAGTGTCAGAGAGTGATAGAGAGTGTCAGAGTGAGTCAGAGAGTGTCAGAGAGTGTCAGAGAGTGATAGAGAGATTCAGAGAGCGATAGAGAGTGTCAGATTGTGTCAGAGAGTGTCAGAGAGCGATAGTAGTGTCAGAGAGAGTCCGAGAGTGTCAGAGAGTGTCAGAGAGTGACAGAGAGTGATATAGAGTGTCAGAGTGTGTCAGAGAGTGTCAGAGAGTGATAGAGAGTGCAAGAGAGAGTGTGAGTGTGTCAGAGAGTTTCAGAGAGTGCCAGAGAGTGAGAGAGTGTGTCTGAGAGTGTCAGAGAGTGTCTGAGCGTTTCAGTGAGTGTCAGAGAGTGATATAGAGTGTCTGAGAGTGTCAGAGTGTGTCAGAGAGTGATAGGGAGTGATATAGAGTGTCTGAGAGTGATAGAGACTGTCTGAGAGTGTCAGAGAGTATCAGAGAGTGATAGAGAGTGTCTGAGAGTGACAGAGAGTGTCTGAGAGTGTCAGTGAGTGTCAGAGAGCGATAGAGAGTGATAGAGAGTGTCAGAGAGTGATAGAGAGTGTCAGAGTGAGTCAGAGAGTGATAGAGAGTGACAGAGAGTGTCTGAGAGTGTCAGAGAGTGTCAGAGAGTGATAGAGAGTGTCTGAGAGTTTCAGAGAGTGTCAGAGATTGATAGAGTGAGTCTGAGAGTATCAGAGATGATAGAGAGTGTCAGAGAATGATAGAGAGTGTTAGAGAGTGTCAGAGAGTGATAGAGATTGATCGAGAGTGTCTGAAAGAGTCAGAGAGCGTCAGAGAGTGTCAGAGAGTGTCAGAGAGTGATAGAGAGAGTCAGAGAGTTATAGAGAGTGTCTGAGAGTGTCTGAAAGTGACAGAGAGTGTCTGAGAGTGTCAGTGAGTGTCAGAGATTGATAGAGAGAGTCTGAGAGTATCAGAGATGAAAGAGAGTGTCAGAGAGTGATAGAGAGTGATAGAGAGTGTCTGAAAGAATCAGAGAGTGTCAGAGAGTGTCAGAGAGTGTCAGAGAGTTATAGAGAGTGTCTGACAGTGTCTGAAAGTGACAGAGAGTGTCTGAGAGTGTCAGTGAGTGTCAGAGAGTGATAGAGAGTGATAGAGAGTGTCAGAGAGTGATAGAGAGTGTCAGAGTGAGTCAGAGAGTGTCAGAGAGTGTCAGAGATTGATAGAGAGAGTCTGAGAGTATCAGAGATGAAAGAGATTGTCAGAGAGTGATAGAGAGTGATAGAGAGTGTCGGAAAGAATCAGTGAGTGTCAGAGAGTGTCAGAGAGTTATAGAGAGTGTCTGACAGTGTCTGAAAGTGACAGAGAGTGTCTGAGAGTGTCAGTGAGTGTCAGAGAGTGATAGAGAGTGATAGAGAGTGTCAGAGAGTGATAGAGAGTGTCAGAGTGAGTCAGAGAGTGTCAGAGAGTGATAGAGAGATTCAGAGGGTGATAGAGAGTGTCAGAGAGTGTCAGAGAGTGTCAGAGAGTGATAGAGAGATTCAGAGAGAGTCTGAGAGTGTCAGAGAGTAATAGAGAGAGTCAGAGAGTTATAGAGTGTCTGAGAGTGTCTGAAAGTGACAGAGAGTGTCTGAGAGTGTCAGTGAGTGTCAGAGAGTGATAGAGAGAGATAGAGAGTGTCAGAGAGTGATAGAGTGTGTCTGAGAGTGTCTGAGAGTGATAGAGAGTGAAAGAGAGTGTCTGACAGTGTCAGAGAGTTTCAGAGTGTGTCATAGTGTGATAGAGAGTGTCTGAGAGAGTCAGAGAGTGTCAGAGATTGATAGAGAGAGTCTGAGAGTGTCAGAGATGATAGAGAGTGTCAGAGAGTGATAGAGAGTGATAGAGAGTGATAGGGAGTCTCTGAAAGAGTCAGAGAGTGTCAGAGAGTAGCAGAGAGTGATAGAGAGAGATAGCGAGTGTCAGAGGAGGAAAGAGAATGTCAGAGAGTGTGAGAGAGTGTGAGAGAGTGATAGAGAGTGTCAGAGAGTGTCAGAGAGTGTCTGAGAGTTTCAGAAAGTGATAGAGAGTGACAGATAGTGTCAGAGAGTGATAGAGAGTGTCTGAGAATGTCTGAGAGTGTCAGAGAGTGTCTGAGAGTGATGGAGAGTGTCTGAAAGATTCAGAGAGTGTCTGAGGGTTTCAGAGAGTGATAGAGAATGTCTGAGAGTGGCTGAGAGTGTCGGAGAGTGTCAGAGAGTGATAGAGAGTGTCAGAGTGTGTGAGAGTGATAGAGAGTGTCAGAGTGTGTCAGAGAGTGATAGAGAGTGATAGAGAGTGACTGAGAGTGTCAGAGAGTGATAAAGAGTTTCAGAGTGTGTCACAGAGTGATAGAGAGTGATAGAGAGAGATAGAGAGTGTCAGAGACTGATAGAGAGTGTCTGAGAGTGTCAGAGAGTGATAGCGAGTGATAGAGAGTGATAGAGAGTGTCTAGAGTGACAGAGAGTGTCTGAGAGTGTCATTGAGTGTCAGAGAGTGATAGAGAGTGTCAGAGAGTGTCAGAGAGTGTCAGAGATTGTCAGAGAGTGTCAGAGAGTGATAGAGAGAGTCAGAGAGTTATAGAGAGTGTCTGAGAGTGTCTGAAAGTGACAGAGAGTGTCTGAGAGTGTCAGTGAGTGTCAGAGATTGATAGAGTGAGTCTGAGAGTATCAGAGATGAAAGAGAGTGTCAGAGAGTGATAGAGAGTGTCTGAAAGAATCAGAGAGTGTCAGAGAGTGTCAGAGAGTGTCAGAGAGTTATAGAGAGTGTCTGACAGTGTCTGAAAGTGACAGAGAGTGTCTGAGAGTGTCAGTGAGTGTCAGAGAGTGATAGAGAGTGTCTGAGAGTGTCAGAGAGTGTCAGAGATTGATAGAGAGAGTCTGAGAGTATCAGAGATGAAAGAGAGTGTCAGAGAGCGATAGAGAGTGTCAGAGATTGTCAGAGAGTGATAGCGAGTGATAGAGAGTGTCTGAAAGAATCAGAGAGTGTCAGAGAGTGTCAGAGAGTGATAGAGAGAGTCAGAGAGTTATAGAGAGTGTCTGAGAGTGTCAGTGAGTGTCAGAGAGTGATAGAGAGTGATAGAGAGTGTCAGAGAGTGATAGAGTGTGTCAGAGTGAGTCAGAGGGTGTCAGAGAGTGTCAGAGATTGATAGAGAGAGTCTGAGAGTATCAGAGATGAAAGAGAGTGTCAGAGAGTGATAGAGAGTGTCAGAGATTGTCAGAGAGTGACAGAGAGTGATAGAGAGTGTCTGAAAGAATCAGAGAGTGTCAGAGAGTGTCAGAGAGTGTCAGAGAGTGATAGAGAGAGTCAGAGAGTTATAGATAGTGTCTGAGAGTGTCTGAAAGTGACAGAGAGTGTCTGAGAGTGTCAGTGAGTGTCAGAGAGTGTCAGAGAGTGATAGAGAGTGTCAGAGAGTGTCAGAGTGAGTCAGAGAGTATCAGAGAGTGATAGAGAGATTCAGAGAGTGATAGAGAGTGTCAGATTGTGTCAGAGAGTGTCAGAGAGCGATAGAGTGTGTCAGAGAGTGTCAGAGAGTGTCAGAGAGTGATAGAGAGTGATATAGATTGTCAGAGTGTGTCAGAGAGTGTCAGAGAGTGATAGAGAGTGTAAGAGAGAGTGTGAGTGTGTCAGAGAGTTTCAGAGAGTGCCAGAGAGTGAGAGAGAGTGTCTGAGAGTGTCAGAGAGTGTCTGAGCGTTTCAGTGAGTGTCAGAGAGTGATAGAGAGTGTCTGAGAGTGTCACAGTGTGTCAGAGAGTGATAGGGAGTGATATAGAGTGTCTGAGAGTGATAGAGACTGTCTGAGAGTGTCAGAGAGTGTCAGAGAGTGATAGAGAGTGATTGAGAGTGTCTGAGAGCGTCTGAGAGTGTCAGCGACTGTCAGAGTGTGTCAGAGAGTGATAGAGAGTGACAGAGAGTGTCTGAGATTGATAGAGAGAGTCTGAGAGTATCAGAGATGAAAGAGAGTGTCAGAGAGTGATAGAGAGTGTCATATATTGTCAGAGAGTGCTAGAGAGTGATAGAGAGCGTCTGAAAGAATCAGAGAGTGTCAGAGAGTGTCAGAGAGTTATAGAGAGTGTCTGACAGTGTCTGAAAGTGACAGAGAGTGTCTGAGAGTGTCAGTGAGTGTCAGAGAGTGATAGAGAGTGTCTGAGAGTGTCAGAGATTGATAGAGAGAGTCTGAGAGTATCAGAGATGAAAGAGAGTGTCAGAGAGCGATAGAGAGTGTCAGAGATTGTTAGAGAGTGATAGAGAGTGATAGAGAGTGTCTGAAAGAATCAGAGAGTGTCAGAGTGTGTCAGAGAGTGATAGAGAGTCAGAGAGTTATAGAGAGTGTCTGAGAGTGTCAGTGAGTGTCAGAGAGTGATAGAGAGTGTCAGAGAGTGATAGAGTGTGTCAGAGTGAGTCAGAGGGTGTCAGAGAGTGTCAGAGATTGATAGAGAGAGTCTGAGAGTATCAGAGATGAAAGAGAGTGTCAGAGAGTGATAGAGAGTGTCAGAGATTGTCAGAGAGTGACAGAGAGTGATAGAGAGTGTCTGAAAGAATCAGAGAGTGTCAGAGAGTGTCAGAGAGTGTCAGAGAGTGTCAGAGAGTGATAGAGAGAATCAGAGAGTTATAGAGAGTGTCTGAGAGTGTCTGAAAGTGACAGAGAGTGTCTGAGAGTGTCAGTGAGTGTCAGAGAGTGTCAGAGAGTGATAGAGAGTGTCAGAGAGTGTCAGAGTGAGTCAGAGAGTGTCAGAGAGTGATAGAGAGATTCAGAGAGTGATAGAGAGTGTCAGATTGTGTCAGAGAGCGATAGAGTGTGTCAGAGAGTGTCAGAGAGTGTCAGAGAGTGTCAGAGAGTGATAGAGAGTGATATAGATTGTCAGAGTGTGTCAGAGAGTGTCAGAGAGTGATAGAGAGTGTAAGAGAGAGTGTGAGTGTGTCAGAGAGTTTCAGAGAGTGCCAGAGAGTGAGAGAGAGTGTCTGAGAGTGTCAGAGAGTGTCTGAGCGTTTCAGTGAGTGTCAGAGAGTGATAGAGAGTGTCTGGGAGTGTCACAGTGTGTCAGAGAGTGATAGGGAGTGATATAGAGTGTCTGAGAGTGATAGAGACTGTCTGAGAGTGTCAGAGAGTGTCAGAGAGTGATAGAGAGTGATTGAGAGTGTCTGAGAGCGTCTGAGAGTGTCAGCGACTGTCAGAGTGTGTCAGAGAGTGATAGAGAGTGACAGAGAGTGTCTGAGATTGATAGAGAGTGTCTGAGAGTATCAGAGATGAAAGAGAGTGTCAGAGAGTGATAGAGAGTGTCATATATTGTCAGAGAGTGCTAGAGAGTGATAGAGAGCGTCTGAAAGAATCAGAGAGTGTCAGAGAGTGTCAGAGAGTTATAGAGAGTGTCTGACAGTGTCTGAAAGTGACAGAGAGTGTCTGAGAGTGTCAGTGAGTGTCAGAGAGTGATAGAGAGTGTCTGAGAGTGTCAGAGAGTGTCAGAGATTGATAGAGAGAGTCTGAGAGTATCAGAGATGAAAGAGAGTGTCAGAGAGCGATAGAGAGTGTCAGAGATTGTTAGAGAGTGATAGAGAGTGATAGAGAGTGTCTGAAAGAATCAGAGAGTGTCAGAGAGTGTCAGAGAGTGATAGAGAGAGTCAGAGAGTTATAGAGAGTGTCTGAGAGTGTCAGTGAGTGTCAGAGAGTGATAGAGAGTGATAGAGAGTGTCAGAGAGTGATAGAGTGTGTCAGAGTGAGTCAGAGGGTGTCAGAGAGTGTCAGAGATTGATAGAGAGAGTCTGAGAGTATCAGAGATGAAAGAGAGTGTCAGAGAGTGATAGAGAGTGTCAGAGATTGTCAGAGAGTGACAGAGAGTGATAGAGAGTGTCTGAAAGAATCAGAGAGTGTCAGAGAGTGTCAGAGAGTGTCAGAGAGTGTCAGAGAGTGATAGAGAGAATCAGAGAGTTATAGAGAGTGTCTGAGAGTGTCTGAAAGTGACAGAGAGTGTCTGAGAGTGTCAGTGAGTGTCAGAGAGTGTCAGAGAGTGTCAGAGAGTGTCAGAGAGTGATAGAGAGTGTCTGAGAGTGACAGAGAGTGACAGAGAGTGTCTGAGAGTGTCAGTGAGTGTCAGAGAGTGATAGAGAGTGATTGAGAGTGGCTGAGAGCGTCTGAGAGTGTCAGCGACTGTCAGAGTGTGTCAGAGAGTGATAGAGAGTGACAGAGAGTGTCTGAGAGTGTCAGAGAGTGTCAGAGAGTGATAGAGAGTGTCTGAGAGTTTCAGAGAGTGTCAGAGATTGATAGAGTGAGTCTGAGAGTATCAGAGATGATAGAGAGTGTCAGAGAATGATAGAGAGTGTTGGAGAGTGTCAGAGAGTGATAGAGATTGATAGAGAGTGTCTGAAAGAGTCAGAGAGTGTCAGAGAGTGTCAGAGAGTGTCAGAGAGTGTCAGAGAGTGATAGAGAGAGTCAGAGAGTTATAGAGAGTGTCTGAGAGTGTCTGAAAGTGACAGAGAGTGTCTGAGAGTGTCAGTGAGTGTCAGAGATTGATAGATTGAGTCTGAGAGTATCAGAGATGAAAGAGAGTGTCAAAGAGTGATAGAGAGTGTCAGATATTGTCAGAGAGTGATAGAGAGTGATAGAGAGTGTCTGAAAGAATCAGAGAGTGTCAGAGAGTGTCAGAGAGTTATAGAGAGTGTCTGACAGTGTCTGAAAGTGACAGAGAGTGTCTGAGAGTGTCAGTGAGTGTCAGAAGTGATAGAGAGTGTCTGAGAGTGTCAGAGAGTGTCAGAGATTGATAGAGAGAGTCTGAGAGTATCAGAGATGAAAGAGAGTGTCAGAGAGCGATAGAGAGTGTCAGAGATTGTCAGAGAGTGATAGAGAGTGATAGAGAGTGTCTGAAAGAATCAGAGAGTGTCAGAGAGTGTCAGAGAGTGATAGAGAGAGTCAGAGAGTTATAGAGAGTGTCTGAGAGTGTCAGTGAGTGTCAGAGAGTGTTAGAGAGTGACAGAGAGTGTCAGAGAGTGATAGAGTGTGTCAGAGTGAGTCAGAGGGTGTCAGAGAGTGTCAGAGATTGATAGAGAGAGTCTGAGAGTATCAGAGATGAAAGAGAGTGTCAGAGAGTGATAGAGAGTGTCAGAGATTGTCAGAGAGTGACAGAGAGTGATAGAGAGTGTCTGAAAGAATCAGAGAGTGTCAGAGAGTGTCAGAGAGTGTCAGAGAGTGTCAGAGAGTGATAGAGAGAGTCAGAGAGTTATAGAGAGTGTCTGAGAGTGTCTGAAAGTGACAGAGAGTGTCTGAGAGTGTCAGTGAGTGCCAGAGAGTGTCAGAGAGTGATAGATAGTGTCAGAGAGTGTCAGAGTGAGTCAGAGAGTGTCAGAGAGTGATAGAGAGATTCAGAGAGTGATAGAGAGTGTCAGATTGTGTCAGAGAGTGTCAGAGAGCGATAGAGTGTGTCAGAGAGTGTCAGAGAGTTTCAGAGAGTGTCAGAGAGTGATACAGAGTGATATAGATTGTCAGAGTGTGTCAGAGAGTGTCAGAGAGTGATAGAGAGTGTAAGAGAGAGTGTGAGTGTGTCAGAGAGTTTCAGAGAGTGCCAGAGAGTGCGAGAGAGTGTCTGAGAGTGTCAGAGAGTGTCTGAGCGTTTCAGTGAGTGTCAGAGAGTGATAGAGAGTGTCTGAGAGTGTCACAGTGTGTCAGAGAGTGATAGGGAGTGATATAGAGTGTCTGAGAGTGATAGAGACTGTCTGAGAGTGTCAGAGAGTGTCAGAGAGTGATAGAGAGTGATTGAGAGTGTCTGAGAGCGTCTGAGAGTGTCAGCGACTGTCAGAGTGTGTCAGAGAGTGATAGAGAGTGACAGAGAGTGTCTGAGATTGATAGAGAGAGTCTGAGAGTATCAGAGATGAAAGAGAGTGTCAGAGAGTGATAGAGAGTGTCATATATTGTCAGAGAGTGCTAGAGAGTGATAGAGAGCGTCTGAAAGAATCAGAGAGTGTCAGAGAGTGTCAGAGAGTTATAGAGAGTGTCTGACAGTGTCTGAAAGTGACAGAGCGTGTCTGAGAGTGTCAGTGAGTGTCAGAGAGTGATAGAGAGTGTCTGAGAGTGTCAGAGAGTGTCAGAGATTGATAGAGAGAGTCTGAGAGTATCAGAGATGAAAGAGAGTGTCAGAGAGCGATAGAGAGTGTCAGAGATTGTTAGAGAGTGATAGAGAGTGATAGAGAGTGTCTGAAAGAATCAGAGAGCGTCAGAGAGTGTCAGAGAGTGATAGAGAGAGTCAGAGAGTTATAGAGAGTGTCTGAGAGTGTCAGTGAGTGTCAGAGAGTGATAGAGAGTGATAGAGAGTGTCAGAGAGTGATAGAGTGTGTCAGAGTGAGTCAGAGGGTGTCAGAGAGTGTCAGAGATTGATAGAGAGAGTCTGAGAGTATCAGAGATGAAAGAGAGTGTCAGAGAGTGATAGAGAGTGTCAGAGATTGTCAGAGAGTGACAGAGAGTGATAGAGAGTGTCTGAAAGAATCAGAGAGTGTCAGAGAGTGTCAGAGAGTGTCAGAGAGTGATAGAGAGAATCAGAAAGTTATAGAGAGTGTCTGAGAGTGTCTGAAAGTGACAGAGAGTGTCTGAGAGTGTCAGTGAGTGTCAGAGAGTGTCAGAGAGTGATAGAGAGTGTCAGAGAGTGTCAGAGTGAGTCAGAGAGTGTCAGAGAGTGATAGAGAGATTCAGAGAGTGATAGAGAGTGTCAGATTGTGTCAGAGAGTGTCAGAGAGCGATAGAGTGTGTCAGAGTGTGTCAGAGAGTGTCAGAGAGTGTCAGATAGTGTCAGAGAGTGATAGAGAGTATATAGATTGTCAGAGTGTGTCAGAGAGTGTCAGAGAGTGATAGAGAGTGTAAGAGAGAGTGTGAGTGTGTCAGAGAGTTTCAGAGAGTGCCAGAGAGTGAGAGAGAGTGTCTGAGAGTGTCAGAGAGTGTCTGAGCGTTTCAGTGAGTGTCAGAGAGTGATAGAGAGTGTCTGAGAGTGTGACAGTGTGTCAGAGAGTGATAGGGAGTGATATAGAGTGTCTGAGAGTGATAGAGACTGTCTGAGAGTGTCAGAGAGTGTCAGAGAGTGATAGAGAGTGATTGAGAGTGTCTGAGAGCGTCTGAGAGTGTCAGCGACTGTCAGAGTGTGTCAGAGAGTGATAGAGAGTGACTGAGAGTGTCTGAGAGTGTCAGAGAGTGTCAGAGAGTGATAGAGAGTGTCTGAGAGTTTCAGAGAGTGTCAGAGATTGATAGAGAGAGTCTGAGAGTATCAGAGATGATAGAGAGTGTCAGAGAATGATAGAGAGTGTTAGAGAGTGTCAGAGAGTGATAGAGATTGATAGAGAGTGTCTGAAAGAGTCAGAGAGCGTCAGAGAGTGTCAGAGAGTGTCAGAGAGTGTCATAGAGTGATAGAGAGAGTCAGAGAGTTATAGAGAGTGTCTGAGAGTGTCTGAAAGTGACAGAGAGTGTCTGAGAGTGTCAGTGAGTGTCAGAGAGTGATAGAGATTTTCTGAGAGTGTCAGAGAGTGTCAGAGATTGATAGAGAGAGACTGAGAGTATCAGAGATGAAAGAGAGTGTCAGAGAGTGATAGAGAGTGTCAGAGATTGTCAGAGAGTGATAGAGAGTGATAGAGAGTGTCTGAAAGAATCAGAGATTGTCAGAGAGTGTCAGAGAGTGTCAGAGAGTGATAGAGAGAGTCAGAGAGTTATAGAGAGTGTCTGAGAGTGTCTGAAAGTGACAGAGAGTGTCTGAGAGTGTCAGTGAGTGTCAGAGAGTGATAGAGAGTGATAGAGAGTGTCAGAGAGTGATAGAGAGTGTCAGAGTGAGTCAGAGAGTGTCAGAGAGTATCAGAGAGTGATAGAGAGTGATTGAGAGTGTCTGAGAGCGTCTGAGAGTGTCAGCGACTGTCAGAGTGTGTCAGAGAGTGATAGAGAGTGACAGAGAGTGTCTGAGAGTGTCAGAGAGTGTCAGAGAGTAATAGAGAGTGTCTGAGAGTTTCAGAGAGTGTCAGAGATTGATAGAGAGAGTCTGAGAGTATCAGAGATGATAGAGAGTGTCAGAGAATGATAGAGAGTGTTAGAGAGTGTCAGAGAGTGATAGAGATTGATAGAGAGTGTCTGAAAGAGTCAGAGAGCGTCAGAGAGTGTCAGAGAGTGTCAGAGAGTGTCATAGAGTGATAGAGAGAGTCAGAGAGTTATAGAGAGTGTCCGAGAGTGTCTGAAAGTGACAGAGAGTGTCTGAGAGTGTCAGTGAGTGTCAGAGAGTGATAGAGAGTTTCTGAGAGTGTCAGAGAGTGTCAGAGATTGATAGAGAGAGACTGAGAGTATCAGAGATGAAAGAGAGTGTCAGAGAGTGATAGAGAGTGTCAGAGATTGTCAGAGAGTGATAGAGAGTGATAGAGAGTGTCTGAAAGAATCAGAGATTGTCAGAGAGTGTCAGAGAGTGTCAGAGAGTGATAGAGAGAGTCAGAGAGTTATAGAGAGTGTCTGAGAGTGTCTGAAAGTGACAGAGAGTGTCTGAGAGTGTCAGTGAGTGTCAGAGAGTGATAGAGAGTGATAGAGCGTGTCAGAGAGTGATAGAGAGTGTCAGAGTGAGTCAGAGAGTGTCAGAGAGTATCAGAGAGTGATAGAGAGATTCCGAGAGTGATAGAGAGTGTCTGAGAGTGATAGAGAGATTCAGAGAGAGTCTGAGAGTGTCAGAGAGTGTCAGCGACTGTCAGAGTGTGTCAGAGAGTGATAGAGAGTGAAAGAGAGTGTCTGACAGTGTCAGAGAGTTTCAGAGTGTGTCAGAGAGTGATAGAGAGTGATAGAGAGTGTCTGAAAGAGTCAGAGAGTGTCAGGGAGTGTCAGAGAGTATCAGAGAGTGATAGAGAGATATAGCGAGTGTCAGAGAGTGTCTGAGAGTGTCAGACAGTGATAGAGAGTGATAGTGAGTGTCTGAGAGTGACAGAGAGTGTCTGAGAGATTCATTGAGTGTCAGAGAGTGATAGAGAGTGTCTGAGAGTGTCAGAGACTTTCAGAGTGTGTCAGAGAGTGATAGAGACTGATAGAGAGTGTCTGGGGGTGTCAGAGAGTGTCAGAGTTAGTCAGAGAGTGATAGACAATGTCAGAGAGTGTCATAGAGTGATAGAGATTGTCTGAGAGTGTCAGATAGTGATAGAGAGTGTCAAATTGTTTCAGAGAGTTATAGAGAGTGTCAGAGTGTGTGAGAGTGATAGAGAGTGTCAGAGTGTGTCAGAGAGTGATAGAGAGTGTCAGAGAGTGTCAGAGAGTGTCTGAGAGTTGTAGAGTGTGTCAGAGTGTGTCAGAGAGTGATAGAGAGTGTCAGAGTGTGTGAGAGTGTCAGAGAGTAATAGAGAGTTTCAGAGTGTGTCAGAGTGTGTCAGAGAGTGATAGAGAGTGATAGAGAGTGATAGAGAGTGTCTGAAAGTGTCAGAGAGTGTCAGAGAGTATCAGAGAGTGATAGAGAGAGATAGCGAGTGTCAGAGAGTGTCTGTGAGTGTCAGGGATTGTCAGAGAGTGTCAGAGAGTGATAGAGAGTGTCAGAGAGTGATACAGAGTGATAGAGAGTGACAGAGAGTGATAGAGAGTGACAGAGAGTGTCTGAAAGAATCAGAGAGTGTCAGAGAGTGTCAGAGAGTGTCAGAGAGTGATAGAGAGAGTCAGAGAGTTATAGAGAGTGTCTGAGAGTGTCTGAGAGTGTCTGAAAGTGACAGAGAGTGTCTGAGAGTGTCAGTGACTGTGAGAGAGTGTCAGAGAGTGATAGAGAGTGTCAGAGAGTGATAGAGAGTGTCAGAGTGAGTCAGAGAGTGTCAGAGAGTGTCAGAGAGTGATAGAGAGATTCAGAGAGCGATAGAGAGTGTCAGATTGTGTCAGAGAGTGTCAGAGAGCGATAGAGTGTGTCAGAGAGAGTCAGAGAGTGTCAGAGAGTGTCAGAGAGTGACAGAGAGTGATATAGAGTGTCAGAGTGTGTCAGAGAGTGTCAGAGAGTGATAGAGAGTGCAAGAGAGAGTGTGAGTGTGTCAGAGAGTTTCAGAGAGTGCCAGAGAGTGAGAGAGTGTGTCTGAGAGTGTCAGAGAGTGTCTGAGCGTTTCAGTGAGTGTCAGAGAGTGATAGAGAGTGTCTGAGAGTGTCAGAGTGTGTCAGAGAGTGATAGGGAGTGATATAGAGTGTCTGAGAGTGATAGAGACTGTCTGAGAGTGTCAGAGAGTGTCAGAGAGTGATAGAGAGTGTCTGAGAGTGACAGAGAGTGTCTGAGAGTGTCAGTGAGTGTCAGAGAGTGATAGAGAGTGATTGAGAGTGTCTGAGAGCGTCTGAGAGTGTCAGCGACTGTCAGAGTGTGTCAGAGAGTGATAGAGAGTGTCAGAGAGTGTCAGAGAGTGTCTGAGAGTGATAGAGTGTGTCAGAGTGTGTCAGAGAGTGATAGAGAGTGTCAGAGTGTGTGAGAGTGTCAGAGAGTAATAGAGAGTTTCAGAGTGTGTCAGAGTGTGTCAGAGAGTGATAGAGAGTGATAGAGAGTGATAGAGAGTGTCTGAAAGTGTCAGAGAGTGTCAGAGAGTATCAGAGAGTGATAGAGAGAGATAGCGAGTGTCAGAGAGTGTCTGTGAGTGTCAGGGATTGTCAGAGAGTGTCAGAGAGTGATAGAGAGTGTCAGAGAGTGATACAGAGTGATAGAGAGTGACAGAGAGTGATAGAGAGTGACAGAGAGTGTCTGAAAGAATCAGAGAGTGTCAGAGAGTGTCAGAGAGTGTCAGAGAGTGATAGAGAGAGTCAGAGAGTTATAGAGAGTGTCTGAGAGTGTCTGAAAGTGACAGAGAGTGTCTGAGAGTGTCAGTGACTGTCAGAGAGTGTCAGAGAGTGATAGAGAGTGTCAGAGAGTGATAGAGAGTGTCAGAGTGAGTCAGAGAGTGTCAGAGAGTGTCAGAGAGTGTCAGAGAGTGATAGAGAGATTCAGAGAGCGATAGAGAGTGTCAGATTGTGTCAGAGAGTGTCAGAGAGCGATAGAGTGTGTCAGAGAGAGTCAGAGAGTGTCAGAGAGTGTCAGAGAGTGACAGAGAGTGATATAGAGTGTCAGAGTGTGTCAGAGAGTGTCAGAGAGTGATAGAGAGTGCAAGAGAGAGTGTGAGTGTGTCAGAGAGTTTCAGAGAGTGCCAGAGAGTGAGAGAGTGTGTCTGAGAGTGTCAGAGAGTGTCTGAGCGTTTCAGTGAGTGTCAGAGAGTGATAGAGAGTGTCTGAGAGTGTCAGAGTGTGTCAGAGAGTGATAGGGAGTGATATAGAGTGTCTGAGAGTGATAGAGACTGTCTGAGAGTGTCAGAGAGTGTCAGAGAGTGATAGAGAGTGTCTGAGAGTGACAGAGAGTGTCTGAGAGTGTCAGTGAGTGTCAGAGAGTGATAGAGAGTGATTGAGAGTGTCTGAGAGCGTCTGAGAGTGTCAGCGACTGTCAGAGTGTGTCAGAGAGTGATAGAGAGTGACAGAGAGTGTCTGAGAGTGTCAGAGAGTGTCAGAGAGTGATAGAGAGTGTCTGAGAGTTTCAGAGAGTGTCAGAGATTGATAGAGTGAGTCTGAGAGTATCAGAGATGATAGAGAGTGTCAGAGAATGATAGAGAGTGTTAGAGAGTGTCAGAGAGTGATAGAGATTGATAGAGAGTGTCTGAAAGAGTCAGAGAGCGTCAGAGAGTGTCAGAGAGTGTCAGAGAGTGATAGAGAGAGTCAGAGAGTTATAGAGAGTGTCTGAGAGTGTCTGAAAGTGACAGAGAGTGTCTGAGAGTGTCAGTGAGTGTCAGAGATTGATAGAGAGAGTCTGAGAGTATCAGAGATGAAAGAGAGTGTCAGAGAGTGATAGAGAGTGATAGAGAGTGTCTGAAAGAATCAGAGAGTGTCAGAGAGTGTCAGAGAGTTATAGAGAGTGTCTGACAGTGTCTGAAAGTGACAGAGAGTGTCTGAGAGTGTCAGTGAGTGTCAGAGAGTGATAGAGAGTGATAGAGAGTGTCAGAGAGTGATAGAGAGTGTCAGAGTGAGTCAGAGAGTGTCAGAGAGTGTCAGAGATTGATAGAGAGAGTCTGAGAGTATCAGAGATGAAAGAGATTGTCAGAGAGTGATAGAGAGTGATAGAGAGTGTCGGAAAGAATCAGAGAGTGTCAGAGAGTGTCAGAGTGTGTCAGAGAGTGATAGAGAGTGTCAGAGAGTGTCAGAGAGTGTCTGAGAGTGATAGAGTGTGTCAGAGTGTGTCAGAGAGTGATAGAGAGTGTCAGAGTGTGTGAGAGTGTCAGAGAGTAATAGAGAGTTTCAGAGTGTGTCAGAGTGTGTCAGAGAGTGATAGAGAGTGATAGAGAGTGATAGAGAGTGTCTGAAAGTGTCAGAGAGTGTCAGAGAGTATCAGAGAGTGATAGAGAGAGATAGCGAGTGTCAGAGAGTGTCTGTGAGTGTCAGGGATTGTCAGAGAGTGTCAGAGAGTGATAGAGAGTGTCAGAGAGTGATACAGAGTGATAGAGAGTGACAGAGAGTGATAGAGAGTGACAGAGAGTGTCTGAAAGAATCAGAGAGTGTCAGAGAGTGTCAGAGAGTGTCAGAGAGTGATAGAGAGAGTCAGAGAGTTATAGAGAGTGTCTGAGAGTGTCTGAAAGTGACAGAGAGTGTCTGAGAGTGTCAGTGACTGTCAGAGAGTGTCAGAGAGTGATAGAGAGTGTCAGAGAGTGATAGAGAGTGTCAGAGTGAGTCAGAGAGTGTCAGAGAGTGTCAGAGAGTGATAGAGAGATTCAGAGAGCGATAGAGAGTGTCAGATTGTGTCAGAGAGTGTCAGAGAGCGATAGAGTGTGTCAGAGAGAGTCAGAGAGTGTCAGAGAGTGTCGGAGAGTGACAGAGAGTGATATAGAGTGTCAGAGTGTGTCAGAGAGTGTCAGAGAGTGATAGAGAGTGCAAGAGAGAGTGTGAGTGTGTCAGAGAGTTTCAGAGAGTGCCAGAGAGTGAGAGAGTGTGTCTGAGAGTGTCAGAGAGTGTCTGAGCGTTTCAGTGAGTGTCAGAGAGTGATAGAGAGTGTCTGAGAGTGTCAGAGTGTGTCAGAGAGTGATAGGGAGTGATATAGAGTGTCTGAGAGTGATAGAGACTGTCTGAGAGTGTCAGAGAGTGTCAGAGAGTGATAGAGAGTGTCTGAGAGTGACAGAGAGTGTCTGAGAGTGTCAGTGAGTGTCAGAGAGTGATAGAGAGTGATTGAGAGTGTCTGAGAGCGTCTGAGAGTGTCAGCGACTGTCAGAGTGTGTCAGAGAGTGATAGAGAGTGTCAGAGAGTGTCAGAGAGTGTCTGAGAGTGATAGAGTGTGTCAGAGTGTGTCAGAGAGTGATAGAGAGTGTCAGAGTGTGTGAGAGTGTCAGAGAGTAATAGAGAGTTTCAGAGTGTGTCAGAGTGTGTCAGAGAGTGATAGAGAGTGATAGAGAGTGTCTGAAAGTATCAGAGAGTGTCAGAGAGTATCAGAGAGTGATAGAGAGAGATAGCGAGTGTCAGAGAGTGTCTGTGAGTGTCAGGGATTGTCAGAGAGTGTCAGAGAGTGATAGAGAGTGTCAGAGAGTGATACAGAGTGATAGAGAGTGACAGAGAGTGATAGAGAGTGACAGAGAGTGTCTGAAAGAATCAGAGAGTGTCAGAGAGTGTCAGAGAGTGTCAGAGAGTGATAGAGAGAGTCAGAGAGTTATAGAGAGTGTCTGAGAGTGTCTGAAAGTGACAGAGTGTCTGAGAGTGTCAGTGACTGTCAGAGAGTGTCAGAGAGTGATAGAGAGTGTCAGAGAGTGATAGAGAGTGTCAGAGTGAGTCAGAGAGTGTCAGAGAGTGTCAGAGAGTGTCAGAGAGTGATAGAGAGATTCAGAGAGCGATAGAGAGTGTCAGATTGTGTCAGAGAATGTCAGAGAGCGATAGAGTGTGTCAGAGAGAGTCAGAGAGTGTCAGAGAGTGTCAGAGAGTGACAGAGAGTGATATAGAGTGTCAGAGTGTGTCAGAGAGTGTCAGAGAGTGATAGAGAGTGCAAGAGTGAGTGTGAGTGTGTCAGAGAGTTTCAGAGAGTGCCAGAGAGTGAGAGAGTGTGTCTGAGAGTGTCAGAGAGTGTCTGAGCGTTTCAGTGAGTGTCAGAGAGTGATAGAGAGTGTCTGAGAGTGTCAGAGTGTGTCAGAGAGTGATAGGGAGTGATATAGAGTGTCTGAGAGTGATAGAGACTGTCTGAGAGTGTCAGAGAGTGTCAGAGAGTGATAGAGAGTGTCTGAGAGTGACAGAGAGTGTCTGAGAGTGTCAGTGAGTGTCAGAGAGTGATAGAGAGTGATTGAGAGTGTCTGAGAGCGTCTGAGAGTGTCAGCGACTGTCAGAGTGTGTCAGAGAGTGATAGAGAGTGACAGAGAGTGTCTGAGAGTGTCAGAGAGTGTCAGAGAGTGATAGAGAGTGTCTGAGAGTTTCAGAGAGTGTCAGAGATTGATAGAGTGAGTCTGAGAGTATCAGAGATGATAGAGAGTGTCAGAGAATGATAGAGAGTGTTAGAGAGTGTCAGAGAGTGATAGAGATTGATAGAGAGTGTCTGAAAGAGTCAGAGAGCGTCAGAGAGTGTCAGAGAGTGTCAGAGAGTGATAGAGAGAGTCAGAGAGTTATAGAGAGTGTCTGAGAGTGTCTGAAAGTGACAGAGAGTGTCTGAGAGTGTCAGTGAGTGTCAGAGATTGATAGAGAGAGTCTGAGAGTATCAGAGATGAAAGAGAGTGTCAGAGAGTGATAGAGAGTGATAGAGAGTGTCTGAAAGAATCAGAGAGTGTCAGAGAGTGTCAGAGAGTTATAGAGAGTGTCTGACAGTGTCTGAAAGTGACAGAGAGTGTCTGAGAGTGTCAGTGAGTGTCAGAGAGTGATAGAGAGTGATAGAGAGTGTCAGAGAGTGATAGAGAGTGTCAGAGTGAGTCAGAGAGTGTCAGAGAGTGTCAGAGATTGATAGAGAGAGTCTGAGAGTATCAGAGATGAAAGAGATTGTCAGAGAGTGATAGAGAGTGATAGAGAGTGTCGGAAAGAATCAGAGAGTGTCAGAGAGTGTCAGAGAGTGTCAGAGAGTTATAGAGAGTGTCTGACAGTGTCTGAAAGTGACAGAGAGTGTCTGAGAGTGTCAGTGAGTGTCAGAGAGTGATAGAGAGTGATAGAGAGTGTCAGAGAGTGATAGAGAGTGTCAGAGTTAGTCAGAGAGTGTCAGAGAGTGTCAGAGAGTGATAGAGAGATTCAGAGAGTGATAGAGAGTGTCAGAGAGTGTCAGAGAGTGTCAGAGAGTGATAGAGAGATTCAGAGAGAGTCTGAGAGTGTCAGAGAGTGATAGAGAGAGTCAGAGAGTGAGAGAGAGTGTCCGAGAGTGTCTGAAAGTGACAGAGAGTGTCTGAGAGTGTCAGTGAGTGTCAGAGAGTGATAGAGAGTGATAGAGAGTGTCAGAGATTGATAGAGTGTGTCTGAGAGTGTCTGAGAGCGTCTGAGAGTGTCAGCGACCGTCAGAGTGTGTCTGAGAGTGATAGAGAGTGAAAGAGAGTGTCTGACAGTGTCAGAGAGTTTCAGAGTGTGTCAGAGATTGATAGAGAGAGTCTGAGAGTGTCAGAGATGATAGAGAGTGTCAGAGAGTGATAGAGAGTGATAGAGAGTGATAGGGATTGTCTGAAAGAGTCAGAGAGTGTCAGAGAGTAGCAGAGAGTGACAGAGAGAGATAGCGAGTGTCAGAGGAGGAAAGAGAATGTCAGAGCGTGTGAGAGAGTGTGAGAGAGTGATCGAGAGTGTCAGAGAGTGTCAGAGAGTTTCTGAGAGTTTCAGAAAGTGATAGAGAGTGACAGAGAGTGTCAGAGAGTGTCAGAGAGTGATAGAGAGTGTCTGAGAATGTCTGAGTTTGTCAGAGGGTGTCTGAGAGTGATGGAGAGTGTCTGAAAGTGTTAGAGAGTGTCAGAGAGTGATAGAGAATGTCTGAGAGTGTCTGAGAGTGTCAGAGAGTGATTGAAAGTGATAGAGAGTGATAGAGTGTGTCAGAGTGTGTCAGAGAGTGATAGAGAGTGTCAGAGTGTGTGAGAGTGATAGAGAGTGTCAGAGTGTGTCAGAGAGTGATAGAGAGTGACTGAGAGTGCCAGAGAGTGATAGAGAGTTTCAGAGTGTGTCACAGAGTGATAGAGAGTGATCGAGAGTGATAGAGAGTGTCAGAGAGTGATAGAGAGTGTCTGAGAGTGTCAGAGAGTGATAGAGAGTGATAGAGAGTGTCTGAGAGTGACAGAGAGTGTCTGAGAGTGTCATTGAGTGTCAGAGAGTGATAGAGAGTGTCTGAGAGTGTCAGAGGCTTTCAGAGTGTGTCAGAGAGTGATAGAGAGTGATAGAGAGTGTCTGGGGGTGTCAGAGAGTGTCAGAGATAGTCAGAGAGTGATAGACAATGTCAGAGAGTTTCATAGAGTGATAGAGATTGTCTGAGAGTGTCAGATAGTGATAGAGAGTGTCAAATTGTTTCAGAGAGTGATAGAGAGTGTCAGAGAGTTTCAGAGAGCGTCAGAGAGTGATAGAAAGTGTCAGAGAGTGATAGAGAGTGTCTGAGAGTGTCTGAGAGTGACAGAGAGTGTCTGAGAGCGTCAGTCAGTGTCAGAGAGTGATAGAGAGAGTCAGAGATTGTCAGATTGTGTCAGAGTGTGTCAGAGAGTGATAGAGAGTGATAGAGATTGTCTGAGAGTGTCAGAGAGTGTCAGATTGTGTCAGAAAGTGTCAGAGAGCGATATAGTTTGTCAGAGTGTGTCAGAGAGTGTCAGAGAGTGTCAGAGAGTGATACAGAGTGTCAGAGAGAGTGTGAGTGTGTCTGAGCGTTTCAGTGAGTGTCTGAGAGTGATAGAGAGTGTCTGAGAGTGTCAGAGTGTGTCAGAGAGTGATAGGGAGTGATATAGAGTGTCTGAGAGTGATAGAGACTGTCTGAGAGTGTCAGAGAGTGTCAGAGAGTGATAGAGAGTGTCTGAGAGTGACAGAGAGTGTCTGAGAGTGTCAGTGAGTGTCAGAGAGTGATCGAGAGTGATTGAGAGTGTCTGAGAGCGTCTGAGAGTGTCAGGGACTGTCAGAGTGTGTCAGAGAGTGATAGAGAGTGACACAGAGAGTCTGAGTGTGTCAGAGAGTGATAGAGAGTGACAGAGAGTGTCAGAGAGTGTCAGAGATTGATAGAGAGTGTTAGAGAGTGTCAGAGAGTGATAGAGATTGATAGATAGTGTCTGAAAGAGTCAGAGAGCGTCAGAGAGTGTCAGAGAGTGTCAGAGAGTGACTGAAAGTGACAGCGAGTGTCTGAGAGTGTCAGTGAGTGTCAGAGAGTGATAGAGAGTGTCTGAGAGTGTCAGAGAGTGTCAGAGATTGATAGAGAGATTCTGAGAGTATCAGAGATGAAAGAGAGTGTCAGAGAGTGATAGAGAGTGTCAGAGATTGTCAGAGAGTGATAGAGAGTGTCTGAAAGAATCAGAGAGTGTTAGAGAGTGTCAGAGAGTGTCAGAGAGTGTCAGAGAGTGATAGAGAGAGTCAGAGAGTTATCGAGAGTGTCTGAGAGTGTCTGAAAGTGACAGAGAGTGTCTGAGAGTGTCAGTGAGTGTCAGAGTGTGATAGAGAGTGATAGAGAGTGTCAGAGAGTGATAGAGAGTGTCAGAGTGAGTCAGAGAGTGTCAGAGGGTGTCAGAGAGTGATAGAGAGATTCAGAGAGCGATAGAGAGTGTCAGATTGTGTCAGAGAGCGATAGAGTGTGTCAGAGTGTGTCAGAGTGTGTCAGAGAGTGTCAGAGAGTGTCAGAGAGTGATAGAGAGTGATATAGAGTGTCTGAGAGTGATAGAGACTTTCTGAGAGTGTCAGAGAGTGTCAGAGAGTGATAGAGAGTGTCTGAGAGTGACAGAGAGTGTCTGAGAGTGTCAGTGAGTGTCAGAGAGTGATAGAGAGTGATTGGGAGTGTCTGAGAGCATCTGAGAGTGTCAGCGACTGTCAGAGTGTGTCAGAGAGTGATAGAGAGATTCTGAGAGTATCAGAGATGAAAGAGAGTGTCAGAGAGTGATAGAGAGTGTCTGAGAGTGTCAGAGAGTGTCAGAGAGTGTCAGAGAGTGATATAGAGAGTCAGAGAGTTATAGAGAGTGTCTGAAAGTGACAGAGATTCTCTGAGAGTGTCAGTGAGTGTCAGAGAGTGATAGAGAGTGTCTGAGAGTGTCAGAGAGTGTCAGAGATTGATAGAGAGAGTCTGAGAGTATCAGAGATGAAAGAGAGTGTCAGAGAGCGATAGAGAGTGTCAGAGATTGTCAGAGAGTGATAGAGAGTGTCTGAAAGCATCAGAGAGTGTCAGAGAGTGTCAGAGAGTGACAGAGAGAGTCAGAGAGTTTTAGAGAGTGTCTGAGAGTGTCTGAAAGTGACAGAGAGTGTCTGAGAGTAATAGAGAGTGATAGAGAGTGTCAGAGAGTGATAGAGAGAGTCAGAGAGTTATAGAGAGTGTCTGAGAGTGTCTGAAAGTGACAGAGAGTGTCTGAGAGTGTCAGTGAGTGTCAGAGATTGATAGAGAGTGTCTGAGAGTGTCAGAGAGTGTCAGAGATTGATAGAGAGAGTCTGAGAGTATCAGAGATGAAAGAGAGTGTCAGAGAGTGATAGAGAGTGTCAGAGATTGTCAGAGAGTGATAGAGAGTGATAGAGAGTGTCTGAAAGGATCAGAGATTGTCAGAGAGTGTCCGAGAGTGTCAGAGAGTGTCAGAGAGTGTCAGAGAGTGATAGAGAGAGTCAGAGAGTTATAGAGAGTGTCTGAGAGTGTCTGAAAGTGACAGAGAGTGTCTGAGAGTGTCAGTGAGTGTCAGAGAGTGATAGAGAGTGATAGTGAGTGTCAGAGAGTGATAGAGAGTGTCAGAGTGAGTCAGAGAGTGTCAGAGAGTGTCAGAGAGTGATAGAGTGATTCCGAGAGTGATAGAGATTGTCAGAGAGTGATAGAGAGATTCAGAGAGAGTCTGAGAGTGTCAGAGAGTGATAGAGAGAGTCAGAGAGTTATAGAGTGTCTCAGAGTGTCTGAAAGTGACAGAGAGTGTCTGAGAGTGTCAGTGAGTATCAGAGAGTGATAGAGAGTGTCAGAGAGTGATAGAGAGTGAAAGAGAGTGTCTGACAGTGTCAGAGAGTTTCAGAGTGTGTCAGAGAGTGATAGAGAGTGTCTGAGAGAATCAGAGAGTGTCAGAGATGATAGAGAGTGTCAGAGAGTGATAGAGAGTGTCAGAGAGTGTCAGAGAGTGATAGAGAGTGATAGAGAGTGATAGAGAGTGTCTGAAAGATTCAGAGAGTGTCAGAGAGTGTCAGAGAGTATCAGAGAGTGATAGAGAGAGATAGCGAGTGTCAGAGAGTGTCTGAGAGTGTCAGAGATTGTCAGAGAGTGTCAGAGGGCGATAGAGAGTGTCTGACAATGTCAGAGGATGAAAGAGAATGTCAGAGAGTGTGAGAGAGTGTCAGAAAGTGATAGAGAGTTTCTGAGAGTGTCAGAGAGTGTCTGAGAGTGTCAGAGATTGTCAGAGAGTGTCAGAGGGCGATAGAGAGTGACAGAGAGAGTCAGAGAGTGTCAGAGAGTGATAGAGAGTGTCTGAGAATATCTGAGAGTGTCAGAGAGTGTCAGAGAGTGATAGAGAGTGTCTGAGAGTGTCAGAGAGTGTCTGAGGGTGTCAGAGAGTGATAGAAAGAGATAGAGAGTGATAGAGTGTGTCAGAGTGTGTCAGAGAGTGATAGAGAGTGTCAGAGTGTGTGAGAGTGACAGAGAGTGTCAGAGTGTGTCAGAGAGTGATAGAGAGTGATAGAGAGTGACTGAGAGTTTCAGAGAGTGATAGAGAGTTTCAGAGTGTGTCAGAGAGTGATAGAGAGTGACAGAGAGTGTCAGAGAGTGTCAGAGAGTGATAGAGAGTGTCTGAGAATGTCTGAGAGTGTCAGAGAGTGTCAGAGAGTGATCGAGAGTGTCTGAGAGTGTCAGAGAGTGTCTGAGGGTGTCAGAGAGTGATAGAAAGAGATAGAGAGTGATAGAGTGTGTCAGAGTGTGTCAGAGAGTGATAGAGAGTGTCAGAGTGTGTGAGAGTGACAGAGAGTGTCAGAGTGTGTCAGAGAGTGATAGAGAGTGACTGAGAGTGTCAGAGAGTGATAGAGAGTTTCAGAGTGTGTCAGAGAGTGATAGAGAGTGTCTGAGAGTGTCAGAGAGTGATAGAGAGTGATCGAGAGTGTCTGAGAGTGACAGAGAGTGTCTGAGAGTTTCATTGAGTGTCAGAGAGTGATAGAGAGTGTCTGACAAAGTCAGAGAGTGTATGAGAGTGTCTGAGAATGTCAGAGACTTTCAGAGTGTGTCAGAGAGTGATAGAGACTGATAGAGAGTGTCTGGGGGTGTCAGAGAGTGTCAGAGTTAGTCAGAGAGTGATAGAGAGTGATAGAGAGTGACTGAGAGTGTCAGAGAGTGATAGAGAGTTTCAGAGTGTGTCAGAGAGTGATAGAGATTGTCTGAGAGTGTCAGATAGTGATAGAGAGTGTCAAATTATTTCAGAGAGTTATCGAGAGTGTCACAGTGTGTGAGAGTGATAGAGAGTGTCAGAGTGTGTCAGAGAGTGGCAGAGAGTGTCAGAGAGTGTCAGAGAGTGTCTGAGAGTGATAGAGTGTGTCAGAGTGTGTCAGAGAGTGATAGAGAGTGTCAGAGTGTGTGAGAGTGTCAGAGAGTAATAGAGAGTTTCAGAGTGTGTCAGAGAGTGATAGAGAGTGTCTGAAAGTGTCAGAGAGTGTCAGAGAGTATCAGAGAGTGATAGAGAGAGATAGCGAGTGTCAGAGAGTGTCTGAGAGTTTCAGGGATTGTCAGAGAGTGTCAGAGAGTGATAGAGAATTTCTGAGAGTGTCAGAGAGTGTCTGAGAGTGATAGAGTGTGTCAGAGTGTGTCAGAGAGTGATAGAGAGTGTCAGAGTGTGTGAGAGTGTCAGAGAGTAATAGAGAGTTTCAGAGTGTGTCAGAGTGTGTCAGAGTGTGTCAGAGTGTGTCAGAGAGTGACAGAGAATGATAGAGAGTGATAGAGAGTGTCAGAGAGTGATAGAGAGTGTCAGAGAGTGATAGAGAGTGATAGAGAGTGACAGAGAGTGATAGAGAGTGACAGAGAGTGTCTGAGATTGACAGAGAGTGTCTGAGAGTGTCATTGAGTGTCAGAGAGTGATTGAGAGTGTCTGAGAGTGTCAGAGACTTTCAGAGTGTGTCAGAGAGAGAGATAGAGAGTGATAGAGAGTGTCTGGGGGTGTCAGAGAGTGTCAGAGTTAGTCAGAGAGTGATAGACAATGTCAGAGAGTGTCATAGAGTGATATAGATTGTCTGAGAGTGTCAGATCGTGATAGAGAGTGTCAAATTGTTTCAGAGAGTGTCAGAGAGTGATAGATAGTGTCAGAGATTGTCAGAGCGTGATAGAGAGTGATAGAGAGTGTCTGAATGAGTCAGAGAGTGTCAGAGAGTGTCAGCGAGTGTCAGAGAGTATCAGAGAGTGATCGAGAGAGATAGCGAGTGTCAGAGAGTGTCTGAGAGTGTCAGAGATTGTCAGAGAGTGTCAGAAGGTGATAGAGAGTGTCTGACAGTGTCAGAGGATGAAAGATAATGTCAGAGAGTGTGAGAGAGTGTCAGAGAGTGATAGAGAGTTTCTGAGAGTGTCAGAGAGTGATAGAGAGTGTCAGAGAGTGATAGAGAGTGTCTGAGAGTGTCAGAAAGCGATAGAGAGTTTCAGAGAGTGTCGGAGAGTGTCAGAGAGTGATAGAGAGTGTCTGAGAGTGACAGAGAGTATCTGAGAGTGTCAGTGAGTGTCAGAGAGTGATAGAGAGTGTCAGAGAGTGATAGAGTGTGTCTGAGAGTGTCAGAGAGCGTCAGCTTGTGATAGAGAGTGACAGAGAGTGTCTGCGATCGTCAGAGAGTGTCAGAGAGTGTCAGCGAGTGTCAGAGAGTATCAGAGAGTGATCGAGAGAGATAGCGAGTGTCAGAGATTGTCTGAGAGTGTCAGAGATTGTCAGAGAGTGTCAGAGGGCGATAGAGAGTGTCTGACAGTGTCAGAGGATGAAAGAGAATGTCAGAGAGTGTGAGAGAGTGTCAGAGAGTGATAGAGAGTTTCTGAGAGTGTCAGAGAGTGATAGAGAGTGTCAGAGAGTGATAGAGAGTGTCTGAGAGTGTCAGAAAGCGATAGAGAGTTTCAGAGAGTGTCAGAGAGTGTCAGAGAGTGATAGAGAGTGATAGAGAGTGTCTGAGAGTGACAGAGAGTATCTGAGAGTGTCAGTGAGTGTCAGAGAGTGATAGAGAGTGTCAGAGAGTGATAGAGTGTGTCTGAGAGTGTCAGAGAGCGTCAGCTTGTGATAGAGAGTGACAGAGAGTGTCAGAGAGTGTCAGAGAGTGATAGAGAGTGTCTGACAAAGTCAGAGAGTGTATGAGAGTGTATGAGAGTGTCAGAGAGTGTCAGAGAGTGATAGAGTGTGTCAGAGAGTGATAGAGAATGTCTGAGAGTGTCAGAGAGAGTCATTGAGTGATAGAGAGTGTCAGAGAGTTTCAGAGAGTGATAGAGAGTGTCAGAGAGTGATAGAGAGTGTCAGAAAGTGATAGAGAGTGATAGAGAGTGTCAGAGAGTGTCAGAGAGTGATAGAGAGTGTCTGAGAGTGTCAGAGAATGTCAGAGCGTGTCAGAGAGTGATAGAGAGGGATAGGGAGTGTCAGAGAGTGCAATTGCGTGTCAGAGAGTGTCTGAGAGTTTCAGAGAGTGATAGAGAGTGTCAGAGTGCGATAGAGAGTGTCTGAGAGTGTCCGAGAGTGTCTGAGGGTGTCAGAGAGTGATAGAGAATGTCTGAGAGTTTCTGAGAGTGTCAGAGAGTGTCAGAGAGTGATAGAAAGTGATAGAGAGTGATAGAGTGTGTCAGAGTGTGTCAGAGAGTGATAGAGAGTGTCAGAGTGTGTGAGAGTGATAGAGAGTGTCAGAGTGTGTCAGAGAGTGATAGAGCGTGATAAAGAGTGACTGAGAGTGTCAGAGAGTGTCTGAGAGTGTCATTGACTGTCAGAGAGTGATTGAGAGTGTCTGAGAGTGTCTGAGAGTGTCAGAGACTTTCAGAGTGTGTCAGAGAGTGATAGAGAGTGATGGAGAGTGTATGGGGGTGTCAGAGAGTGTCAGAGTGAGTCAGAAAGTGATAGACAGTGTCAGAGAGTGTCAGAGAGTGATAGAGAGTGATAGAGTGTGATAGAGAGTGTCTGAGAGTGTCTGAGAGTGTCAGAGACTTTCAGAGTGTGTCACAGAGTGATAGAGAGTGATGGAGAGTGTCTGGGCGTGTCAGAGAGTGTCAGAGTTAGTCAGAGAGTGATAGACAGTGTCAGAGAGTGTCATAGAATGATAGAGATTGTCTGAGAGTGTCAGATAGTGATAGAGAGTGTCAAACTGTTTCAGAGAGTGATAGAGAGTGATAGAGAGTGTCAGAGAGTTTCAGAGTGTGTCAGAGAGTGTCAGAGAGTGATAGAAAGTGTCAGAGAGTGATAGAGAGTGTCTGAGAGTGTCTGAGAGTGACAGAGAGTGTCTGAGAGTGTCAGTCAGTGTCAGAGAGTGATAGAGAGAGTCAGAGATTGTCAGATTGTGTCAGAGTGTTTCAGAGAGTGATAGAGAGTGATAGAGAGTGTCTGAGAGTGTCAGAGAGTGTCAGAGAGTGATAGAGTGTGTCAGAGTGTGTCAGAGAGTGTCAGAGAGTGATAGAGAGTGATAAAGAGTGACTGAGAGTGTCAGAGAGTGTCTGAGAGTGTCAGAGAGTGATAGAGAGTGTCAGAGAGTGATAGAGAGTGTCTGAGAGTGTCAGAAAGCGATAGAGAGTTTCAGAGAGTGTCAGAGAGTGTCAGAGAGTGATAGAGAGTGATAGAGAGTGACAGAGAGTATCTGAGAGTGTCAGTGAGTGTCAGAGAGTGATAGAGAGTGTCAGAGAGTGATAGAGTGTGTCTGAGAGTGTCAGAGAGCGTCAGCTTGTGATAGAGAGTGACAGAGAGTGTCTGCGAGCGTCAGTGAGTGTCAGAGAGTGATTGAGAGTGTCTGACAAAGTCAGAGAGTGTATGAGAGTGTATGAGAGTGTCAGAGAATGTCAGAGCGTGTCAGAGAGTGATAGAGAGGGATAGGGAGTGTCAGAGAGTGCAATTGCGTGTCAGAGAGTGTCTGAGAGTTTCAGAGAGTGATAGAGAGTGTCAGAGTGCGATAGAGAGTGTCTGAGAGTGTCAGAGAGTGTCTGAGGGTGTCAGAGAGTGATAGAGAATGTCTGAGAGTTTCTGAGAGTGTCAGAGAGTGTCAGAGAGTGATAGAAAGTGATAGAGAGTGATAGAGTGTGTCAGAGTGTGTCAGAGAGTGATAGAGAGTGTCAGAGTGTGTGAGAGTGATAGAGAGTGTCAGAGTGTGTCAGAGAGTGATAGAGAGTGATAAAGAGTGACTGAGAGTGTCAGAGAGTGTCTGAGAGTGTCATTGACTGTCAGAGAGTGATTGAGAGTGTCTGAGAGTGTCTGAGAGTGTCAGAGACTTTCAGAGTGTGTCAGAGAGTGATAGAGAGTGATGGAGAGTGTATGGGGGTGTCAGAGAGTGTCAGAGTTAGTCAGAAAGTGATAGACAGTGTCAGAGAGTGTCAGAGAGTGATAGAGAGTGATATAGAGTGATAGAGAGTGTCTGAGAGTGTCTGAGAGTGTCAGAGACTTTCAGAGTGTGTCACAGAGTGATAGAGAGTGATGGAGAGTGTCTGGGCGTGTCAGAGAGTGTCAGAGTTAGTCAGAGAGTGATAGACAGTGTCAGAGAGTGTCATAGAATGATAGAGATTGTCTGAGAGTGTCAGATAGTGATAGAGAGTGTCAAATTGTTTCAGAGAGTGATAGAGAGTGATAGAGAGTGTCAGAGAGTTTCAGAGTGTGTCAGAGAGTGTCAGAGAGTGATAGAAAGTGTCAGAGAGTGATAGAGAGTGTCTGAGAGTGTCTGAGAGTGACAGAGAGTGTCTGAGAGTGTCAGTCAGTGTCAGAGAGTGATAGAGAGAGTCAGAGATTGTCAGATTGTGTCAGAGTGTGTCAGAGAGTGATAGAGAGTGATAGAGAGTGTCTGAGAGTGTCAGAGAGTGTCAGAGAGCGATAGAGTGTGTCAGAGTGTGTCAGAGAGTGTCAGAGAGTGATAGAGAGTGATAAAGAGTGACTGAGAGTGTCAGAGAGTGTCTGAGAGTGTCAGAGATTGTCAGAGAGTGTCAGAGGGCGATAGAGAGTGTCTGACAGTGTCAGAGGATGAAAGAGAATGTCAGAGAGTGTGAGAGAGTGTCAGAGAGTGATAGAGAGTTTCTGAGAGTGTCAGTGAGTGATAGAGAGTGTCTGAGAGTGTCAGAAAGTGATAGAGAGTTTCAGAGAGTGTCAGAGAGTGTCAGAGAGTGATAGAGAGTGATAGAGAGTGTCTGAGAGTGACAGAGAGTATCTGAGAGTGTCAGTGAGTGTCAGAGAGTGATAGAGAGTGTCAGAGAGTGATAGAGTGTGTCTGAGAGTGTCAGAGAGCGTCAGCTTGTGATAGAGAGTGACAGAGAGTGTCTGCGAGCGTCAGTGAGTGTCAGAGAGTGATTGAGAGTGTCTGACAAAGTCAGAGAGTGTATGAGAGTGTATGAGAGTGTCAGAGAGTGTCAGAGAGTGATAGAGAGTGTCAGAGAGTGATAGAGAATGTCTGAGAGTGTCAGAGAGAGTCATTGAGTGATAGAGAGTGTCAGAGAGTTTCAGAGAGTGATAGAGAGTGTCAGAGAGTGATAGAGAGTGTCAGAAAGTGATAGAGAGTGATAGAGAGTGTCAGAGAGTGTCAGAGAGTGATAGAGAGTGTCTGAGAGTGTCAGAGAATGTCAGAGAGTGTCAGAGAGTGATAGAGAGTGATAGGGAGTGTTAGAGAGTGTAATTGCGTGTCAGAGAGTGTCTGAGAGTTTCAGAGAGTGATAGAGAGTGTCAGAGTGCGATAGAGAGTGTCTGAGAGTGTCAGAGAGTGTCTGAGGGTGTCAGAGAGTGATAGAGAATGTCTGAGAGTTTCTGAGAGTGTCAGAGTGTGTCAGAGAGTGATAGAAAGTGATAGAGAGTGATAGAGTGTGTCAGAGTGTGTCAGAGAGTGATAGAGAGTGTCAGAGTGTGTGAGAGTGATAGAGAGTGTCAGAGTGTGTCAGAGAGTGATAGAGCGTGATAAAGAGTGACAGAGAGTGTCAGAGAGTGTCTGAGAGTGTCATTGACTGTCAGATGTGATAGAGAGTGTCTGAGAGTGTCTGAGAGTGTCAGAGACTTTCAGAGTGTGTCAGAGAGTCAAAGAGAGTGATGGAGAGTGTATGGGGGTGTCAGAGAGTGTCAGAGTTAGTCAGAAAGTGATAGACAGTATCAGAGAGTGTCAGAGAGTGATAGAGAGTGATAGAGAGTGCTAGAGAGTGTCTGAGAGTGATAGAGAGTGATAGAGAGTGATAGAGAGTGTCTGAGAGTGACAGAGAGTGATAGAGAGTGATAGAGAGTGATAGAGAGTGTCTGAGAGTGACAGAGAGTGTCTGAGAGTGTCATTGACTGTCAGAGAGTGATAGAGAGTGTCTGAGAGTGTCAGAGACTTTCAGAGTGTGTCAGAGAGTGATAGAGAGTGATGGAGAGTGTCTGGGGGTGTCAGAGAGTGTCAGAGTTAGTCAGAGAGTGATAGACAGTGTCAGAGAGTGTCATAGAATGATAGAGATTGTCTGAGAGTGTCAGATAGTGATAGAGAGTGTCAAATTGTTTCAGAGAGTGATAGAGAGTGATGGAGAGTGTCAGAGAGTTTCAGAGTGTGTCAGAGAGTGTCAGAGAGTGATAGAAAGTGTCAGAGAATGATAGAGAGTGTCCGAGAGTGTCTGAGAGTGACAGAGAGTGTCTGAGAGTGTCAGTCAGTGTCAGAGAGTGATAGAGAGAGTCAGAGATTGTCAGATTGTGTCAGAGTGTGTCAGAGAGTGATAGAGAGTGATATAGAGTGTCAGAGTGTGTCAGAGTGTGTCAGAGAGTGTTAGAGAGTGTAAGAGAGAGTGTGAGTCTGTCAGAGAGTTTCAGAGAGTGCCAGCGAGTGAGAGAGAGTGTCTGAGAGTGTCTGAGAGTGACAGAGAGTGTCTGAGCGTTTCAGTGAGTCTCAGAGAGTGATAGAGTGTGTCTGAGTGTGTCAGAGTGTGTCAGAGAGTGATAGGGAGTGATATAGAGTGTCTGAGAGTGATAGACACTGGCTGAGAGTGTCAGAGAGTGTCAGAGAGTGATAGAGAGTGTCTGAGAGTGACAGAGAGTGTCTGAGAGTGTCAGTGAGTGTCAGAGAGTGATAGAGAGTGATAGAGAGTGACTGAGAGTGTCTGAGAGCTTCTGAGAGTGTCAGCGACTGTCAGAGTGTGTCAGAGACTGATAGAGAGAGTCTGAGAGTATCAGAGATGATAGAGAGTGTCAGAGAATGATAGAGAGTGTCAGAGAGTGTCAGAGAGTGATAGAGAGTGTCTGAGAATGTCTGAGAGTGTCAGAGAGTGTCTGAGAGTGATGGAGAGTGTCTGAGAGTGTCAGAGAGTGTCTGAGGGTGTCAGAGAGTGATAGAGAATGTCTGAGAGTGTCTGAGAGTGTCGGAGAGTGTCAGAGAGTGATAGAAAGTGATAGAGAGTGATAGAGTGTGTCAGAGTGTGTCAGAGAGCGATAGAGAGTGTCAGAGTGTGTGAGAGTGATAGAGAGTGTCAGAGTGTGTCAGAGAGTGATAGAGAGTGACTGAGAGTGTCAGAGAGTGATAGAGAGTGTCTGAGAGTGACAGAGAGTGTCTGAGAGTGCCATTGAGTGTCAGAGAGTGATAGAGAGTGTCTGAGAGTGTCAGAGACTTTCAGAGTGTGTCAGAGAGTGATAGAGACTGATAGAGAGTGTCTGGGGGTGTCAGAGAGTGTCAGAATTAGTCAGAGAGTGATAGACAATGTCAGAGAGTTTCATAGAGTGATAGAGATTGTCTGAGAGTGTCAGATAGTGATAGAGAGTGTCAAATTGTTTCAGAGAGTGATAGAGAGTGATAGAGAGTGTCAGAGAGTTTCAGAGTGTGTCAGAGAGCGTCAGAGAGTGATAGAAAGTGTCAGAGAGTGATAGAGAGTGTCTGAGAGTGATAGAGAGTGTCTGAGAGTGTCTGAGAGTGACAGAGAGTGTCTGAGAGTGATAGAGAGAGTCAGAGATTGTCAGATTGTGTCAGAGTGTGTCAGAGAGTGATAGAGAGTGATAGAGAGTGTCTGAGAGTGTCAGAGAGTGTCAGATTGTGTCAGAGAGTGTCAGAGAGCGATAGAGTTTGTCAGAGTGTTTCAGAGAGTGTCAGAGAGTGTCAAAGAGTGTCAGAGAGTGTCAGTGAGTGATAGAGAGTGTAAGAGAGAGTGTGAGTGTGTCAGAGAGTTTCAGAGAGTGCCAGAGAGTGAGAGAGAGTGCCTGAGAGTGTCAGAGAGTGTCTGAGCGTTTCAGTGAGTGTCAGAGAGTGATAGAGAGTGTCTGAGAGTGTCAGAGAGTGTCAGAGAGTGATAGAGAGTGTCTGAGAGTGACAGAGAGTGTCTGAGAGTGTCAGTGAGTGTCAGAGAGTGATTGAGAGTGTCAGAGAGCGTCTGAGAGTGTCAGCGACTGTCAGAGTGTGTCAGAGAGTGATAGAGAGTGACAGAGAGTGTCAGAGAGTGATAGAGAGTGTCTGAGAGTTTCAGAGATTGTCAGAGATTGATAGAGAGAGTCTGAGAGTATCAGAGATGATAGAGAGTGTCAGAGAATGATAGAGAGTGTTAGAGAGTGTCAGAGAGTGATAGAGATTGATAGATAGTGTCTGAAAGAGTCAGAGAGCGTCAGAGAGTGTCAGAGAGTGTCAGAGAGTGTCAGAGAGTGATAGAGAGAGTTAGAGAGTTATAGAGAGTGTCTGAGAGTGTCTGAAAGTGACAGCGAGTGTCAGTGTTTGTCAGAGAGTGATGGAGAGTGTCTGAGAGTCTCAGAGAGTGTCAGAGATTGATAGAGAGAGTCTGAGAGTATCAGAGATGAAAGAGAGCGTCAGAGAGTGATAGAGAGTGTCAGAGAGTGATAGAGAGTGAGAGAGAGTGATAGAGAGTGTCTGAAAGAATCAGAGAGTGTCAGAGAGTGATAGAGAGAGTCAGAGAGTTATAGAGAGGGTCTGAGAGTGTCTGAGAGTGACAGAGAGTGTCTGAGAGTGTCAGTGAGTGTCAGAGAGTGATAGAGAGTGATAGAGAGTGTCAGAGAGTGATAGAGAGTGTCAGAGTGAGTCAGAGAGTGTCAGAGGGTGTCAGAGAGTGAAAGAGAGATTCAGAGAGCGATAGAGAGTGTCAGATTGTGTCAGAGAGTGTCAGAGAGCGATAGAGTGTGTCAGAGTGTGTCAGAGAATGTCAGAGAGTGTCAGAGAGTGTCAGAGAGTGATAGACAGTGATATAGAGTGTCAGAGTGTGTCAGAGAGTGTCAGAGAGTGATAGAGAGTGTAAGAGAGAGTGTGAGTGTATCAGAGAGTTTCAGAGAGTGCCAGAGAGTGAGAGAGAGTGTCTGAGAGTGTCAGAGAGTGTCTGAGCGTTTCTGTGAGTGTCATAGAGTGATAGAGAATGTCTGAGAATGTCAGAGTGTGTCAGAGAGTGATAGGGAGTGATATAGAGTGTCTGAGAGTGATAGAGACTTTCTGAGAGTGTCAGAGAGTGTCAGAGAGTGATAGAGAGTGTCTGAGAGTGACAGAGAGTGTCTGAGAGTGTCAGTGAGTGTCAGAGAGTGATAGAGAGTGATTGAGAGTGTCTGAGAGCGTCTGAGAGTGTCAGCGACTGTCAGAGTGTGTCAGAGAGTGATAGAGAGTGATAGAGAGTGTCAGAGTGTGTCAGAGAGTGTCAGAGAGTGATAGAAAGTGTCAGAGAGTGATAGAGAGTGTCTGAGAGTGTCTGAGAGTGACAGAGAGTGTCTGAGAGTGTCAGTCAGTGTCAGAGAGTGATAGAGAGAGTCAGAGATTGTCAGATTGTGTCAGAGTGTGTCAGAGAGTGATAGAGAGTCATAGAGAGTGTCTCAGAGTGTCAGAGAGTGTCAGAGAGCGATAGAGTGTGTCAGAGTGTGTCAGAGAGTGTCAGAGAGTGATAGAGAGTGATAAAGAGTGACTGAGAGTGTCAGAGAGTGTCTGAGAGTGTCAGAGATTGTCAGAGAGTGTCAGAGGGCGATAGAGAGTGTCTGACAGTGTCAGAGGATGAAGGAGAATGTCAGAGAGTGTGAGAGAGTGTCAGAGAGTGATAGAGAGTTTCTGAGAGTGTCAGAGAGTGATAGAGAGTGTCTGAGAGTGTCAGAAAGTGATAGAGAGTTTCAGAGAGTGTCAGAGAGTGTCAGAGAGTGATAGAGAGTGATAGAGAGTGTCTGAGAGTGACAGAGAGTATCTGAGAGTGTCAGTGAGTGTCAGAGAGTGATAGAGAGTGTCAGAGAGTGATAGAGTGTGTCTGAGCGTGTCAGAGAGCGTCAGCTTGTGATAGAGAGTGACAGAGAGTGTCTGCGAGCGTCAGTGAGTGTCAGAGAGTGATTGAGAGTGTCTGACAAAGTCAGAGAGTGTATTAGAGTGTATGAGAGTGTCAGAGAGTGTCAGAGAGTGATAGAGAGTGTCAGAGAGTGATAGAGAATGTCTGAGAGTGTCAGAGAGAGTCATTGAGTGATAGAGAGTGTCAGAGAGTTTCAGAGAGTGATAGAGAGTGTCAGAGAGTGATAGAGAGTGTCAGAAAGTGATAGAGAGTGATAGAGAGTGTCAGAGAGTGTCAGAGAGTGATAGAGAGTGTCTGAGAGTGTCAGAGAATGTCAGAGAGTGTCAGAGAGTGATAGAGAGTGATAGGGAGTGTTAGAGAGTGTAATTGCGTGTCAGAGAGTGTCTGAGAGTTTCAGAGAGTGATAGAGAGTGTCAGAGTGCGATAGAGAGTGTCTCAGAGTGTCAGAGAGTGTCTGAGGGTGTCAGAGAGTGATAGAGAATGTCTGAGAGTTTCTGAGAGTGTCAGAGTGTGTCAGAGAGTGATAGAAAGTGACAGAGAGTGATAGAGTGTGTCAGAGTGTGTCAGAGAGTGATAGAGAGTGTCAGAGTGTGTGAGAGTGATAGAGAGTGTCAGAGTGTGTCAGAGAGTGATAGAGCGTGATAAAGAGTGACAGAGAGTGTCAGAGAGTGTCATTGACTGTCAGATGTGATAGAGAGTGTCTGAGAGTGTCTGAGAGTGTCAGAGACTTTCAGAGTGTGTCAGAGAGTCATAGAGAGTGATGGAGAGTGTATGGGGGTGTCAGAGAGTGTCAGAGTTAGTCAGAAAGTGATAGACAGTATCAGAGAGTGTCAGAGAGTGATAGAGAGTGATAGAGAGTGCTAGAGAGTGTCTGAGAGTGACAGAGAGTGTCTGAGAGTGTCATTGACTGTCAGAGAGTGATAGAGAGTGTCTGAGAGTGTCAGAGACTTTCAGAGTGTGTCAGAGAGTGATAGAGAGTGATGGAGAGTGTCTGGGGGTGTCAGAGAGTGTCAGAGTTAGTCAGAGAGTGATAGACAGTGTCAGAGAGTGTCATAGAATGATAGAGATTGTCTGAGAGTGTCAGATAGTGATAGAGAGTGTCAAATTGTTTCAGAGAGTGATAGAGAATGATAGAGAGTGTCTGAGAGTGTCTGAGAGTGACAGAGAGTGTCTGAGAGTGTCAGTCAGTGTCAGAGAGTGATAGAGAGAGTCAGAGATTGTAAGATTGTGTCAGAGTGTGTCAGAGAGTGATAGAGAGTGATATCGAGTGTCAGAGTGTGTCAGAGTGTGTCAGAGAGTGTTAGAGAGTGTAAGAGAGAGTGTGAGTCTGTCAGAGAGTTTCAGAGAGTGCCAGCGAGTGAGAGAGAGTGTCTGAGAGTGTCTGAGAGTGTCTGAGAGTGACAGAGAGTGTCTGAGCGTTTCAGTGAGTCTCAGAGAGTGATAGAGTGTGTCTGAGTGTGTCAGAGTGTGTCAGAGAGTGATAGGGAGTGATATAGAGTGTCTGAGAGTGATAGACACTGGCTGAGAGTGTCAGAGAGTGTCAGAGAGTGATAGAGAGTGTCTGAGAGTGACAGAGAGCTTCTGAGAGTGTCAGCGACTGTCAGAGTGTGTCAGAGAGTGATAGAGAGAGTCTGAGAGTATCAGAGATGATAGAGAGTGTCAGAGACTGATAGAGAGTGTCAGAGAGTGTCAGAGAGTGATAGCGAGTGTCTGAGAATGTCTGAGAGTGTCAGAGAGTGTCTGAGAGTGATGGAGAGTGTCTGAGAGTGTCAGAGAGTGTCTGAGGGTGTCAGAGAGTGATAGAGAATGTCTGAGAGTGTCTGAGAGTGTCGGAGAGTGTCAGTGAGTGATAGAAAGTGATAGAGAGTGATAGAGTGTGTCAGAGTGTGTCAGAGAGCGATAGAGAGTGTCAGAGTGTCAGAGAGTGATAGAGAGTGTCAGAGTGTGTCAGAGAGTGATAGAGAGTGACTGAGAGTGTCAGAGAGTGATAGAGAGTGTCTGAGAGTGACAGAGAGTGTCTGAGAGTGCCATTGAGTGTCAGAGAGTGATAGAGAGTGTCTGAGAGTGTCAGAGACTTTCAGAGTGTGTCAGAGAGTGATAGAGAGTGATAGAGAGTGTCTGGGGGTGTCAGAGAGTGTCAGAATTAGTCAGAGAGTGATAGACAATGTCAGAGAGTTTCATAGAGTGATAGAGATTGTCTGAGAGTGTCAGATAGTGATAGCGAGTGTCAAATTGTTTCAGAGAGTGATAGAGAGTGTCAGAGAGTTTCAGAGTGTGTCAGAGAGCGTCAGAGAGTGATAGAAAGTGTCAGAGAGTGATAGAGAGTGTCTGAGAGTGTCTGAGAGTGACAGAGAGTGTCTGAGAGTGTCAGTCAATGTCAGAGAGTGATAGAGAGAGTCAGAGATTGTCAGATTGTGTCAGAGTGTGTCAGAGAGTGATAGAGAGTGATAGAGAGTGTCTGAGAGTGTCAGAGAGTGTCAGATTGTGTCAGAGAGTGTCAGAGAGCGATAGAGTTTGTCAGAGTGTTTCAGAGAGTGTCAGAGAGTGTCAAAGAGTGTCAGAGAGTGTCAGAGAGTGATAGAGAGTGTAAGAGAGAGTGTGAGTGTGTCAGAGAGTTTCAGAGAGTGCCAGAGAGTGAGAGAGAGTGCCTGAGAGTGTCAGAGAGTGTCTGAGCGTTTCAGTGAGTGTCAGAGAGTGATAGAGAGTGTCTGAGAGTGTCAGAGAGTGTCAGAGAGTGATAGAGAGTGTCTGAGAGTGACAGAGAGTGTCTGAGAGTGTCAGTGAGTGTCAGAGAGTGATTGAGAGTGTCAGAGAGCGTCTGAGAGTGTCAGCGACTGTCAGAGTGTGTCAGAGAGTGATAGAGAGTGACAGAGAGTGTCAGAGAGTGATAGAGAGTGTCTGAGAGTTTCAGAGATTGTCAGAGATTGATAGAGAGAGTCTGAGAGTATCAGAGATGATTGAGAGTGTCAGAGAATGACAGAGAGTGTTAGAGAGTGTCAGAGAGTGATAGAGATTGATAGATAGTGTCTGAAAGAGTCAGAGAGCGTCAGAGAGTGTCAGAGAGTGTCAGAGAGTGTCAGAGAGTGATAGAGAGAGTTAGAGAGTTATAGAGAGTGTCTGAGAGTGTCTGAAAGTGACAGCGAGTGTCAGTGAGTGTCAGAGAGTGATGGAGAGTGTCTGAGAGTCTCAGAGAGTGTCAGAGATTGATAGAGAGAGTCTGAGAGTATCAGAGATGAAAGAGAGCGTCAGAGAGTGATAGAGAGTGTCAGAGAGTGATAGAGAGTGATAGAGAGTGAGAGAGAGTGATAGAGAGTGTCTGAAAGAATCAGAGAGTGTCAGAGAGTGATAGAGAGAGTCAGAGAGTTATAGAGAGGGTCTGAGAGTGTCTGAGAGTGACAGAGAGTGTCTGAGAGTGTCAGTGAGTGTCAGAGAGTGATAGAGAGTGATAGAGAGTGTCAGAGAGTGATAGAGAGTGTCAGAGTGAGTCAGAGAGTGTCAGAGGGTGTCAGAGAGTGAAAGAGAGATTCAGAGAGCGATAGAGAGTGTCAGATTGTGTCAGAGAGTGTCAGAGAGCGATAGAGTGTGTCAGAGTGTGTCAGAGAATGTCAGAGAGTGTCAGAGAGTGTCAGAGAGTGATAGACAGTGATATAGAGTGTCAGAGTGTGTCAGCGAGTGTCAGAGAGTGATAGAGAGTGTAAGAGAGAGTGTGAGTGTATCAGAGAGTTTCAGAGAGTGCCAGAGAGTGAGAGAGAGTGTCTGAGAGTGTCAGAGAGTGTCTGAGCGTTTCTGTGAGTGTCATAGAGTGATAGAGAATGTCTGAGAATGTCAGAGTGTGTCAGAGAGTGATAGGGAGTGATATAGAGTGTCTGAGAGTGATAGAGACTTTCTGAGAGTGTCAGAGAGTGTCAGAGAGTGATAGAGAGTGTCTGAGAGTGACAGAGAGTGTCTGAGAGTGTCAGTGAGTGTCAGAGAGTGATAGAGAGTGATTGAGAGTGTCTGAGAGCGTCTGAGAGTGTCAGCGACTGTCAGAGTGTGTCAGAGAGTGATAGAGAGTGATAGAGAGTGTCTGAGAGTGTCAGAGAGAGTCAGAGAGCGATAGAGTGTGTCAGAGTGTGTCAGTGAGTGTCAGAGAGTGATAGAGTGATATAGAGTGTCAGAGTGTGTCAGAGTGTGTCAGAGAGTGTTAGAGAGTGTAAGAGAGAGTGTGAGTCTGTCAGAGAGTTTCAGAGAGTGCCAGCGAGTGAGAGAGAGTGTCTGAGAGTGTCTGAGAGTGACAGAGAGTGTCTGAGCGTTTCAGTGAGTCTCAGAGAGTGATAGAGTGTGTCTGAGTGTGTCAGAGTGTGTCAGAGAGTGATAGGGAGTGATATAGAGTGTCTGAGAGTGATAGACACTGGCTGAGAGTGTCAGAGAGTGTCAGAGAGTGATAGAGAGTGTCTGAGAGTGACAGAGAGTGTCTGAGAGTGTCAGTGAGTGTCAGAGAGTGATAGAGAGTGATAGAGAGTGACTGAGAGTGTCTGAGAGCTTCTGAGAGTGTCAGCGACTGTCAGAGTGTGTCAGAGAGTGATAGAGAGAGTCTGAGAGTATCAGAGATGATAGAGAGTGTCAGAGAATGATAGAGAGTGTCAGAGAGTCTCAGAGAGTGATAGAGAGTGTCTGAGAATGTCTGAGAGTGTCAGAGAGTGTCTGAGAGTGATGGAGAGTGTCTGAGAGTGTCAGAGAGTGTCTGAGGGTGTCAGAGAGTGATAGAGAATGTCTGAGAGTGTCTGAGAGTGTCGGAGAGTGTCAGAGAGTGATAGAAAGTGATAGAGAGTGATAGAGTGTGTCAGAGTGTGTCAGAGAGCGACAGAGAGTGTCAGAGTGTGTGAGAGTGATAGAGAGTGTCAGAGTGTGTCAGAGAGTGATAGAAAGTGACTGAGAGTGTCAGAGAGTGATAGAGAGTGTCTGAGAGTGACAGAGAGTGTCTGAGAGTGCCATTGAGTGTCAGAGAGTGATAGAGAGTGTCTGAGAGTGTCAGAGACTTTCAGAGTGTGTCAGAGAGTGATAGAGAGTGATAGAGAGTGTCTGGGGGTGTCAGAGAGTGTCAGAATTAGTCAGAGAGTGATAGACAATGTCAGAGAGTTTCATAGAGTGATAGAGATTGTCTGAGAGTGTCAGATAGTGATAGAGAGTGTCAAATTGTTTCAGAGAGTGATAGAGAGTGATAGAGAGTGTCAGAGAGTTTCAGAGTGTGTCAGAGAGCGTCAGAGAGTTATAGAAAGTGTCAGAGAGTGATAGAGAGTGTCTGAGAGTGTCTGAGAGTGACAGAGAGTGTCTGAGAGTGTCAGTCAGTGTCAGAGAGTGATAGAGAGAGTCAGAGATTGTCAGATTGTGTCAGAGTGTGTCAGAGAGTGATAGAGAGTGATAGAGAGTGTCTGAGAGTGTCAGAGAGTGTCAGATTGTGTCAGAGAGCGATAGAGTTTGTCAGAGTGTTTCAGAGTGTGTCAGAGAGTGTCAAAGAGTGTCAGAGAGTGTCAGAGAGTGATAGAGAGTGTAAGAGAGAGTGTGAGTGTGTCAGAGAGTTTCAGAGAGTGCCAGAGAGTGAGAGAGAGTGCCTGAGAGTGTCAGAGAGTGTCTGAGCGTTTCAGTGAGTGTCAGAGAGTGATAGAGAGTGTCTGAGAGTGTCAGAGAGTGATAGAGAGTGTCTGAGAGTGACAGAGAGTGTCTGAGAGTGTCAGTGAGTGATAGAGAGTGATGGAGAGTGATTGAGAGTGTCTGAGAGCGTCTGAGAGTGTCAGCGACTGTCAGAGTGTGTCAGAGAGTGATAGAGAGTGACAGAGAGTGTCAGAGAGTGTCAGAGAGTGATAGAGAGTGTCTGAGAGTGTCAGAGACTTTCAGAGTGTGTCAGAGAGTGATAGAGAGTGATAGAGAGTGTCTGGGGGTGTCAGAGAGTGTCAGAATTAGTCAGAGAGTGATAGACAATGTCAGAGAGTTTCATAGAGTGATAGAGATTGTCTGAGAGTGTCAGATAGTGATAGAGAGTGTCAAATTGTTTCAGAGAGTGATAGAGAGTGATAGAGAGTGTCAGAGAGTTTCAGAGTGTGTCAGAGAGCGTCAGAGAGTTATAGAAAGTGTCAGAGAGTGATAGAGAGTGTCTGAGAGTGTCTGAGAGTGACAGAGAGTGTCTGAGAGTGTCAGTCAGTGTCAGAGAGTGATAGAGAGAGTCAGAGATTGTCAGATTGTGTCAGAGTGTGTCAGAGAGTGATAGAGAGTGATAGAGAGTGTCTGAGAGTGTCAGAGAGTGTCAGATTGTGTCAGAGAGTGTCAGAGAGCGATAGAGTTTGTCAGAGTGTTTCAGAGTGTGTCAGAGAGTGTCAAAGAGTGTCAGAGAGTGTCAGAGAGTGATAGAGAGTGTAAGAGAGAGTGTGAGTGTGTCAGAGAGTTTCAGAGAGTGCCAGAGAGTGAGAGAGAGTGCCTGAGAGTGTCAGAGAGTGTCTGAGCGTTTCAGTGAGTGTCAGAGAGTGATAGAGAGTGTCTGAGAGTGTCAGAGAGTGTCAGAGAGTGATAGAGAGTGTCTGAGAGTGACAGAGAGTGTCTGAGAGTGTCAGTGAGTTTCAGAGAGTGATTGAGAGTGTCAGAGAGCGTCTGAGAGTGTCAGCGACTGTCAGAGTGTGTCAGAGAGTGATAGAGAGTGACAGAGAGTGTCAGAGAGAGTCAGAGAGTGATAGAGAGTGTCTGAGAGTTTCAGAGATTGTCAGAGATTGATAGAGAGAGTCTGAGAGTATCAGAGATGATAGAGAGTGTCAGAGAATGACAGAGAGTGTTAGAGAGTGTCAGAGAGTGATAGAGATTGATAGATAGTGTCTGAAAGAGTCAGAGAGCGTCAGAGAGTGTCAGAGAGTGTCAGAGAGTGTCAGAGAGTGATAGAGAGAGTTAGAGAGTTATAGAGAGTGTCTGAGAGTGTCTGAAAGTGACAGCGAGTGTCAGTGAGTGTCAGAGAGTGATGGAGAGTGTCTGAGAGTCTCAGAGAGTGTCAGAGATTGATAGAGAGAGTCTGAGAGTATCAGAGATGAAAGAGAGCGTCAGAGAGTGATAGAGAGTGTCAGAGAGTGATAGAGAGTGAGAGAGAGTGATAGAGAGTGTCTGAAAGAATCAGAGAGTGTCAGAGAGTGATAGAGAGAGTCAGAGAGTTATAGAGAGGGTCTGAGAGTGTCTGAGAGTGACAGAGAGTGTCTGAGAGTGTCAGTGAGTGATAGAGAGTGATAGAGAGTGTCAGAGAGTGATAGAGAGTGTCAGAGTGAGTCAGAGAGTGTCAGAGGGAGTCAGAGAGTGAAAGAGAGATTCAGAGAGCGATAGAGAGTGTCAGATTGTGTCAGAGAGTGTCAGAGAGCGATAGAGTGTGTCAGAGTGTGTCAGAGAATGTCAGAGAGTGTCAGAGAGTGTCAGAGAGTGATAGAGAGTGATATAGAGTGTCAGAGTGTGTCAGAGAGTGTCAGAGAGTGATAGAGAGTGTAAGAGAGAGTGTGAGTGTGTCAGAGAGTTTCAGAGAGTGCCAGAGAGTGAGAGAGAGTGTCTGAGAGTGTCAGAGAGTGTCTGAGCGTTTCTGTGAGTGTCATAGAGTGATAGAGAGTGTCTGAGAATGTCAGAGTGTGTCAGAGAGTGATAGGGAGTGATATAGAGTGTCTGAGAGTGATAGAGACTTTCTGAGAGTGTCAGAGAGTGTCAGAGAGTGATAGAGAGTGTCTGAGAGTGACAGAGAGTGTCTGAGAGTGTCAGTGAGTGTCAGAGAGTGATAGAGAGTGATTGAGAGTGTCTGAGAGCGTCTGAGAGTGTCAGCGACTGTCAGAGTGTGTCAGAGAGTGATAGAGAGTGACAGAGAGTGTCTGAGAGTGTCAGAGAGTGTCAGAGAGTGATAGAGAGTGTCTGAGAGTGACAGAGAGTGTCTGAGAGTGTCAGTGAGTGTCAGAGAGTGATAGAGAGTGTCTGAGAGTGACAGCGAGTGTCTGAGAGTGTCAGTGAGTGTCAGAGAGTGATAGAGAGTGATTGAGAGTGTCTGAGAGCGTCTGAGAGTGTCAGCGACTGTCAGAGTGTGTCACAGAGTGATAGAGAGTGACAGAGAGTGTCTGAGAGTGTCAGAGAGTGTCAGAGAGTGATAGAGAGTGTCTGAGAGTGTCAGAGTGTGTCAGAGAGTGATAGGGAGTGATATAGAGTGTCTGAGAGTGATAGAGACTGTCTGAGAGTGTCAGAGAGGGATAGAGAGTGTCTGAGAGTGACAGAGAGTGTCTGAGAGTGTCAGTGAGTGTCAGAGAGTGATAGAGAGTGACTGAGAGTGTCTGAGAGAGTCTGAGAGTGTCAGTGACTGTCAGAGTGCGTCAGAGAGTGATAGAGAGTGACAGAGAGTGTCAGAGAGTGATGGAGAGTGTCTGAGAGTTTCAGAGATAGTCAGAGATTGATAGAGAGAGTCTGAGAGTATCAGAGATGATAGAGAGTGTCAGAGAATGACAGAGAGTGTTAGAGAGTGTCAGAGAGTGATAGAGATTGATAGATAGTGTCTGAAAGAGTCAGAGAGCGTCAGAGAGTGTCAGAGAGTGTCAGAGAGTGTCAGAGAGTGTCAGTGAGTGTCAGAGAGTGATAGAGAGTGTCTGAGAGTGTCTGAAAGTGACAGAGAGTGTCTGAGAGTGTCAGTGAGTGTCAGAGAGTGATAGAGAGTGTCTGAGAGTGTCAGAGAGTGTCAGAGATTGATCGAGAGAGTCTGAGAGTATCAGAGATGAAAGAGAGTGTCAGAGAGTGATAGAGAGTGTCAGAAATTGTCAGCGAGTAAGAGAGAGTGATAGAGAGTGTCTGAAAGAATCAGAGATTGTCAGAGAGTGTCAGAGAGTGTCAGAGAGTGATAGAGAGAGTCAGAGAGTTATAGAGAGTGTCTGAGAATGTCTGAAAGTGACAGAGAGTGTCTGAGAGTGTCAGTGAGTGTCAGAGAGTGATAGAAAGTGATAGAGAGTGTCAGAGAGTGATCGAGAGTGTCAGAGTGAGTCAGAGAGTGTCAGAGAGTATCAGAGAGTGATAGAGAGATTCCGAGAGTGATAGAGAGTGTCTGAGAGTGATAGAGAGATTCAGAGAGAGTCTGAGAGTATCAGAGATGATAGAGAGAGTCAGATAGTTATAGAGTGTCTCAGAGTGTCTGGAAGTGACAGAGACTGTCTGAGAGTGTCAGTGAGTATCAGAGAGTGATGGAGAGTGATAGAGAGTGTCAGAGAGTGATAGAGTGTGTCTGAGAGTGTCTGAGAGCGTCTGAGAGTGTCAGCGACTGTCAGAGTGTGTCAGAGAGTGATAGAGAGTGTCTGAGAGAGTCAGAGAGTGTCAGAGATGATAGGGAGTGTCAGAGAGTGATAGAGAGTGTCAGAGAGTGTCAGAGAGTGATAGAGAGTGTCAGAGAGTATCAGAGAGTGATAGAGAGAGATAGCGAGAGTCAGAGAGTGTCTGAGAGTGTCTGAGAGTGTCAGAGAGTGACAGAGAGTGATAGAGAGTGTCTGAGAGTGACAGAGAGTGTCTGAGAGTTTCATTGAGTGTCAGAGAGTGATAGAGAGTGTCTGAGAGTGTCTGAGAGTGTCAGAGACTTTCAGAGTGTGTCAGAGAGTGATAGAGACTGATAGAGAGTGTCTGGGAGTGTCAGAGAGTGTCAGAGTTAGTCAGAGAGTGATAGACAATGTCAGAGAGTGTCAGAGAGTGATAGAGAGTGTCAAATTGTTTCAGAGAGTTATAGAGAGTGTCAGAGTGTGTGAGAGTGATAGAGAGTGTCAGAGTGTGTCAGAGAGTGATAGAGAGTGTCAAAGAGTGTCAGAGAGTGTCTGAGAGTGATAGAGTGTGTCAGAGTGTGTCAGAGAGTGATAGAGAGTGTCAGAGTGTGTGAGAGTGTCGGAGAGTAATAGAGAGTTTCAGAGTGTGTCAGAGTGTGTCAGAGAGTGATAGAGAGTGATAGAGAGTGTCTGAAAGTGTCAGAGAGTGTCAGAGAGTATCAGGGAGTATCAGAGAGTGATAGAGAGAGATAGCGAGTGTCAGAGAGTGTCTGAGAGTGTCAGGGATTGTCAGAGAGTGTCAGAGCGTGATAGAGAATTTCTGAGAGTGTCTGAGAGTGATAGAGTGTGTCAGAGTGTGTCAGAGAGTGATAGAGAGTGTCAGAGTGTGTGAGAGTGTCAGAGAGCAATAGAGAGTTTCAGAGTGTGTCAGAGTGTGTCAGAGAGTGATAGAGAGTGAAAGAGAGTGATAGAGAGTGTCAGAGAGTGATAGAGAGTGATAGAGAGTGACAGAGAGTGACAGAGAGTGATAGAGAGTGTCAGAGAGTGATAGAGAGTGTCAGAGTGAGTCAGAGAGTGTCAGAGAGTGTCAGAGAGTGATAGAGAGATTCAGAGAGTGATAGAGAGTGTCAGATTGTGTCAGAGAGGGTCAGAGAGCGATAGAGTGTGTCAGAGAGTGTCAGAGAGTGTCAGAGAGTGTCAGAGAGTGTCAGAGAGTGACAGAGAGTGATATAGAGTGTCAGAGTGTGTCAGAGAGTGTCAGAGAGTGATAGAGAGTGCAAGAGAGAGTGTGAGTGTGTCAGAGAGTTTCAGAGAGTGTCTGAGCGTTTCAGTGAGTGTCAGAGAGTGATAGAGAGTGTCTGAGAGTGTCAGAGTGTGTCAGAGAGTGATAGGGAGTGATATAGAGTGTCTGAGAGTGATAGAGACTGTCTGAGAGTGTCAGAGAGCGATAGAGTTTGTCAGAGTGTGTCAGAGAGTGTCAGAGAGTGTCAAAGAGTGTCAGAGAGTGTCAGAGAGTGATAGAGAGTGTAAGAGAGAGTGTGAGTGTGTCAGAGAGTTTCAGAGAGTGCCATAGAGTGAGAGAGAGTGCCTGAGAGTGTCAGAGAGTGTCTGAGCGTTTCAGTGAGTGTCAGAGAGTGATAGAGAGTGTCTGAGAGTGTCAGAGAGTGTCAGAGAGTGATGGAGAGTGTCTGAGAGTGACAGAGAGTGTCTGAGTGTGTCAGTGAGTGTCAGAGAGTGATTGAGAGTGTCAGAGAGCGTCTGAGAGTGTCAGCGACTGTCAGAGTGCGTCAGAGAGTGATAGAGAGTGACAGAGAGTGTCAGAGAGTGTCAGAGAGTGATAGAGAGTGTCTGAGAGTTTCAGAGATTGTCAGAGATTGATAGAGAGAGTCTGAGAGTATCAGAGATGATAGAGAGTGTCTGAAAGAGTCAGAGAGCGTCAGAGAGTGTCAGAGAGTGTCAGAGAGTGTCAGAGAGTGATAGAGAGAGTTAGAGAGTTATAGAGAGTGTCTGAGAGTGTCTGAAAGTGACAGCGAGTGTCAGTGAGTGTCAGAGAGTGATGGAGAGTGTCTGAGAGTCTCAGAGAGTGTCAGAGATTGATAGAGAGAGTCTGAGAGTATCAGAGATGAAAGAGATCGTCAGAGAGTGATAGAGAGTGTCAGAGAGTGATAGAGAGTGAGAGAGAGTGATAGAGAGTGTCTGAAAGAATCAGAGTGTGTCAGAGAGTGATAGAGAGAGTCAGAGAGTTATAGAGAGGGTCTGAGAGTGTCTGAAAGTGACAGAGAGTGTCTGAGAGTGTCAGTGAGTGTCAGAGAGTGATAGAGAGTGATAGAGAGTGTCAGAGAGTGATAGAGAGTGTCAGAGTGAGTCAGAGAGTGTCAGAGGGTGTCAGAGAGCGATAGAGAGTGTCAGATTGTGTCAGAGAGTGTCAGAGAGCGATAGAGTGTGTCAGAGTGTGTCAGAGAGTGTCAGAGAGTGTCAGAGAGTGTCAGAGATTGATAGAGAGTGATATAGAGTGTCAGAGTGTGTCAGAGAGTGTCAGAGAGTGATAGAGAGTGTAAGAGAGAGTGTGAGTGTGTCAGAGAGTTTCAGAGAGTGCCAGAGAGTGAGAGAGAGTGTCTGAGAGTGTCAGAGAGTGTCTGAGCGTTTCTGTAAGTGTCAAAGAGTGATAGAGAGTGTCTGAGAATGTCAGAGTGTGTCAGAGAGTGATAGGGAGTGATATAGAGTGTCAGAGAGTGTCAGAGAGTGTCAGAGAGTGATAGAGAGTGTCTGAGAGTGACAGAGAGTGTCTGAGAGTGTCAGTGAGTGTCAGAGAGTGATAGAGAGTGATTGAGAGTGTCTGAGAGCGTCTGAGAGTGTCAGCGACTGTCAGAGTGTGTCAGAGAGTGATAGAGAGTGACAGAGAGTGTCTGAGAGTGTCAGAGAGTGTCAGAGAGTGATAGAGAGTGTCTGAGAGTGACAGAGAGTGTCTGAGAGTGTCAGTGAGTGTCAGAGAGTGATAGAGAGTGTCTGAGAGTGACAGCGAGTGTCTGAGAGTGTCAGTGAGTGTCAGAGAGTGATAGAGAGTGATTGAGAGTGTCTGAGAGCGTCTGAGAGTGTCAGCGACTGTCAGAGTGTGTCACAGAGTGATAGAGAGTGACAGAGAGTGTCTGAGAGTGTCAGCGACTGTCAGAGTGTGTCACAGAGTGATAGAGAGTGACAGAGAGTGTCTGAGAGTGTCAGAGAGTGTCAGAGAGTGATAGAGAGTGTCTGAGAGTGTCAGAGTGTGTCAGAGAGTGATAGGGAGTGATATAGAGTGTCTGAGAGTGATAGAGACTGTCTGAGAGTGTCAGAGAGTGTCAGAGAGTGATAGAGAGTGTCTGAGAGTGACAGAGAGTGTCTGAGAGTGTCAGTGAGTGTCAGAGAGTGATAGAGAGTGATTGAGAGTGTCTGAGAGAGTCTGAGAGTGTCAGCGACTGTCAGAGTGTGTCAGAGAGTGATAGAGAGTGACAGAGAGTGTCAGAGAGTGATAGAGAGTGTCTGAGAGTTTCAGAGATTGTCAGAGATTGATAGAGAGAGTCTGAGAGTATCAGAGATGATAGAGAGTGTCAGAGAATGACAGAGAGTGTTAGAGAGTGTCAGAGAGTGATAGAGACTGATAGATAGTGTCTGAAAGAGTCAGAGAGCGTCAGAGAGTGTCAGAGAGTGTCAGAGAGTGATAGAGAGAGTCAGAGAGTTATAGAGAGTGTCTGAGAGTGTCTGAAAGTGACAGCGAGTGTCAGTGAGTGTCAGAGAGTGATGGAGAGTGTCTGAGAGTCTCAGAGAGTGTCAGAGATTGATAGAGAGAGTCTGAGATTATCAGAGATGAAAGAGAGCGTCAGAGAGTGATAGAGAGTGTCAGAGAGTGATAGAGAGTGAGAGAGAGTGATAGAGAGTGTCTGAAAGAATCAGAGTGTGTCAGAGAGTGATAGAGAGAGTCAGAGAGTTATAGAGAGGGTCTGAGAGTGTCTGAAAGTGACAGAGAGTGTCTGAGAGTGTCAGTGAGTGTCAGAGAGTGTCAGAGAGTGATAGAGAGAGTTAGAGAGTTATAGAGAGTGTCTGAGAGTGTCTGAAAGTGACAGCGAGTGTCAGTGAGTGTCAGAGAGTGATGGAGAGTGTCTGAGAGTCTCAGAGAGTGTCAGAGATTGATAGAGAGAGTCTGAGAGTATCAGAGATGAAAGAGATCGTCAGAGAGTGATAGAGAGTCTCAGAGAGTGATAGAGAGTGAGAGAGAGTGATAGAGAGTGTCTGAAAGAATCAGAGTGTGTCAGAGAGTGATAGAGAGAGTCAGAGAGTTATAGAGAGGGTCTGAGAGTGTCTGAAAGTGACAGAGAGTGTCTGAGAGTGTCAGTGAGTGTCAGAGAGTGATAGAGAGTGATAGAGAGTGTCAGAGAGTGATAGAGAGTGTCAGAGTGAGTCAGAGAGTGTCAGAGGGTGTCAGAGAGCGATAGAGAGTGTCAGATTGTGTCAGAGAGTGTCAGAGAGCGATAGAGTGTGTCAGAGTGTGTCAGAGAGTGTCAGAGAGTGTCAGAGAGTGTCAGAGATTGATAGAGAGTGATATAGAGTGTCAGAGTGTGTCAGAGAGTGTCAGAGAGTGATAGAGAGTGTAAGAGAGAGTGTGAGTGTGTCAGAGAGTTTCAGAGAGTGCCAGAGAGTGAGAGAGAGTGTCTGAGAGTGTCAGAGAGTGTCTGAGCGTTTCTGTGACTGTCAAAGAGTGATAGAGAGTGTCTGAGAATGTCAGAGTGTGTCAGAGAGTGATAGGGAGTGATATAGAGTGTCAGAGAGTGTCAGAGAGTGTCAGAGAGTGATAGAGAGTGTCTGAGAGTGACAGAGAGTGTCTGAGAGTGTCAGTGAGTGTCAGAGAGTGATAGAGAGTGATTGAGAGTGTCTGAGAGCGTCTGAGAGTGTCAGCGACTGTCAGAGTGTGTCAGAGAGTGATAGAGAGTGACAGAGAGTGTCTGAGAGTGTCAGAGAGTGTCAGAGAGTGATAGAGAGTGTCAGAGAGTGATGGAGAGTGTCTGAGAGTCTCAGAGAGTGTCAGAGATTGATAGAGAGAGTCTGAGAGTATCAGAGATGAAAGAGAGCGTCAGAGAGTGATAGAGAGTGTCAGAGAGTGATAGAGAGTGAGAGAGAGTGATAGAGAGTGTCTGAAAGAATCAGAGAGTGTCAGAGAGTGATAGAGAGAGTCAGAGAGTTATAGAGAGGGTCTGAGAGTGTCTGAGAGTGACAGAGAGTGTCTGAGAGTGTCAGTGAGTGTCAGAGAGTGATAGAGAGTGATAGAGAGTGTCAGAGAGTGATAGAGAGTGTCAGAGTGAGTCAGAGAGTGTCAGAGGGTGTCAGAGAGTGAAAGAGAGATTCAGAGAGCGATAGAGAGTGTCAGATTGTGTCAGAGAGTGTCAGAGAGCGATAGAGTGTGTCAGAGTGTGTCAGAGAATGTCAGAGAGTGTCAGAGAGTGTCAGAGAGTGATAGACAGTGATATAGAGTGTCAGAGTGTGTCAGCGAGTGTCAGAGAGTGATAGAGAGTGTAAGAGAGAGTGTGAGTGTATCAGAGAGTTTCAGAGAGTGCCAGAGAGTGAGAGAGAGTGTCTGAGAGTGTCTGAGCGTTTCTGTGAGTGTCATAGAGTGATAGAGAATGTCTGAGAATGTCAGAGTGTGTCAGAGAGTGATAGGGAGTGATATAGAGTGTCTGAGAGTGATAGAGACTTTCTGAGAGTGTCAGAGAGTGTCAGAGAGTGATAGAGAGTGTCTGAGAGTGACAGAGAGTGTCTGAGAGTGTCAGTGAGTGTCAGAGAGTGATAGAGAGTGATTGAGAGTGTCTGAGAGCGTCTGAGAGTGTCAGCGACTGTCAGAGTGTGTCAGAGAGTGATAGAGAGTGATAGAGAGTGTCTGAGAGTGTCAGAGAGTGTCAGAGAGCGATAGAGTGTGTCAGAGTGTGTCAGAGAGTGTCAGAGAGTGATAGAGTGATATAGAGTGTCAGAGTGTGTCAGAGTGTGTCAGAGAGTGTTAGAGAGTGTAAGAGAGAGTGTGAGTCTGTCAGAGAGTTTCAGAGAGTGCCAGCGAGTGAGAGAGAGTGTCTGAGAGTGTCTGAGAGTGACAGAGAGTGTCTGAGCGTTTCAGTGAGTCTCAGAGAGTGATAGAGTGTGTCTGAGTGTGTCAGAGAGTGTCAGAGAGTGATAGGGAGTGATATAGAGTGTCTGAGAGTGATAGACACTGGCGGAGAGTGTCAGAGAGTGTCAGAGAGTGATAGAGAGTGTCTGAGAGTGACAGAGAGTGTCTGAGAGTGTCAGTGAGTGTCAGAGAGTGATAGAGAGTGATAGAGAGTGACTGAGAGTGTCTGAGAGCTTCTGAGAGTGTCAGCGACTGTCAGAGTGTGTCAGAGAGTGATAGAGAGAGTCTGAGAGTATCAGAGATGATAGAGAGTGTCAGAGAATGATAGAGAGTGTCAGAGAGTCTCAGAGAGTGATAGAGAGTGTCTGAGAATGTCTGAGAGTGTCAGAGAGTGTCTGAGAGTGATGGAGAGTGTCTGAGAGTGTCAGAGAGTGTCTGAGGGTGTCAGAGAGTGAGAGAGAATGTCTGAGAGTGTCTGAGAGTGTCGGAGAGTGTCAGAGAGTGATAGAAAGTGATAGAGAGTGATAGAGTGTGTCAGAGTGTGTCAGAGAGCGATAGAGAGTGTCAGAGTGTGTGAGAGTGATAGAGAGTGTCAGAGTGTGTCAGAGAGTGATAGAAAGTGACTGAGAGTGTCAGAGAGTGATAGAGAGTGTCTGAGAGTGACAGAGAGTGTCTGAGAGTGCCATTGAGTGTCAGAGAGTGATAGAGAGTGTCTGAGAGTGTCAGAGACTTTCAGAGTGTGTCAGAGAGTGATAGAGAGTGATAGAGAGTGTCTGGGGGTGTCAGAGAGTGTCAGAATTAGTCAGAGAGTGATAGACAATGTCAGAGAGTTTCATAGAGTGATAGAGATTGTCTGAGAGTGTCAGATAGTGATAGAGAGTGTCAAATTGTTTCAGAGAGTGATAGAGAGTGATAGAGAGTGTCAGAGAGTTTCAGAGTGTGTCAGAGAGCGTCAGAGAGTTATAGAAAGTGTCAGAGAGTGGTAGAGAGTGTCTGAGAGTGTCTGAGAGTGACAGAGAGTGTCTGAGAGTGTCAGTCAGTGTCAGAGAGTGATAGAGAGAGTCAGAGATTGTCAGATTGTGTCAGAGTGTGTCAGAGAGTGATAGAGAGTGATAGAGAGTGTCTGAGAGTGTCAGAGAGTGTCAGATTGAGTCAGAGAGTGTCAGAGAGCGATAGAGTTTGTCAGAGTGTGTCAGAGAGTGTCAGAGAGTGTCAGAGAGTGATAGAGAGTGTAAGAGAGAGTGTGAGTGTGTCAGAGAGTTTCAGAGAGTGCCAGAGAGTGAGAGAGAGAGTCTGAGAGTGTCAGAGAGTGTCTGAGCGTTTCAGTGAGTGTCAGAGAGTGATAGAGAGTGTCTGAGAGTGTCAGAGTGTGTCAGAGAGTGATAGGGAGTGATATAGAGTGTCTGAGAGTGATAGAGACTGTCTGAGAGTGTCAGAGAGTGTCAGAGAGTGATAGAGAGTGTCTGAGAGTGACAGAGAGTGTCTGAGAGTGTCAGTGAGTGATAGAGAGTGATGGAGAGTGATTGAGAGTGTCTGAGAGCGTCTGAGAGTGTCAGCGACTGTCAGAGTGTGTCAGAGAGTGATAGAGAGTGACAGAGAGTGTCAGAGAGTGTCAGAGAGTGATAGAGAGTGTCTGAGAGTTTCAGAGATAGTCAGAGATTGATAGAGAGAGTCTGAGAGTATCAGAGATGATAGAGAGTGTCAGAGAATGATAGAGAGTGTTAGAGAGTGTCAGAGAGTGATAGAGATTGATAGATAGTGTCTGAAAGAGTCAGAGAGCGTCAGAGAGTGTCAGAGAGTGTCAGAGAGTGTCAGAGAGTGATAGAGAGAGTCAGAGAGTTATAGAGAGTATCTGAGAGTGTCTGAAAGTGACAGCGACTGTCTGAGAGTGTCAGTGAGTGTCAGAGAGTGATAGAGAGTGTCTGAGAGTGTCAGAGAGTGTCAGAGATTGACAGAGAGATTCTGAGAGTATCAGAGATGAAAGAGAGTGTCAGAGAGTGATAGAGAGTGTCAGAGATTGTCAGAGAGTGATAGAGAGTGTCTGAAATAATCAGAGAGTGTCAGAGAGTGTCAGAGAGTGTCAGAGAGTGTCAGAGAGTGATAGAGAGTGTCAGAGAGTTATAGAGAGTGTCTGAGAGTGTCAGAGACTTTCAGAGTGTGTCAGAGAGTGATAGAGAGTGTCTGAGAGTGTCAGTGAGTGTCAGAGAGTGATAGAGAGTGATAGAGAGTGTCAGAGAGTGATAAAGAGTGTCAGAGTGAGTCAGAGAGTGTCAGAGGGTGTCAGCGAGTGATAGAGAGATTCAGAGAGCGATAGAGAGTGTCAGATTGTGTCAGAGAGCGATAGAGTGTGTCAGAGTGTGTCAGAGAGTGTCAGAGAGTGATAGAGAGTGATATAGAGTGTCAGAGTGTGTCAGAGAGTGTCAGAGAGTGATAGAGAGTGTAAGAGAGAGTGTGAGTGTGTCAGAGAGTTTCAGAGAGTGCCAGAGAGTGAGAGAGAGTGTCTGAGAATGTCAGAGTGTGTCAGAGAGTGATAGGGAGTGATATAGAGTGTCTGAGAGTGTCAGAGACTTTCAGAGTGTGTCAGAGAGTGATAGAGAGTGATAGAGAGTGTCTGGGGGTGTCAGAGAGTGTCAGAATTATTCAGAGAGTGATAGACAATGTCAGAGAGTTTCATAGAGTGATAGAGATTGTCTGAGAGTGTCAGATAGTGATAGAGAGTGTCAAATTGTTTCAGAGAGTGATAGAGAGTGATAGAGAGTGTCAGAGAGTTTCAGAGTGTGTCAGAGAGCGTCAGAGAGTTATAGAAAGTGTCAGAGAGTGATAGAGAGTGTCTGAGAGTGTCTGAGAGTGACAGAGAGTGTCTGAGAGTGTCAGTCAGTGTCAGAGAGTGATAGAGAGAGTCAGAGATTGTCAGATTGTGTCAGAGTGTGTCAGAGAGTGATAGAGAGTGATAGAGAGTGTCTGAGAGTGTCAGAGAGTGTCAGATTGAGTCAGAGAGTGTCAGAGAGCGATAGAGTTTGTCAGAGTGTGTCAGAGAGTGTCAGAGAGTGTCAGAGAGTGATAGAGAGTGTAAGAGAGAGTGTGAGTGTGTCAGAGAGTTTCAGAGAGTGCCAGAGAGTGAGAGAGAGAGTCTGAGAGTGTCAGAGAGTGTCTGAGCGTTTCAGTGAGTGTCAGAGAGTGATAGAGAGTGTCTGAGAGTGTCAGAGTGTGTCAGAGAGTGATAGGGAGTGATATAGAGTGTCTGAGAGTGATAGAGACTGTCTGAGAGTGTCAGAGAGTGTCAGAGAGTGATAGAGAGTGTCTGAGAGTGACAGAGAGTGTCTGAGAGTGTCAGTGAGTGATAGAGAGTGATGGAGAGTGATTGAGAGTGTCTGAGAGCGTCTGAGAGTGTCAGCGACTGTCAGAGTGTGTCAGAGAGTGATAGAGAGTGACAGAGAGTGTCAGAGAGTGTCAGAGAGTGATAGAGAGTGTCTGAGAGTTTCAGAGATAGTCAGAGATTGATAGAGAGAGTCTGAGAGTATCAGAGATGATAGAGAGTGTCAGAGAATGATAGAGAGTGTTAGAGAGTGTCAGAGAGTGATAGAGATTGATAGATAGTGTCTGAAAGAGTCAGAGAGCGTCAGAGAGTGTCAGAGAGTGTCAGAGAGTGTCAGAGAGTGATAGAGAGAGTCAGAGAGTTATAGAGAGTATCTGAGAGTGTCTGAAAGTGACAGCGACTGTCTGAGAGTGTCAGTGAGTGTCAGAGAGTGATAGAGAGTGTCTGAGAGTGTCAGAGAGTGTCAGAGATTGACAGAGAGATTCTGAGAGTATCAGAGATGAAAGAGAGTGTCAGAGAGTGATAGAGAGTGTCAGAGATTGTCAGAGAGTGATAGAGAGTGTCTGAAATAATCAGAGAGTGTCAGAGAGTGTCAGAGAGTGTCAGAGAGTGTCAGAGAGTGATAGAGAGTGTCAGAGAGTTATAGAGAGTGTCTGAGAGTGTCAGAGACTTTCAGAGTGTGTCAGAGAGTGATAGAGAGTGTCTGAGAGTGTCAGTGAGTGTCAGAGAGTGATAGAGAGTGATAGAGAGTGTCAGAGAGTGATAAAGAGTGTCAGAGTGAGTCAGAGAGTGTCAGAGGGTGTCAGCGAGTGATAGAGAGATTCAGAGAGCGATAGAGAGTGTCAGATTGTGTCAGAGAGCGATAGAGTGTGTCAGAGTGTGTCAGAGAGTGTCAGAGAGTGATAGAGAGTGATATAGAGTGTCAGAGTGTGTCAGAGAGTGTCAGAGAGTGATAGAGAGTGTAAGAGAGAGTGTGAATGTGTCAGAGAGTTTCAGAGAGTGCCAGAGAGTGAGAGAGAGTGTCTGAGAATGTCAGAGTGTGTCAGAGAGTGATAGGGAGTGATATAGAGTGTCTGAGAGTGATAGAGACTTTCTGAGAGTGTCAGAGAGTGATAGAGAGTGTCTGAGAGTGACAGAGAGTGTCTGAGAGTGTCAGTGAGTGTCAGAGAGTGATAGAGAGTGATTGAGAGTGTCTGAGAGCGTCTGAGAGTGTCAGCGTCTGTCAGAGTGTTTCAGAGAGTGATAGAGAGTGACAGAGAATGTCTGAGAGTGGCAGAGAGTGTCAGAGAGTGATAGAGAGTGTCTGAGAGTTTCAGAGAGTGTCAGAGATTGATAGAGAGAGTCTGAGAGTATCAGAGAGTGATAGAGATTGATAGAGAGTGCCTGAAAGAGTCAGAGAGTGTCAGAGAGTGTCAGAGAGTGTCAGAGAGTGATAGAGAGAGTCAGAGAGTTATAGAGAGTGTCTGAAAGTGACAGAGAGTGTCTGAGAGTGTCAGTGAGTGTCAGAGAGTGATAGAGAGTGTCTGAGAGTGTCAGAGATTGATAGAGAGAGTCTGAGAGTATCAGAGATGAAAGAGAGTGTCAGAGAGCGATAGACAGTGTCAGAGATTGTCAGAGAGTGATAGAGAGTGATAGAGAGTGTCTGAAAGAATCAGAGAGTGTCAGAGAGTGTCAGAGAGTGATAGAGAGAGTCAGAGAGTTATAGAGAGTGTCTGAGAGTGTCTGAAAGTGACAGAGAGTGTCTGAGAGTGTCAGTGAGTGTCAGAGAGTGATAGAGAGTGATAGAGAGTGTCAGAGAGTGATAGAGAGTGTCAGAGTGAGTCAGAGAATGTCAGAGAGTGTCAGAGATTGATAGAGAGAGTCTGAGAGTATCAGAAATGAAAGAGAGTGTCAGAGAGTGATAGAGAGTGTCAGAGATTGTCAGAGAGTGATCGAGAGAGTCAGAGAGTTATAGGGAGTGATAGAGAGTGTCTGAAAGAATCAGAGAGTGTCAGAGAGTGTCAGAGAGAGTCAGAGAGTGCTCGAGAGAGTCAGAGAGTTATAGAGAGTGTCTGAGAGTGTCTGAAAGTGACAGAGAGTGTCTGAGAGTGTCAGTGAGTGTCAGAGAGTGTCAGAGAGTGATAGAGAGATTCAGAGAGTGATAGAGAGTGTCAGATTGTGTCAGAGTGTGTCAGAGAGCGATAGGATGTGTCAGAGTGTGTCAGAGAGTGTCAGAGAGTGTCAGAGAGTGATATAGAGTGTCAGAGTGTGTCAGAGAGTGATAGAGAGTGTAAGAGAGAGTGTGAGTGTGTCAGAGAGTTTCGGTGAGTGTCAGAGAGTGATAGAGAGTGTCTGAGAGTGTCAGAGTGTGTCAGAGAGCGATAGGGAGTGATATAGAGTGTCTGAGAGTGATAGAGACTGTCTGAGAGTGTCAGAGAGTGTCAGAGAGTGATAGAGAGTGATTGAGAGTGTCTGAGAGTGTCTGAGAGTGTCAGCGACTGTCAGAGTGTGTCAGAGAGTCATAGAGATTGACAGAGAGTGTCTGAGAGTGTCAGAGAGTGATAGAGAGTGTCTGAGAGTTTCAGAGATAGTCAGAGATTGATAGAGAGAGTCTGAGAGTGTCAGAGAGTGTCAGAGAGTGATAGAGAGATTCAGAGAGAGTCTGAGAGTGTCAGAGAGTGATAGAGAGAGTCAGAGAGTTACAGAGTGTCTGAGAGTGTCTGAAAGTGGCAGAGAGTTTTTGAGAGTTTCAGTGAGTGTCAGAGAGTGATAGAGAGTGATAGAGAGTGTCAGAGAGTGATAGAGTGTGTCTGAGAGTGTCTGAGAGCGTCTGAGAGTGTCAGCGACCGTCAGAGTGTGTCAGAGAGTGATAGAGAGTGAAAGAGAGTGTCTGACAGTGTCAGAGAGTTTCAGAGTGTGTCAGAGAGTGATAGAGAGTGTCTGGGGGAGTCCGAGCGCGTCAGAGATTGATAGAGAGAGTCGGAGAGTGTCAGAGATGATAGAGAGTGTCAGAGAGTGATAGAGAGTGATAGAGAATGATAGAGAGTGATAGGGAGTGTCTGAAAGAGTCAGAGAGTGTCAGAGAGTGTCAGAGATTATCAGAGAGTGATAGAGAGAGATAGCGAGTGTCAGAGGAGGAAAGAGAATGTCAGAGAGTGTGAGAGAGTGTGAGAGAGTGATAGAGAGTGTCAGAGAGTGTCAGAGAGTGTCTGAGAGTTTCAGAAAGTGATAGAGAGTGACAGAGAGTGTCAGAGAGTGTCAGAGAGTGATAGAGAGTGTCTGAGAATGTCTGAGAGTGTCAGCGAGTGTCTGAGAGTGATGGAGAGTGATTGAAAGTGATAGAGAGTGATAGAGAGTGTCAGAGTGTGTGAGAGTGATAGAGAGTGTCAGAGTGTGTCAGAGAGTGATAGAGAGTGATAGAGAGTGACTGAGAGTGTCAGAGAGTGATAGAGAGTTTCAGAGTGTGTCACAGAGTGACAGAGAGTGATAGAGAGTGATAGAGAGTGATAGAGAGTGTCAGAGAGTGATAGAGAGTGTCTGAGAGTGTCAGAGAGTGATAGAGAGTGATAGAGAGTGATAGCGAGTGTCTGAGAGTGACAGAGAGTGTCTGAGAGTGTCATTGAGTGTCAGAGAGCGATAGAGTTTGTCAGAGTGTGTCAGAGAGTGTCAGAGAGTGTCAGAGAGTGATAGAGAGTGTAAGAGAGAGTGTGAGTGTGTCAGAGAGTTTCAGAGAGTGCCAGAGAGTGAGAGAGAGTGTCTGAGAGTGTCAGAGAGTGTCTGAGCGTTTCAGTGAGTGTCAGAGAGTGATAGAGAGTGTCTGAGAGTGTCAGAGTGTGTCAGAGAGTGATAGGGAGTGATATAGAGTGTCTGAGAGTGATAGGTTCTGTCTGAGAGTGTCAGAGAGTGTCAGAGAGTGATAGGGAGTGTCTGAGAGTGACAGAGAGTGTCTGAGAGTGTCAGTGAGTGATAGAGAGTGATAGAGAGTGATTGTGAGTGTCTGAGAGAGTCTGAGAGTGTCAGCGACTGTCAGAGTGTGTCAGAGAGTGATAGAGAGTGACAGAGAGTGTCAGAGAGTGTCAGAGAGTGATAGAGAGTGTCTGAGAGTTTCAGAGATAGTCAGAGATTGATAGAGAGAGTCTGAGAGTATCAGAGACGATAGAGAGTGTCAGAGAATGATAGAGAGTGTTAGAGAGTGTCAGAGAGTGATAGAGATTGATAGATAGTGTCTGAAAGAGTCAGAGAGCGTCAGAGAGTGTCAGAGAGTGTCAGAGAGTGTCAGAGAGTGATAGAGAGAGTCAGAGAGTTATAGAGAGTGTCTGAGAGTGTCTGAAAGTGACAGCGACTGTCTGAGAGTGTCAGTGAGTGTCAGAGAGTGATAGAGAGTGTCTGAGAGTGTCAGAGAGTGTCAGAGATTGATAGAGAGATTCTGAGAGTATCAGAGATGAAAGAGAGTGTCAGAGAGTGATAGAGAGTGTCAGAGATTGTCAGAGAGTGATAGAGAGTGTCTGAAAGAATCAGAGAGTGTCAGAGAGTGTCAGAGAGTGTCAGAGAGTGTCAGAGAGTGATAGAGAGTGTCAGAGAGTTATAGAGAGTGTCTGAGAGTGTCTGAAAGTGACAGAGAGTGTCTGAGAGTGTCAGTGAGTGTCAGAGAGTGATAGAGAGTGATAGAGAGTGATAGAGAGTGTCAGAGAGTGATAGAGAGTGTCAGAAGGAGTCAGAGAGTGTCAGAGGGTGTCAGAGAGTGATAGAGAGATTCAGAGAGCGATAAAGAGTGTCAGATTGTGTCAGAGAGCGATTGAGTGTGTCAGAGAGTGTCAGAGAGTGTCAGAGAGTGATGGAGAGTGATATAGAGTGTCAGAGTGTGTCAGAGAGTGTCAGAGAGTGATAGAGAGTGTAAGAGAGAGTGTGAGTGTGTCAGAGAGTTTCAGAGAGTGCCAGAGAGTGAGAGAGAGTGTCTGAGAATGTCAGAGTGTGTCAGAGAGTGATAGGGAGTGATATAGAGTGTCTGAGAGTGATAGAGACTTTCTGAGAGTGTCAGAGAGTGTCAGAGAGTGATAGAGAGTGTCTGAGAGTGACAGAGAGTGTCTGAGAGTGTCAGTGAGTGTCAGAGAGTGATAGAGAGTGATTGAGAGTGTCTGAGAGCGTCTGAGAGTGTCAGCGACTGTCAGAGTGTGTCAGAGAGTGATCGAGAGTGACAGAGAGTGTCTGAGAGTGGCAGAGAGTGTCAGAGAGTGATAGAGAGTGTCTGAGAGTTTCAGAGATTGTCAGAGATTGATAGAGAGAGTCTGAGAGTATCAGAGAGTGATAGAGATTGATAGAGAGTGTCTGAAAGAGTCAGAGAGTGTCAGAGAGTGTCAGAGAGTGTCAGAGAGTGATAGAGAGAGTCAGAGAGTTATAGAGAGTGTCTGAAAGTGACAGAGAGTGTCTGAGAGTGTCAGTGAGTGTCAGAGAGTGATAGAGAGTGTCTGAGAGTGTCAGAGAGTGTCAGAGATTGATAGAGAGAGTCTAAGAGTATCAGAGATGAAAGAGAGTGTCAGAGAGCGATAGACAGTGTCAGAGATTGTCAGAGAGTGATAGAGAGTGATCGAGAGTGTCTGAAAGAATCAGAGAGTGTCAGAGAGTGTCAGAGAGTGATAGAGAGAGTCAGAGAGTTATAGAGAGTGTCTGAGAGTGTCTGAAAGTGACAGAGAGTGTCTGAGAGTGTCAGTGAGTGTCAGAGAGTGATAGAGAGTGATAGAGAGTGTCAGAGAGTGATAGAGAGTGTCAGAGTGAGTCAGGGAATGTCAGAGAGTGTCAGAGATTGATAGAGAGAGTCTGAGAGTATCAGAGATGAAAGAGAGTGTCAGAGAGTGATAGAGAGTGTCAGAGATTGTCAGAGAGTGATTGAGAGAGTCAGAGAGTTATAGAGAGTGATAGAGAGTGTCTGAAAGAATCAGAGAGTGTCAGAGAGTGTCAGAGAGAGTCAGAGAGTGATCGAGAGAGTCAGAGAGTTATAGAGAGTGTCTGAGAGTGTCTGAAAGTGACAGAGTGTGTCTGAGAGTGTCAGTGAGTGTCAGAGAGTGTCAGAGAGTGATAGAGAGATTCAGAGAGTGATAGAGAGTGTCAGATTGTGTCAGAGTGTGTCAGAGAGCGATAGGATGTGTCAGAGTGTGTCAGAGAGTGTCAGAGAGTGTCAGAGAGTGATAGAGAGTGATATAGAGTGTCAGAGTGTGTCAGAGAGAGTCAGAGAGTGATAGAGAGTGTAAGAGAGAGTGTGAGTGTGTCAGAGAGTTTCGGTGAGTGTCAGAGAGTGATAGAGAGTGTCTGAGAGTGTCAGAGTGTGTCAGAGAGTGATAGGGAGTGATATAGAGTGTCTGAGAGTGATAGAGACTGTCTGAGAGTGTCAGAGAGTGTCAGAGAGTGATAGAGAGTGATTGAGAGTGTCTGAGAGTGTCTGAGAGTGTCTGAGAGTGTCAGCGACTGTCAGAGTGTGTCAGAGAGTGATAGAGATTGACAGAGAGTGTCTGAGAGTGTCAGAGAGTGTCAGAGAGTGATAGAGAGTGTCTGAGAGTTTCAGAGAGTGTCAGAGATTGATAGAGAGTCTGAGAGTATCAGAGATGATAGAGAGTGTCAGAGAATGATAGAGAGTGTTAGAGAGTGTCAGAGAGTGATATAGATTGATAGAGAGTGTCTGAAAGAGTCAGAGAGCGTCAGAGAGTGTCAGAGAGTGATAGAGAGAGTCAGAGAGTTATAGAGAGTGTCTGAGAGTGTCTGAAAGTGACAGAGAGTGTCTGAGAGTGTCAGTGAGTGTCAGAGAGTGATAGAGAGTGTCTGAGAGTGTCAGAGAGTGATGGAGAGTGATAGAGAGTGTCTGAAAGAATCAGAGATTGTCAGAGAGTGTCAGAGAGTGTCAGAGAGTGTCAGAGAGTGATAGAGAGAGTCAGAGAGTTATAGAGAGTGTCTGAGAGTGTCTGAAAGTGACAGAGAGTGTCTGAGAGTGTCAGTGAGTGTCAGAGAGTGATAGAGAGTGATAGTGAGTGTCAGAGAGTGATAGAGAGTGTCAGAGTGAGTCAGAGAGTGTCAGAGAGTGTCAGAGAGTGATAGAGAGATTCCGAGAGTGATAGAGAGTGTCTGAGAGTGTCAGAGAGTGTCAGAGAGTGATAGAGAGATTCAAAGAGAGTCTGAGAGTGTCAGAGAGTGATAGAGAGAGTCAGAGAGTTATAGAGTGTCTCAGAGTGTCTGAAAGTGACAGAGAGTGTCTGAGAGTGTCAGTGAGTATCAGAGAGTGATAGAGAGTGATAGAGAGTGACAGAGTGTGTCTGAGAGTGTCTGAGAGCGTCTGAGAGTGTCAGCGACTGTCAGAGAGTGTCAGAGAGTGATAGAGAGTAAAAGAGAGTGTCTGACAGTCTCAGAGAGTTTCAGAGTGTGTCAGAGAGTGATAGAGAGTGTCTGAGAGAGTCAGAGAGTGTCAGAGATGATAGAGAGTGTCAGAGAGTGATAGAGAGTGTCAGAGAGTATCTGAGAGTGTCTGAGAGTGTCAGAGATTGTCAGAGAGTGTCAGAGGGCGATAGAGAGTGTCTGAGAGAGTCAGAAAGCGATAGAGAGTGACAGAGAGAGTCAGAGAGTGTCAGAGAGTGATAGAGAGTGTCTGAGAATGTCTGAGAGTGTCAGAGAGTGTCAGAGAGTGATAGAGAGTGTCTGAGAGTGTCAGAGAGTGTCTGAGGGTGTCAGAGAGTGATAGAAAGAGATAGAGTGATAGAGTGTGTCAGAGTGTGTCAGAGAGTGATAGAGAGTGTCAGAGTGTGTGATAGTGACAGAGAGTGTCAGAGTGCGTCAGAGAGTGATAGAGAGTGATAGAGAGTGACTGAGAGTGTCAGAGAGTGATAGAGAGTTTCAGAGTGTGTCAGAGAGTGATAGAGAGTGTCTGAGAGTGTCAGAGAGTGATAGAGAGTGTCTGAGAGTGACAGAGAGTGTCTGAGAGTTTCATTGAGTGTCAGAGAGTGATAGAGAGTGTCTGAGAGTGTCTGAGATTGTCAGAGACTTTCAGAGTGTGTCAGAGAGTGATAGAGACTGATAGAGAGTGTCTGGGGGTGTCAGAGAGTGTCAGAGTTAGTCAGAGAGTGATAGACAATGTCAGAGAGTGTCATAGAGTGATAGAGATTGTCTGAGAGTGTCAGATAGTGATAGACAGTGTCAAATTGTTTCAGAGAGTCATAGAGAGTGTCACAGTGTGTGAGAGTGATAGAGAGTGTCAGAGTGTGTCAGAGAGTGACAGAGAGTGTCAGAGAGTGTCAGAGAGTGTATGAGAGTGATAGAGTGTGTCAGAGTGTGTCAGAGAGTGATAGAGAGATTCCGAGAGTGATAGAGAGTGTCTGAGAGTGTCAGAGAGTGTCAGAGAGTGATAGAGAGATTCAAAGAGAGTCTGAGAGTGTCAGAGAGTGATAGAGAGAGTCAGAGAGTTATAGAGTGTCTCAGAGTGTCTGAAAGTGACAGAGAGTGTCTGAGAGTGTCAGTGAGTATCAGAGAATGATAGAGAGTGATAGAGAGTGTCAGAGAGTGACAGAGTGTGTCTGAGAGTGTCTGAGAGCGTCTGAGAGTGTCAGCGACTGTCAGAGAGTGTCAGAGAGTGATAGAGAGTGAAAGAGAGTGTCTGACAGTCTCAGAGAGTTTCAGAGTGTGTCAGAGAGTGATAGAGAGTGTCTGAGAGAGTCAGAGAGTGTCAGAGATGATAGAGAGTGTCAGAGAGTGATAGAGAGTGTCAGAGAGTATCTGAGAGTGTCTGAGAGTGTCAGAGATTGTCAGAGAGTGTCAGAGGGCGATAGAGAGTGTCTGAGAGAGTCAGAAAGCGATAGAGAGTGACAGAGAGAGTCAGAGAGTGTCAGAGAGTGATAGAGAGTGTCTGAGAATGTCTGAGAGTGTCAGAGAGTGTCAGAGAGTGATAGAGAGTGTCTGAGAGTGTCAGAGAGTGTCTGAGGGTGTCAGAGAGTGATAGAAAGAGATAGAGAGTGATAGAGTGTGTCAGAGTGTGTCAGAGAGTGATAGAGAGTGTCAGAGTGTGTGAGAGTGACAGAGAGTGTCAGAGTGTGTCAGAGAGTGATAGAGAGTGATAGAGAGTGACTGAGAGTGTCAGAGAGTGATAGAGAGTTTCAGAGTGTGTCAGAGAGTGATAGAGAGTGACAGGGAGTGTCAGAGAGTGTCAGAGAGTGATAGAGAGTGTCTGAGAATGTCTGAGAGTGTCAGAGAGTGTCAGAGAGTGATAGAGAGTGTCTGAGAGTGTCAGAGAGTGTCTGAGGGTGTCAGAGAGTGATAGAAAGAGATAGAGAGTGATAGAGTGTGCAGAGTGTGTCAGAGAGTGATAGAGAGTGTCAGAGTGTGTGATAGTGACAGAGAGTGTCAGAGTGTGTCAGAGAGTGATAGAGAGTGATAGAGAGTGACTGAGAGTGTCAGAGAGTGATAGAGAGTTTCAGAGTGTGTCAGAGAGTGATAGAGAGTGTCTGAGAGTGTCAGAGAGTGATAGAGAGTGATAGAGAGTGTCTGAGAGTGACAGAGAGTGTCTGAGAGTTTCATTGAGTGTCAGAGAGTGATAGAGAGTGTCTGAGAGTGTCTGAGAGTGTCAGAGACTTTCAGAGTGTGTCAGAGAGTGATAGAGACTGATAGAGAGTGTCTGGGGGTGTCAGAGAGTGTCAGAGTTAGTCAGAGAGTGATAGACAATGTCAGAGAGTGTCATAGAGTGATAGAGATTGTCTGAGAGTGTCAGATAGTGATAGAGAGTGTCAAATTGTTTCAGAGAGTCATAGAGAGTGTCACAGTGTGTGAGAGTGATAGAGAGTGTCAGAGTGTGTCAGAGAGTGACAGAGAGTGTCAGAGAGTGTCAGAGAGTGTCTGAGAGCGATAGAGTGTGTCAGAGTGTGTCAGAGAGTGATAGAGAGATTCCGAGAGTGTCAGAGAGTGTCAGAGAGTGATAGAGAGATTCAAAGAGAGTCTGAGAGTGTCAGAGAGTGATAGAGAGAGTCAGAGAGTTATAGAGTGTCTCAGAGTGTCTGAAAGTGACAGAGAGTGTCTGAGAGTGTCAGTGAGTATCAGAGAGTGATAGAGAGTGATAGAGAGTGTCAGAGAGTGACAGAGTGTGTCTGAGAGTGTCTGAGAGCGTCTGAGAGTGTCAGCGACTGTCAGAGAGTGTCAGAGAGTGATAGAGAGTGAAAGAGAGTGTCTGACAGTGTGAGAGAGTTTCAGAGTGTGTCAGAGAGTGATAGAGAGTGTCTGAGAGAGTCAGAGAGTGTCAGAGATGATAGAGAGTGTCAGAGAGTGATAGAGAGTGTCAGAGAGTATCTGAGAGTGTCTGAGAGTGTCAGAGATTGTCAGAGAGTGTCAGAGGGCGATAGAGAGTGTCTGAGAGAGTCAGAAAGCGATAGAGAGTGACAGAGAGAGTCAGAGAGTGTCAGAGAGTGATAGAGAGTGTCTGAGAATGTCTGAGAGTGTCAGAGAGTGTCAGAGAGTGATAGAGAGTGTCTGAGAGTGTCAGAGAGTGTCTGAGGGTGTCAGAGAGTGATAGAAAGAGATAGAGAGTGATAGAGTGTGTCAGAGTGTGTCAGAGAGTGATAGAGAGTGTCAGAGTGTGTGAGAGTGACAGAGAGTGTCAGAGTGTGTCAGAGAGTGATAGAGAGTGACTGAGAGTGACTGAGAGTGTCAGAGAGTGATAGAGAGTTTCAGAGTGTGTCAGAGAGTGATAGAGAGTGACAGGGAGTGTCTGAGAGTGTCAGTGAGTGTCAGAGAGTGTCAGAGATTGATAGAGAGATTCCGAGAGTGATAGAGAGTGTCTGAGATTGTCAGAGAGTGATAGAGAGTGATCGAGAGTGTCTGAAAGAATCAGAGAGTGTCAGAGAGTGTCAGAGAGTGTCAGAGAGTGTCAGAGAGTGATAGAGAGTGTCAGAGAGTTATAGAGAGTGTCTGAGAGTGTCTGAAAGTGACAGAGAGTGTCTGAGAGTGTCAGTGAGTGTCAGAGAGTGTCAGAGAGTGATAGAGAGATTCAGAGAGTGATAGAGAGTGTCTGAGATTGTCAGAGAGTGATAGAGAGTGTCTGAGAGTGTCTGAAAGTGACAGAGAGTGTCTGAGAGTGTCAGTGAGTGTCAGAGAGTGATAGAGAGTGATAGAGAGTGTCAGAGAGTGATAGAGAGTGTCAGAGTGAGTCAGAGAATGTCAGAGAGTGTCAGAAATTGATAGAGAGAGTCTGAGAGTATCAGAGATGAAAGAGAGTGTCAGAGAGTGATAGAGAGTGTCAGAGATTGTCAGAGAGTGATCGAGAGAGTCAGAGAGTTATAGAGAGTGATAGAGAGTGTCTGAAAGAATCAGAGAGTGTCAGAGAGAGTCAGAGAGTGATCGAGAGAGTCAGAGAGTTATAGAGAGTGTATGAGAGTGTCTGAAAGTGACAGAGAGTGTCTGAGAGTGTCAGTGAGTGTCAGAGAGTGTCAGAGAGTGATAGAGAGATTCAGAGAGTGATAGAGAGTGTCAGATTGTGTCAGAGTGTGTCAGAGAGCGATAGGATGTGTCAGAGTGTGTCAGAGAGTGTCAGAGAGTGTCAGAGAGTGATAGAGAGTGATATAGAGTGTCAGAGTGTGTCAGAGAGTGTCAGAGAGTGATAGGGAGTGATATAGAGTGTCTGAGAGTGATAGAGACTGTCTGAGAGTGTCAGAGAGTGTCAGAGAGTGATAGAGAGTGATTGAGTGTGTCTGAGAGTTTCAGAGAGTGTCAGAGATTGATAGAGAGAGTCTGAGAGTATCAGAGATGATAGAGAGTGTCAGAGAGTGATAGAGAGTGTCAGAGAGTTATAGAGAGTGTCTGAGAGTGTCTGAAAGTGACAGAGAGTGTCTGAGAGTGTCAGTGAGTGTCAGAGAGTGTCAGAGAGTGATAGAGAGATTCAGAGAGTGATAGAGAGTGTCTGAGATTGTCAGAGAGTGATAGAGAGTGTCTGAGAGTGTCTGAAAGTGACAGAGAGTGTCTGAGAGTGTCAGTGAGTGTCAGAGAGTGATAGAGAGTGATAGAGAGTGTCAGAGAGTGATAGAGAGTGTCAGAGTGAGTCAGAGAATGTCAGAGAGTGTCAGAAATTGATAGAGAGAGTCTGAGAGTATCAGAGATGAAAGAGAGTGTCAGAGAGTGATAGAGAGTGTCAGAGATTGTCAGAGAGTGATCGAGAGAGTCAGAGAGTTATAGAGAGTGATAGAGAGTGTCTGAAAGAATCAGAGAGTGTCAGAGAGAGTCAGAGAGTGATCGAGAGAGTCAGAGAGTTATAGAGAGTGTATGAGAGTGTCTGAAAGTGACAGAGAGTGTCTGAGAGTGTCAGTGAGTGTCAGAGAGTGTCAGAGAGTGATAGAGAGATTCAGAGAGTGATAGAGAGTGTCAGATTGTGTCAGAGTGTGTCAGAGAGCGATAGGATGTGTCAGAGTGTGTCAGAGAGTGTCAGAGAGTGTCAGAGAGTGATAGAGAGTGATATAGAGTGTCAGAGTGTGTCAGAGAGTGTCAGAGAGTGATAGGGAGTGATATAGAGTGTCTGAGAGTGATAGAGACTGTCTGAGAGTGTCAGAGAGTGTCAGAGAGTGATAGAGAGTGATTGAGTGTGTCTGAGAGTTTCAGAGAGTGTCAGAGATTGATAGAGAGAGTCTGAGAGTATCAGAGATGATAGAGAGTGTCAGAGATTGATAGAGAGTGTGAGAGAGTGTCAGAGAGTGATAGAGATTGATAGAGAGTGTCTGAAAGAGTCAGAGAGCGTCAGAGAGTGTCAGAGAGTGTCAGAGAGTGATAGAGAGAGTCAGAGAGTTATAGAGCGTGTCTGAGAGTGTCTGAAAGTGACAGAGAGTGTCTGAGAGTGTCAGTGAGTGTCAGAGAGTGATAGAGAGTGTCTGAGAGTGTCAGAGAGTGTCAGAGATTGATAGAGAGAGTCTGAGAGTATCAGAGATGAAAGAGAGTGTCAGAGAGTGATAGAGAGTGTCAGAGATTGTCAGAGAGTGATGGAGAGTGATAGAGAGTGTCTGAAAGAATCAGAGATTGTCAGAGAGTGTCAGAGAGTGTCAGAGAGTGTCAGAGAGTGATAGAGAGAGTCAGAGAGTTATAGAGAGTGTCTGAGAGTGTCTGAAAGTGACAGAGAGTGTCTGAGAGTGTCAGTGAGTGTCAGAGAGTGTCAGAGAGTGATAGAGAGATTCCGAGAGTGATAGAGAGTGTCTGAGAGTGTCAGAGAGTGTCAGAGAGTGATAGAGAGATTCAAAGAGAGTCTGAGAGTTTCAGAGAGTGATAGAGAGAGTCAGAGAGTTATAGAGTGTCTCAGAGCGTCTGAAAGTGACAGAGAGTGTCTGAGAGTGTCAGTGAGTATCAGAGAGTGATAGAGAGTGATAGAGAGTGTCAGAGAGTGACAGAGTGTGTCTGAGAGTGTCTGAGAGCGTCTGAGAGTGTCAGCGACTGTCAGAGAGTGTCAGAGAGTGATAGAGAGTGAAAGAGAGTGTCTGACAGTCTCAGAGAGTTTCAGAGTGTGTCAGAGAGTGATAGAGAGTGTCTGAGAGAGTCAGAGAGTGTCAGAGATGATTGAGAGTGTCAGAGAGTGATAGAGAGTGTCAGAGAGTATCTGAGAGTGTCTGAGAGTGTCAGAGATTGTCAGAGAGTGTCAGAGGGCGATAGAGAGTGTCTGAGAGAGTCAGAAAGCGATAGAGAGTGACAGAGAGAGTCAGAGAGTGTCAGAGAGTGATAGAGAGTGTCTGAGAATGTCTGAGAGTGTCAGAGAGTGTCAGAGAGTGATAGAGAGTGTCTGAGAGTGTCAGAGAGTGTCTGAGGGTGTCAGAGAGTGATAGAAAGAGATAGAGAGTGATAGAGTGTGTCAGAGTGTGTCAGAGAGTGATAGAGAGTGTCAGAGTGTGTGAGAGTGACAGAGAGTGTCAGAGTGTGTCAGAGAGTGATAGAGAGTGATAGAGAGTGACTGAGAGTGTCAGAGAGTGATAGAGAGTTTCAGAGTGTGTCAGAGAGTGATAGAGAGTGACAGGGAGTGTCAGAGAGTGTCAGAGAGTGATAGAGAGTGTCTGAGAATGTCTGAGAGTGTCAGAGAGTGTCAGAGAGTGATAGAGAGTGTCTGAGAGTGTCAGAGAGTGTCTGAGGGTGTCAGAGAGTGATAGAAAGAGATAGAGAGTGATAGAGTGTGCAGAGTGTGTCAGAGAGTGATAGAGAGTGTCAGAGTGTGTGATAGTGACAGAGAGTGTCAGAGTGTGTCAGAGAGTGATAGAGAGTGATAGAGAGTGACTGAGAGTGTCAGAGAGTGATAGAGAGTTTCAGAGTGTGTCAGAGAGTGATAGAGAGTGTCTGAGAGTGTCAGAGAGTGATAGAGAGTGATAGAGAGTGTCTGAGAGTGACAGAGAGTGTCTGAGAGTTTCATTGAGTGTCAGAGAGTGATAGAGAGTGTCTGAGAGTGTCTGAGAGTGTCAGAGACTTTCAGAGTGTGTCAGAGAGTGATAGAGACTGATAGAGAGTGTCTGGGGGTGTCAGAGAGTGTCAGAGTTAGTCAGAGAGTGATAGACAATGTCAGAGAGTGTCATAGAGTGATAGAGATTGTCTGAGAGTGTCAGATAGTGATAGAGAGTGTCAAATTGTTTCAGAGAGTCATAGAGAGTGTCACAGTGTGTGAGAGTGATAGAGAGTGTCAGAGTGTGTCAGAGAGTGACAGAGAGTGTCAGAGAGTGTCAGAGAGTGTCTGAGAGCGATAGAGTGTGTCAGAGTGTGTCAGAGAGTGATAGAGAGATTCCGAGAGTGTCAGAGAGTGTCAGAGAGTGATAGAGAGATTCAAAGAGAGTCTGAGAGTGTCAGAGAGTGATAGAGAGAGTCAGAGAGTTATAGAGTGTCTCAGAGTGTCTGAAAGTGACAGAGAGTGTCTGAGAGTGTCAGTGAGTATCAGAGAGTGATAGAGAGTGATAGAGAGTGTCAGAGAGTGACAGAGTGTGTCTGAGAGTGTCTGAGAGCGTCTGAGAGTGTCAGCGACTGTCAGAGAGTGTCAGAGAGTGATAGAGAGTGAAAGAGAGTGTCTGACAGTGTGAGAGAGTTTCAGAGTGTGTCAGAGAGTGATAGAGAGTGTCTGAGAGAGTCAGAGAGTGTCAGAGATGATAGAGAGTGTCAGAGAGTGATAGAGAGTGTCAGAGAGTATCTGAGAGTGTCTGAGAGTGTCAGAGATTGTCAGAGAGTGTCAGAGGGCGATAGAGAGTGTCTGAGAGAGTCAGAAAGCGATAGAGAGTGACAGAGAGAGTCAGAGAGTGTCAGAGAGTGATAGAGAGTGTCTGAGAATGTCTGAGAGTGTCAGAGAGTGTCAGAGAGTGATAGAGAGTGTCTGAGAGTGTCAGAGAGTGTCTGAGGGTGTCAGAGAGTGATAGAAAGAGATAGAGAGTGATAGAGTGTGTCAGAGTGTGTCAGAGAGTGATAGAGAGTGTCAGAGTGTGTGAGAGTGACAGAGAGTGTCAGAGTGTGTCAGAGAGTGATAGAGAGTGACTGAGAGTGACTGAGAGTGTCAGAGAGTGATAGAGAGTTTCAGAGTGTGTCAGAGAGTGATAGAGAGTGACAGGGAGTGTCTGAGAGTGTCAGTGAGTGTCAGAGAGTGTCAGAGATTGATAGAGAGATTCCGAGAGCGATAGAGAGTGTCTGAGATTGTCAGAGAGTGATAGAGAGTGATCGAGAGTGTCTGAAAGAATCAGAGAGTGTCAGAGAGTGTCAGAGAGTGTCAGAGAGTGTCAGAGAGTGATAGAGAGTGTCAGAGAGTTATAGAGAGTGTCTGAGAGTGTCTGAAAGTGACAGAGAGTGTCTGAGAGTGTCAGTGAGTGTCAGAGAGTGTCAGAGAGTGATAGAGAGATTCAGAGAGTGATAGAGAGTGTCTGAGATTGTCAGAGAGTGATAGAGAGTGTCTGAGAGTGTCTGAAAGTGACAGAGAGTGTCTGAGAGTGTCAGTGAGTGTCAGAGAGTGATAGAGAGTGATAGAGAGTGTCAGAGAGTGATAGAGAGTGTCAGAGTGAGTCAGAGAATGTCAGAGAGTGTCAGAAATTGATAGAGAGAGTCTGAGAGTATCAGAGATGAAAGAGAGTGTCAGAGAGTGATAGAGAGTGTCAGAGATTGTCAGAGAGTGATCGAGAGAGTCAGAGAGTTATAGAGAGTGATAGAGAGTGTCTGAAAGAATCAGAGAGTGTCAGAGAGAGTCAGAGAGTGATCGAGAGAGTCAGAGAGTTATAGAGAGTGTATGAGAGTGTCTGAAAGTGACAGAGAGTGTCTGAGAGTGTCAGTGAGTGTCAGAGAGTGTCAGAGAGTGATAGAGAGATTCAGAGAGTGATAGAGAGTGTCAGATTGTGTCAGAGTGTGTCAGAGAGCGATAGGATGTGTCAGAGTGTGTCAGAGAGTGTCAGAGAGTGTCAGAGAGTGATAGAGAGTGATATAGAGTGTCAGAGTGTGTCAGAGAGTGTCAGAGAGTGATAGGGAGTGATATAGAGTGTCTGAGAGTGATAGAGACTGTCTGAGAGTGTCAGAGAGTGTCAGAGAGTGATAGAGAGTGATTGAGTGTGTCTGAGAGTTTCAGAGAGTGTCAGAGATTGATAGAGAGAGTCTGAGAGTATCAGAGATGATAGAGAGTGTCAGAGAGTGATAGAGAGTGTCAGAGAGTTATAGAGAGTGTCTGAGAGTGTCTGAAAGTGACAGAGAGTGTCTGAGAGTGTCAGTGAGTGTCAGAGAGTGTCAGAGAGTGATAGAGAGATTCAGAGAGTGATAGAGAGTGTCTGAGATTGTCAGAGAGTGATAGAGAGTGTCTGAGAGTGTCTGAAAGTGACAGAGAGTGTCTGAGAGTGTCAGTGAGTGTCAGAGAGTGATAGAGAGTGATAGAGAGTGTCAGAGAGTGATAGAGAGTGTCAGAGTGAGTCAGAGAATGTCAGAGAGTGTCAGAAATTGATAGAGAGAGTCTGAGAGTATCAGAGATGAAAGAGAGTGTCAGAGAGTGATAGAGAGTGTCAGAGATTGTCAGAGAGTGATCGAGAGAGTCAGAGAGTTATAGAGAGTGATAGAGAGTGTCTGAAAGAATCAGAGAGTGTCAGAGAGAGTCAGAGAGTGATCGAGAGAGTCAGAGAGTTATAGAGAGTGTATGAGAGTGTCTGAAAGTGACAGAGAGTGTCTGAGAGTGTCAGTGAGTGTCAGAGAGTGTCAGAGAGTGATAGAGAGATTCAGAGAGTGATAGAGAGTGTCAGATTGTGTCAGAGTGTGTCAGAGAGCGATAGGATGTGTCAGAGTGTGTCAGAGAGTGTCAGAGAGTGTCAGAGAGTGATAGAGAGTGATATAGAGTGTCAGAGTGTGTCAGAGAGTGTCAGAGAGTGATAGGGAGTGATATAGAGTGTCTGAGAGTGATAGAGACTGTCTGAGAGTGTCAGAGAGTGTCAGAGAGTGATAGAGAGTGATTGAGTGTGTCTGAGAGTTTCAGAGAGTGTCAGAGATTGATAGAGAGAGTCTGAGAGTATCAGAGATGATAGAGAGTGTCAGAGATTGATAGAGAGTGTGAGAGAGTGTCAGAGAGTGATAGAGATTGATAGAGAGTGTCTGAAAGAGTCAGAGAGCGTCAGAGAGTGTCAGAGAGTGTCAGAGAGTGATAGAGAGAGTCAGAGAGTTATAGAGCGTGTCTGAGAGTGTCTGAAAGTGACAGAGAGTGTCTGAGAGTGTCAGTGAGTGTCAGAGAGTGATAGAGAGTGTCTGAGAGTGTCAGAGAGTGTCAGAGATTGATAGAGAGAGTCTGAGAGTATCAGAGATGAAAGAGAGTGTCAGAGAGTGATAGAGAGTGTCAGAGATTGTCAGAGAGTGATGGAGAGTGATAGAGAGTGTCTGAAAGAATCAGAGATTGTCAGAGAGTGTCAGAGAGTGTCAGAGAGTGTCAGAGAGTGATAGAGAGAGTCAGAGAGTTATAGAGAGTGTCTGAGAGTGTCTGAAAGTGACAGAGAGTGTCTGAGAGTGTCAGTGAGTGTCAGAGAGTGTCAGAGAGTGATAGAGAGATTCCGAGAGTGATAGAGAGTGTCTGAGAGTGTCAGAGAGTGTCAGAGAGTGATAGAGAGATTCAAAGAGAGTCTGAGAGTTTCAGAGAGTGATAGAGAGAGTCAGAGAGTTATAGAGTGTCTCAGAGCGTCTGAAAGTGACAGAGAGTGTCTGAGAGTGTCAGTGAGTATCAGAGAGTGATAGAGAGTGATAGAGAGTGTCAGAGAGTGACAGAGTGTGTCTGAGAGTGTCTGAGAGCGTCTGAGAGTGTCAGCGACTGTCAGAGAGTGTCAGAGAGTGATAGAGAGTGAAAGAGAGTGTCTGACAGTCTCAGAGAGTTTCAGAGTGTGTCAGAGAGTGATAGAGAGTGTCTGAGAGAGTCAGAGAGTGTCAGAGATGATTGAGAGTGTCAGAGAGTGATAGAGAGTGTCAGAGAGTATCTGAGAGTGTCTGAGAGTGTCAGAGATTGTCAGAGAGTGTCAGAGGGCGATAGAGAGTGTCTGAGAGAGTCAGAAAGCGATAGAGAGTGACAGAGAGAGTCAGAGAGTGTCAGAGAGTGATAGAGAGTGTCTGAGAATGTCTGAGAGTGTCAGAGAGTGTCAGAGAGTGATAGAGAGTGTCTGAGAGTGTCAGAGAGTGTCTGAGGGTGTCAGAGAGTGATAGAAAGAGATAGAGAGTGATAGAGTGTGTCAGAGTGTGTCAGAGAGTGATAGAGAGTGTCAGAGTGTGTGAGAGTGACAGAGAGTGTCAGAGTGTGTCAGAGAGTGATAGAGAGTGATAGAGAGTGACTGAGAGTGTCAGAGAGTGATAGAGAGTTTCAGAGTGTGTCAGAGAGTGATAGAGAGTGACAGGGAGTGTCAGAGAGTGTCAGAGAGTGATAGAGAGTGTCTGAGAATGTCTGAGAGTGTCAGAGAGTGTCAGAGAGTGATAGAGAGTGTCTGAGAGTGTCAGAGAGTGTCTGAGGGTGTCAGAGAGTGATAGAAAGAGATAGAGAGTGATAGAGTGTGCAGAGTGTGTCAGAGAGTGATAGAGAGTGTCAGAGTGTGTGATAGTGACAGAGAGTGTCAGAGTGTGTCAGAGAGTGATAGAGAGTGATAGAGAGTGACTGAGAGTGTCAGAGAGTGATAGAGAGTTTCAGAGTGTGTCAGAGAGTGATAGAGAGTGTCTGAGAGTGTCAGAGAGTGATAGAGAGTGATAGAGAGTGTCTGAGAGTGACAGAGAGTGTCTGAGAGTTTCATTGAGTGTCAGAGAGTGATAGAGAGTGTCTGAGAGTGTCTGAGAGTGTCAGAGACTTTCAGAGTGTGTCAGAGAGTGATAGAGACTGATAGAGAGTGTCTGGGGGTGTCAGAGAGTGTCAGAGTTAGTCAGAGAGTGATAGACAATGTCAGAGAGTGTCATAGAGTGATAGAGATTGTCTGAGAGTGTCAGATAGTGATAGAGAGTGTCAAATTGTTTCAGAGAGTCATAGAGAGTGTCACAGTGTGTGAGAGTGATAGAGAGTGTCAGAGTGTGTCAGAGAGTGACAGAGAGTGTCAGAGAGTGTCAGAGAGTGTCTGAGAGCGATAGAGTGTGTCAGAGTGTGTCAGAGAGTGATAGAGAGATTCCGAGAGTGTCAGAGAGTGTCAGAGAGTGATAGAGAGATTCAAAGAGAGTCTGAGAGTGTCAGAGAGTGATAGAGAGAGTCAGAGAGTTATAGAGTGTCTCAGAGTGTCTGAAAGTGACAGAGAGTGTCTGAGAGTGTCAGTGAGTATCAGAGAGTGATAGAGAGTGATAGAGAGTGTCAGAGAGTGACAGAGTGTGTCTGAGAGTGTCTGAGAGCGTCTGAGAGTGTCAGCGACTGTCAGAGAGTGTCAGAGAGTGATAGAGAGTGAAAGAGAGTGTCTGACAGTGTGAGAGAGTTTCAGAGTGTGTCAGAGAGTGATAGAGAGTGTCTGAGAGAGTCAGAGAGTGTCAGAGATGATAGAGAGTGTCAGAGAGTGATAGAGAGTGTCAGAGAGTATCTGAGAGTGTCTGAGAGTGTCAGAGATTGTCAGAGAGTGTCAGAGGGCGATAGAGAGTGTCTGAGAGAGTCAGAAAGCGATAGAGAGTGACAGAGAGAGTCAGAGAGTGTCAGAGAGTGATAGAGAGTGTCTGAGAATGTCTGAGAGTGTCAGAGAGTGTCAGAGAGTGATAGAGAGTGTCTGAGAGTGTCAGAGAGTGTCTGAGGGTGTCAGAGAGTGATAGAAAGAGATAGAGAGTGATAGAGTGTGTCAGAGTGTGTCAGAGAGTGATAGAGAGTGTCAGAGTGTGTGAGAGTGACAGAGAGTGTCAGAGTGTGTCAGAGAGTGATAGAGAGTGACTGAGAGTGACTGAGAGTGTCAGAGAGTGATAGAGAGTTTCAGAGTGTGTCAGAGAGTGATAGAGAGTGACAGGGAGTGTCTGAGAGTGTCAGTGAGTGTCAGAGAGTGTCAGAGATTGATAGAGAGATTCCGAGAGCGATAGAGAGTGTCTGAGATTGTCAGAGAGTGATAGAGAGTGATCGAGAGTGTCTGAAAGAATCAGAGAGTGTCAGAGAGTGTCAGAGAGTGTCAGAGAGTGTCAGAGAGTGATAGAGAGTGTCAGAGAGTTATAGAGAGTGTCTGAGAGTGTCTGAAAGTGACAGAGAGTGTCTGAGAGTGTCAGTGAGTGTCAGAGAGTGTCAGAGAGTGATAGAGAGATTCAGAGAGTGATAGAGAGTGTCTGAGATTGTCAGAGAGTGATAGAGAGTGTCTGAGAGTGTCTGAAAGTGACAGAGAGTGTCTGAGAGTGTCAGTGAGTGTCAGAGAGTGATAGAGAGTGATAGAGAGTGTCAGAGAGTGATAGAGAGTGTCAGAGTGAGTCAGAGAATGTCAGAGAGTGTCAGAAATTGATAGAGAGAGTCTGAGAGTATCAGAGATGAAAGAGAGTGTCAGAGAGTGATAGAGAGTGTCAGAGATTGTCAGAGAGTGATCGAGAGAGTCAGAGAGTTATAGAGAGTGATAGAGAGTGTCTGAAAGAATCAGAGAGTGTCAGAGAGAGTCAGAGAGTGATCGAGAGAGTCAGAGAGTTATAGAGAGTGTATGAGAGTGTCTGAAAGTGACAGAGAGTGTCTGAGAGTGTCAGTGAGTGTCAGAGAGTGTCAGAGAGTGATAGAGAGATTCAGAGAGTGATAGAGAGTGTCAGATTGTGTCAGAGTGTGTCAGAGAGCGATAGGATGTGTCAGAGTGTGTCAGAGAGTGTCAGAGAGTGTCAGAGAGTGATAGAGAGTGATATAGAGTGTCAGAGTGTGTCAGAGAGTGTCAGAGAGTGATAGGGAGTGATATAGAGTGTCTGAGAGTGATAGAGACTGTCTGAGAGTGTCAGAGAGTGTCAGAGAGTGATAGAGAGTGATTGAGTGTGTCTGAGAGTTTCAGAGAGTGTCAGAGATTGATAGAGAGAGTCTGAGAGTATCAGAGATGATAGAGAGTGTCAGAGAGTGATAGAGAGTGTCAGAGAGTTATAGAGAGTGTCTGAGAGTGTCTGAAAGTGACAGAGAGTGTCTGAGAGTGTCAGTGAGTGTCAGAGAGTGTCAGAGAGTGATAGAGAGATTCAGAGAGTGATAGAGAGTGTCTGAGATTGTCAGAGAGTGATAGAGAGTGTCTGAGAGTGTCTGAAAGTGACAGAGAGTGTCTGAGAGTGTCAGTGAGTGTCAGAGAGTGATAGAGAGTGATAGAGAGTGTCAGAGAGTGATAGAGAGTGTCAGAGTGAGTCAGAGAATGTCAGAGAGTGTCAGAAATTGATAGAGAGAGTCTGAGAGTATCAGAGATGAAAGAGAGTGTCAGAGAGTGATAGAGAGTGTCAGAGATTGTCAGAGAGTGATCGAGAGAGTCAGAGAGTTATAGAGAGTGATAGAGAGTGTCTGAAAGAATCAGAGAGTGTCAGAGAGAGTCAGAGAGTGATCGAGAGAGTCAGAGAGTTATAGAGAGTGTATGAGAGTGTCTGAAAGTGACAGAGAGTGTCTGAGAGTGTCAGTGAGTGTCAGAGAGTGTCAAAGAGTGATAGAGAGATTCAGAGAGTGATAGAGAGTGTCAGATTGTGTCAGAGTGTGTCAGAGAGCGATAGGATGTGTCAGAGTGTGTCAGAGAGTGTCAGAGAGTGTCAGAGAGTGATAGAGAGTGATATAGAGTGTCAGAGTGTGTCAGAGAGTGTCAGAGAGTGATAGGGAGTGATATAGAGTGTCTGAGAGTGATAGAGACTGTCTGAGAGTGTCAGAGAGTGTCAGAGAGTGATAGAGAGTGATTGAGTGTGTCTGAGAGTTTCAGAGAGTGTCAGAGATTGATAGAGAGAGTCTGAGAGTATCAGAGATGATAGAGAGTGTCAGAGAATGATAGAGAGTGTGAGAGAGTGTCAGAGAGTGATAGAGATTGATAGAGAGTGTCTGAAAGAGTCAGAGAGTGTCAGAGAGTGATAGAGAGAGTCAGAGAGTTATAGAGCGTGTCTGAGAGTGTCTGAAAGTGACAGAGAGTGTCTGAGAGTGTCAGTGAGTGTCAGAGAGTGATAGAGAGTGTCTGAGAGTGTCAGAGAGTGTCAGAGATTGATAGAGAGAGTCTGAGAGTATCAGAGATGAAAGAGAGTGTCAGAGAGTGATAGAGAGTGTCAGAGATTGTCAGAGAGTGATGGAGAGTGATAGAGAGTGTCTGAAAGAATCAGAGATTGTCAGAGAGTGTCAGAGAGTGTCAGAGAGTGTCAGAGAGTGATAGAGAGAGTCAGAGAGTTATAGAGAGTTTCTGAGAGTGTCTGAAAGTGACAGAGAGTGTCTGAGAGTGTCAGTGAGTGTCAGAGAGTGTCAGAGAGTGATAGAGAGATTCCGAGAGTGATAGAGAGTGTCTGAGAGTGTCAGAGAGTGTCAGAGAGTGATAGAGAGATTCAAAGAGAGTCTGAGAGTTTCAGAGAGTGATAGAGAGAGTCAGAGAGTTATAGAGTGTCTCAGAGCGTCTGAAAGTGACAGAGAGTGTCTGAGAGTGTCAGTGAGTATCAGAGAGTGATAGAGAGTGATAGAGAGTGTCAGAGAGTGACAGAGTGTGTCTGAGAGTGTCTGAGAGCGTCTGAGAGTGTCAGCGACTGTCAGAGAGTGTCAGAGAGTGTCAGAGAGTGATAGAGAGTGAAAGAGAGTGTCTGACAGTCTCAGAGAGTTTCAGAGTGTGTCAGAGAGTGATAGAGAGTGTCTGAGAGAGTCAGAGAGTGTCAGAGATGATTGAGAGTGTCAGAGAGTGATAGAGAGTGTCAGAGAGTATCTGAGAGTGTCTGAGAGTGTCAGAGATTGTCAGAGAGTGTCAGAGGGCGATAGAGAGTGTCTGAGAGAGTCAGAAAGCGATAGAGAGTGACAGAGAGAGTCAGAGAGTGTCAGAGAGTGATAGAGAGTGTCTGAGAATGTCTGAGAGTGTCAGAGAGTGTCAGAGAGTGATAGAGAGTGTCTGAGAGTGTCAGAGAGTGTCTGAGGGTGTCAGAGAGTGATAGAAAGAGATAGAGAGTGATAGAGTGTGTCAGAGTGTGTCAGAGAGTGATAGAGAGTGTCAGAGTGTGTGAGAGTGACAGAGAGTGTCAGAGTGTGTCAGAGAGTGATAGAGAGTGATAGAGAGTGACTGAGAGTGTCAGAGAGTGATAGAGAGTTTCAGAGTGTGTCAGAGAGTGATAGAGAGTGACAGGGAGTGTCAGAGAGTGTCAGAGAGTGATAGAGAGTGTCTGAGAATGTCTGAGAGTGTCAGAGAGTGTCAGAGAGTGATAGAGAGTGTCTGAGAGTGTCAGAGAGTGTCTGAGGGTGTCAGAGAGTGATAGAAAGAGATAGAGAGTGATAGAGTGTGCAGAGTGTGTCAGAGAGTGATAGAGAGTGTCAGAGTGTGTGATAGTGACAGAGAGTGTCAGAGTGTGTCAGAGAGTGATAGAGAGTGATAGAGAGTGACTGAGAGTGTCAGAGAGTGATAGAGAGTTTCAGAGTGTGTCAGAGAGTGATAGAGAGTGTCTGAGAGTGTCAGAGAGTGATAGAGAGTGATAGAGAGTGTCTGAGAGTGACAGAGAGTGTCTGAGAGTTTCATTGAGTGTCAGAGAGTGATAGAGAGTGTCTGAGAGTGTCAGAGACTTTCAGAGTGTGTCAGAGAGTGATAGAGACTGATAGAGAGTGTCTGGGGGTGTCAGAGAGTGTCAGAGTTAGTCAGAGAGTGATAGACAATGTCAGAGAGTGTCATCGAGTCATAGAGAGTGTCACAGTGTGTGAGAGTGATAGAGAGTGTCAGAGTGTGTCAGAGAGTGACAGAGAGTGTCAGAGAGTGTCAGAGAGTGTATGAGAGTGATAGAGTGTGTCAGAGTGTGTCAGAGAGTGATAGAGAGTGTCAGAGTGTGTGAGAGTGTCTGAGAGTAATAGAGAGTTTCAGAGTGTGTCAGAGTGTGTCAGAGAGTGATAGAGAGTGATAGAGAGTGATAGAGAGTGTCTGAAAGTGTCAGAGAGTTACAAAGAGTATCAGAGAGTGATAGAGAGAGATAGCGAGTGTCAGAGAGTGTCTGAGAGTGTCAGGGATTGTCAGAGAGTGTCAGAGAGTGATAGAGAATGTCTGAGAGTGTCAGAGAGTGTCTGAGAGTGATAGAGTGTGTCAGAGTGTGTCAGAGATTGTTAGAGAGTGTCAGAGTGTGTGAGAGTGTCAGAGAGTAATAGAGAGTTTCAGAGTGTGTCAGAATGTGTCAGAGAGTGATAGAGAGTGATAGAGAGTGATAGAGAGTGTCAGAGTGTGATAGAGAGTGATAGAGAGTGACAGAGAGTGATAGAGAGTGACAGAGAGTGTCTGAGATTGACAGAGAGTGTCTGAGAGTGTCATTGAGTGTCAGAGAGTGATCGAGATTGTCTGAGAGTGTCTGAGAGTGTCAGAGACTTTCAGAGTGTGTCAGAGAGAGATAGAGAGTGATAGAGAGTGTCTGGGGGTGTCAGAGAGTGTCAGAGTTAGTCAGAGAGTGATAGACAATGTCAGAGAGTGTCATAGAGTGATATAGATTGTCTGAGAGTGTCAGATCGTGATAGAGAGTGTCAAATTGTTTCAGAGAGTGTCAGAGAGTGATAGAGAGTGTCAGAGAGTGTCAGAGCGTGATAGAGAGTGATAGAGAGTGTCTGAATAAGTCAGAGAGTGTCAGAGAGTGTCAGCGAGTATCAGAGAGTGATCGAGAGAGATTGCGAGTGTCAGAGAGTGTCTGAGAGTTTCAGAGATTGTCAGAGAGTGTCAGAGGGCGATAGAGAGTGTCTGACAGTGTCAGAGGATGAAAGAGAATGTCAGAGAGTGTGAGAGAGTGTCTGAGAGTGTCAGAGAGCGTCAGCTTGTGATAGAGAGTGACAGAGAGTGTCTGCGAGCGTCAGAGAGTGTCAGAGAGTGTCAGCGAGTGTCAGAGAGTATCAGAGAGTGATCGAGAGAGATAGCGAGTGTCAGAGAGTGTCTGAGAGTGATAGAGAGTGTCAGAGAGTGTCAGAGCGTGATAGAGAGTGATAGAAAGTGTCTGAATAAGTCAGAGAGTGTCAGAGAGTGTCAGCAAGTATCAGAGAGTGATCGAGAGAGATAGCGAGTGTCAGAGAGTGTCTGAGAGTTACAGAGATTGTCAGAGAGTGTCAGAGGGCGATAGAGAGTGTCTGACAGTGTCAGAGGATGAAAGAGAATGTCAGAGAGTGTGAGAGAGTGTCAGAGAGTGATAGAGAGTTTCTGAGAGTGTCAGAGAGTGGTAGAGAGTGTCAATGAGTGATAGTGAGTGTCTGAGAGTGTCAGAAAGCGATAGAGAGTTTCAGAGAGTGTCAGAGAGTGTCAGAGAGTGTTAGAGAGTGTCTGAGAGTGACAGAGTGTGTCTGAGAGTGTCAGAGAGCGTCAGCTTGTGATAGAGAGTGTCAGAGAGTGTCTGCGAGCGTCAGAGAGTGTTAGAGAGTGTCAGCGAGTGTCAGAGAGTATCAGAGAGTGATCGAGAGAGATAGCGAGTGTCAGAGAGTGTCTGAGAGTGTCAGAGATTGTCAGAGAGTGTCAGAGGGCGATAGAGAGTGTCTGACAGTGTCAGAGGATGAAAGAGAATGTCAGAGAGTGTGAGAGAGTGTCAGAGAGTGATAGAGAGTTTCTGAGAGTGTCAGAGAGTGATAGAGAGTGTCAGAGAGTGATAGAGAGTGTCTGAGAGTGTCAGAAAGCGATAGAGAGTTTCAGAGAGTGTCAGAGAGTGTCAGAGGGTGATAGAGAGTGATAGAGAGTGTCTGAGAGTGACAGAGAGTATCTGAGAGTTTCAGTGAGTGTCAGAGAGTGATAGAGAGTGTCAGAGAGTGATAGAGTGTGTCTGAGAGTGTCCGAGAGTATCTGAGAGTTTCAGTGAGTGTCAGAGAGTGATAGAGAGTGTCAGAGAGTGATAGAGTGTGTCTGAGAGTGTCAGAGAGCGTCAGCTTGTGATAGAGAGTGACAGAGAGTGTCTGCGAGCGTCAGTGAGTGTCAGAGAGTGATTGAGAGTGTCTGACAAAGTCAGAGATTGTATGAGAGTGTCAGAGAGTGTCAGAGAGTGATAGAGAGTGTCAGAGAGTGATAGAGAATGTCTGAGAGTGTCAGAGAGAGTCATTGAGTGATAGAGAGTGTCAGAGAGTTTCAGAGAGTCATAGAGAGTGTCAGAGAGTGATAGAGAGTGTCAGAAAGTGATAGAGAGTGATAGAGAATGTCAGAGAGTGATAGAGAGTGTCTGAGAGTGTCAGTGAGTGTCAGCGAGTGTCAGAGAGTGATAGAGAGTGATAGGGAGTGTCAGAGGGTGTAATTGCGTGTCAGAGAGTGTCAGAGAGTTTCAGAGAGTGATAGAGAGTGTCAGAGAGTGATAGAGAGTGTCTGAGAGTGTCAGGGAGTGTCTGAGGGTTTCAGAGAGTGATAGAGAATGTCTGAGAGTTTCTGAGAGTGTCAGAGAGTGTCAGAGAGTGATAGAAAGTGATAGAGAGTGATAGAGTGTGTCAGAGTGTGTCAGAGAGTGATAGAGAGTGTCAGAGTGTGCGAGAGTGATAGAGAGTGTCAGAGAGTGATAGAGAGTGATAAAGAGTGACTGAGAGTGTCAGAGAGTGTCTGAGAGTGTCATTGACTGTCAGAGAGTGATAGAGAGTGTCTGAGAGTGTCTGAGAGTGTCAGAGACTTTCAGAGTGTGTCAGAGAGTGATAGAGAGTGATGGAGATTGTATGGGGGTGTCAGAGAGTGTCAGAGTTAGTCAGAGAGTGATAGACAGTGTCAGAGAGTGTCAGAGAGTGATAGAGAGTGATAGAGAGTGCTAGAGAGTGTCTGAGAGTGACAGAGAGTGTCTGAGAGTGTCATTGACTGTCAGAGAGTGATAGAGAGTGTCTGAGAGTGTCTGAGAGTGTCAGAGACATTCAGTGTGTGTCAGAGAGTGATAGAGAGTGATGGAGAGTGTCTGGGGGTGTTAGAGAGTGTCAGAGTTAGTCAGAGAGTGATAGACAGTGTCAGAGAGTGTCAGAGAGTATCAGAGAGTGATCGAGAGAGATAGCGAGTGTCAGAGAGTATCTGAGAGTGTCAGAGATTGTCAGAGAGTGTCAGAGGGCGATAGAGAGTGTCTGACAGTGTCAGAGGATGAAAGAGAATGTCAGAGAGTGTGAGAGAGTGTCAGAGAGTGATAGAGAGTTTCTGAGAGTGTCAGAGAGTGATAGAGAGTGTCAGAGAGTGATAGAGAGTGTCTGAGAGTGTCAGAAAGCGATAGAGAGTTTCAGAGAGTGTCAGAGAGTGATAGAGAGTGATAGAGAGTGTCTGAGAGTGACAGAGAGTATCTGAGAGATTCAGTGAGTGTCAGAGAGTGATAGAGAGTGTCAGAGAGTGATAGAGTGTGTCTGAGAGTGTCAGAGAGTATCTGAGAGTTTCAGTGAGTGTCAGAGAGTGATAGAGAGTGTCAGAGAGTGATAGAGTGTGTCTGAGAGTGTCAGAGAGCGTCAGCTTGTGATAGAGAGTGACAGAGAGTGTCTGCGAGCGTCAGTGAGTGTCAGAGAGTGATTGAGAGTGTCTGACAAAGTCAGAGATTGTAAGAGAGTGTATGAGAGTGTCAGAGAGTGTCAGAGAGTGATAGAGAGTGTCAGAGAGTGATAGAGAATGCCTGAGAGTGTCAGAGAGAGTCATTGAGTGATAGAGAGTGTCAGAGAGTTTCAGAGAGTCATAGAGAGTGTCAGAGAGTGATAGAGAGTGTCAGAAAGTGATAGAGAGTGATAGAGAGTGTCAGAGAGTGATAGAGAGTGTCTGAGAGTGTCAGAGAGTGTCAGAGAGTGTCAGAGACTGATAGAGAGTGATAGGGAGTGTCAGAGAGTGTAATTGCGTGTCAGAGAGTGTCAGAGAGTGTCAGAGAGTGATAGAGAGTGTCAGAGAGTGATAGAGAATGTCTGAGAGTGTCAGAGAGAGTCATTGAGTGATAGAGAGTGTCAGAGAGTTTCAGAGAGTCATAGAGAGTGTCAGAGAGTGATAGAGAGTGTCAGAAAGTGATAGAGAGTGATAGAGAGTGTCAGAGAGTGATAGAGAGTGTCTGAAAGTGTCAGAGAGTGTCAGAGAGTGTCAGAGAGTGATAGAGAGTGATAGGGAGTGTCAGAGAGTGTAATTGCGTGTCAGAGAGTTTCAGAGAGTGATAGAGAGTGTCAGAGAGCGATAGAGACTGTCTGAGAGTGTCAGGGAGTGTCTGAGGGTGTCAGAGAGTGATAGAGAATGTCTGAGAGTTTCTGAGAGTGTCAGAGAGTGTCAGAGAGTGATAGAAAGTGATAAAGAGTGATAGAGTGTGTCAGAGTGTGTCAGAGAGTGATAGAGAGTGATAAAGAGTGACTGAGAGTGTCAGAGAGTGTCTGAGAGTGTCATTGACTGTCAGAGAGTGATAGAGAGTGTCTGAGAGTGTCTGAGAGTGTCAGAGACTTTCAGAGTGTGTCAGAGAGTGATAGAGAGTGATGGAGAGTGTATGGGGGTGTCAGAGAGTGTCAGAGTTAGTCAGAGAGTGATAGACAGTGTCAGAGAGTGTCAGAGAGTGATAGAGAGTGATAGAGAGTGCTAGAGAGTGTCTGAGAGTGACAGAGAGTGTCTGAGAGTGTCATTGACTGTCAGAGAGTGATAGAGAGTGTCTGAGAGTGTCAGAGACATTCAGTGTGTGTCAGAGAGTGATAGAGAGTGATGGAGAGTGTCTGGGGGTGTTAGAGAGTGTCAGAGTTAGTCAGAGAGTGATCGACAGTGTCAGAGAGTGTCATAGAATGATAGAGATTGTCTGAGAGTGTCAGATCGTGATAGAGAGTGTCAAATTATTTCAGAGAGTGATAGAGAGTGATAGAGAGTGTCAGAGAGTTTCAGAGTGTGTCAGAGAGTGTCAGAGAGTGATAGAAAGTGTCAGAGAGTGATAGAGAGTGTCTGAGAGTGTCTGAGAGTGACAGAGAGTGTCTGAGAGTGTCAGTCAGTGTCAGAGAGTGATAGAGAGAGTCAGAGATTGTCAGATTGTGTCAGAGTGTGTCAGAGAGTGATAGAGAGTGATAGAGAGTGTCTGAGAGTGTCAGAGAGTGTCAGAGAGCGATAGAGTATGTCAGAGTGTGTCAGAGAGTGTCAGAGAGTGATAGAGAGTGATATAGAGTGTCAGAGTGTGTCAGAGTGTGTCAGAGAGTGTTAGAGAGTGTTAGAGAGTGTAAGAGAGAGTGTGAGTGTGTCAGATAGTTTCAGAGAGTGCCAGCGAGTGAGAGAGCGTGTCTGAGAGTGTCTGAGAGTGACAGAGAGTGTCTGAGCGTTTCAGTGAGTCTCAGAGAGTGATAGAGAGTGTCTGAGTGTGTCAGAGTGTGTCAGAGAGTGATAGGGAGTGATATAGAGTGTCTGAGAGTGATAGACACTGTCTGAGAGTGTCAGAGAGTGTCAGAGAGTGATAGAGAGCGTCTGAGAGTGACAGAGAGTGTCTGAGAGTGTCAGTGAGTGTGAGAGAGTGATAGAGAGTGACTGAGAGTGTCTGAGAGCTTCTGAGAGTGTCAGCGACTGTCAGAGTGTGTCAGAGAGTGATAGAGAGAGTCTGAGAGTATCAGAGATGATAGAGAGTGTCAGAGAATGATAGAGAGTGTCAGAGAGTGTCAGAGAGTGATAGAGAGTGATACAGAGTGTCTGAAAGAGTCAGAGAGCGTCAGAGAGTGTCAGAGAGTGTCAGAGTGTGTCAGAGAGTGATAGAGAGAGTCAGAGAGTTATGGAGAGTGTCTGAGAGTGTCTGAAAGTGACAGAGATTGTCTGAGAGTGTCAGTGAGTGTCAGAGAGTGATGGAGAGTGTCTGAGAGTGTCAGAGATTGCCAGAGTGTGCCAGAGTGTGTCAGTGAGTGATAGAGTGTTATAGAGAATGTCAGAGAGTGATAGAGAGTGTCAGAGTGAGTCAGAGAGTGTCAGAGAGTGTTAGAGAGATTCAGAGAAAGATACAGAGTGTCTGAGAATGTCAGAGAGTGACAGAGAGATTCAGAGAGTGTCTGAGAGTATCTGAGAGTGTCAGAGAGTGATCGAGAGTGTCTGAGAGTGATACAGAGTGTCTGAGAGTGTCAGAGAGTGATAGAGAGTGTCTGAGAGTTTCTGCGAGTGTCAGAGAGTGATAGAGAGTGACAGAGAGTGTCTGAGAGTGTCAGAGAGTGATAGAGAGTGTCTGAGAGTGTCAGAGAGTGATAGAGAGTGTCTGAGAGTTTCTGCGAGTGTCAGCGAGTGATAGAGAGTGATAGAGAGTGTCTGAGAGTGTCAGAGAGTGTCAGAGAGTGATAGAGAGTGACAGAGCGTGTCTGAGAGTGTCAGTGAGTGTCAGAGATTGTTTAGAGAGTGTCTGAGAGTGTCTGAGAGTGTCAGAGATTGTCAGAGAGTTTCAGGGAGTGAAAGAGAGTGATAGAGAGTGTCTGAGAGTGTCAGAGACTGTCAGTGTGTCAGAGAGTGACAGAGAGTGATAGACCGTGACAGAGAGTTTCAGCGAGTGTCTGAGAGAGTCAGAGAGTGTCAGAGAGTAATAGAGAGTGTCTGAGGGTGTCAGAGAGTGATAGAGAGTGTCTGAGAGTGTCAGAGAGTGATAGAGAGTGTCTGAGAGATTCTGTGAGTGTCAGAGAGTGATCGAGAGTGTCTGAGAGTGTCAGAGAGTGTCAGAGAGTGATAGAGAGTGTCAGAGAGTGATAGAGAGTGTCTGAGAGTTTCTGCGAGTGTCAGCGAGTGATAGAGAGTGTCTGAGAGTGTCAGAGAGTGATAGAGAGTGACAGAGCGTGTCTGAGAGTGTCAGAGAGTGTCAGAGATTGTTTAGAGAGTGTCTGAGAGTGTCTGAGAGTGTCAGAGATTGTCAGAGAGTGTCAGGGAGTGTCAGAGAGTTATAGACCGTGACAGAGAGTTTCAGCGAGTGTCTGAGAGAGTCAGAGAGTGTCAGAGAGTAATAGAGAGTGTCTGAGGGTGTCAGAGAGTGATAGAGAATGTCTGAGAGTGTCTGAGAGTGTCAGAGAGTAATAGAAAGTGATAGAGAGTGACAGAGAGTGTCAGATAGTGTCAGAGCGTGACAGAGAGTGTCAGAGTGTGTGAGAGTGATAGAGAGTGTTAGAGTGTGTCAGAGAGTTATAGAGAGTGATAGAGAGTGTCTGAGAGTGGCAGAGAGTGTCTGAGAGTGTCATTGAGTGTCAGAGAGTGATAGAGAGTGTCTGAGAGTGTCTGAGATTGTCATAGTCTGTCAGAGTGTGTCAGAGAGTCATAGAGAGTGATAGAGAGTGTCTGGGAGTGTCAGAGAGTGTCAGAGTGTGTCAGAGAGTGATAGACAATGTCAGAGAGAGTCAAAGAGTGATAGAGATTGTCTGAGAGTGTCAGAGAGTGATAGAACGTGCCAGAGAGTGATAGAGAGTGTCTGAGAGGGTCTGAGAGTGACAGAGAGTGTCTGAGAGTGTCAGTCAGAGTCAGAGAATGATAGAGAGTGTCAGAGATAGTCAGATTGTGTCAGAGTGTGTCAGAGAGTGATCGAGTGTGTCTGGGAGTGTCACAGAGTGTCAGATTGTGTCAGAGAGTGTCAGAGAGCGATAGAGTGTGTCAGAGTGTGTAAGAGAGTTTCAGAGAGTGTCAGAGAGTGATAGAGCGTGTCAGATAGTGTCTGAGTGTGTCAGAGAGTGTCAGAGAGTGATAGAGAGTGTCAGAGAGAGTGTGAGTGTGTCAGAGAATTTCAGAGAGGGTCAGAGAGCGATAGGAAGTGATAGAGACTGTCTGAGAGTGTCAGACATTGTCTGAGAGTGTCAGAGAGTGATAGGGAGTGATCGAGAGTGTCTGAGAGTGTCAGAGAGTGGCAGAGAGTGATAAAGAGTGTCAGAGAGTGTTAGAGACTGCCAGAGAATGATAGAGAGTGATAGAGAGTGTCAGAGAGTGATCGAGAGTGTCTGAGAGTGTCAGAGATTGATAGAGAGTGTCAGAGAGTGATAGAGACTGTCTGAGAGTGTCAGAGAGTGATAGAGAGTGTCTGAGAGTGACAGACAGTGTCTGAGAGTGTCAGTGAGTGTCAGAGAGTGATAGAGTGTGTCTGAGAGTGTCAGAGAGTGTCAGCTTGTGATAGAGAGTGACAGAGAGTGTCTGCGAGCGTCAGTGAGTGTCAGAGAGTGATTGAGAGTGTCTGACAAAGTCAGAGATTGTATGAGAGTGTATGAGAGTGTCAGAGAGTGTCAGCGAGTGTCAGAGAGTATCAGAGAGTGATCGAGAGAGATAGCGAGTGTCAGAGAGTGTCTGAGAGTGATAGAGAGTGTCAGAGAGTGTCAGAGCGTGATAGAGAGTGATAGAAAGTGTCTGAATAAGTCAGAGAGTGTCAGAGAGTGTCAGCAAGTATCAGAGAGTGATCGAGAGAGATAGCGAGTGTCAGAGAGTGTCTGAGAGTTACAGAGATTGTCAGAGAGTGTCAGAGGGCGATAGAGAGTGTCTGACAGTGTCAGAGGATGAAAGAGAATGTCAGAGAGTGTGAGAGAGTGTCAGAGAGTGATAGAGAGTTTCTGAGAGTGTCAGAGAGTGGTAGAGAGTGTCAATGAGTGATAGTGAGTGTCTGAGAGTGTCAGAAAGCGATAGAGAGTTTCAGAGAGTGTCAGAGAGTGTCAGAGAGTGTTAGAGAGTGTCTGAGAGTGACAGAGTGTGTCTGAGAGTGTCAGAGAGCGTCAGCTTGTGATAGAGAGTGTCAGAGAGTGTCTGCGAGCGTCAGAGAGTGTTAGAGAGTGTCAGCGAGTGTCAGAGAGTATCAGAGAGTGATCGAGAGAGATAGCGAGTGTCAGAGAGTGTCTGAGAGTGTCAGAGATTGTCAGAGAGTGTCAGAGGGCGATAGAGAGTGTCTGACAGTGTCAGAGGATGAAAGAGAATGTCAGAGAGTGTGAGAGAGTGTCAGAGAGTGATAGAGAGTTTCTGAGAGTGTCAGAGAGTGATAGAGAGTGTCAGAGAGTGATAGAGAGTGTCTGAGAGTGTCAGAAAGCGATAGAGAGTTTCAGAGAGTGTCAGAGAGTGTCAGAGGGTGATAGAGAGTGATAGAGAGTGTCTGAGAGTGACAGAGAGTATCTGAGAGTTTCAGTGAGTGTCAGAGAGTGATAGAGAGTGTCAGAGAGTGATAGAGTGTGTCTGAGAGTGTCCGAGAGTATCTGAGAGTTTCAGTGAGTGTCAGAGAGTGATAGAGAGTGTCAGAGAGTGATAGAGTGTGTCTGAGAGTGTCAGAGAGCGTCAGCTTGTGATAGAGAGTGACAGAGAGTGTCTGCGAGCGTCAGTGAGTGTCAGAGAGTGATTGAGAGTGTCTGACAAAGTCAGAGATTGTATGAGAGTGTCAGAGAGTGTCAGAGAGTGATAGAGAGTGTCAGAGAGTGATAGAGAATGTCTGAGAGTGTCAGAGAGAGTCATTGAGTGATAGAGAGTGTCAGAGAGTTTCAGAGAGTCATAGAGAGTGTCAGAGAGTGATAGAGAGTGTCAGAAAGTGATAGAGAGTGATAGAGAATGTCAGAGAGTGATAGAGAGTGTCTGAGAGTGTCAGTGAGTGTCAGCGAGTGTCAGAGAGTGATAGAGAGTGATAGGGAGTGTCAGAGGGTGTAATTGCGTGTCAGAGAGTGTCAGAGAGTTTCAGAGAGTGATAGAGAGTGTCAGAGAGTGATAGAGAGTGTCTGAGAGTGTCAGGGAGTGTCTGAGGGTTTCAGAGAGTGATAGAGAATGTCTGAGAGTTTCTGAGAGTGTCAGAGAGTGTCAGAGAGTGATAGAAAGTGATAGAGAGTGATAGAGTGTGTCAGAGTGTGTCAGAGAGTGATAGAGAGTGTCAGAGTGTGCGAGAGTGATAGAGAGTGTCAGAGAGTGATAGAGAGTGATAAAGAGTGACTGAGAGTGTCAGAGAGTGTCTGAGAGTGTCATTGACTGTCAGAGAGTGATAGAGAGTGTCTGAGAGTGTCTGAGAGTGTCAGAGACTTTCAGAGTGTGTCAGAGAGTGATAGAGAGTGATGGAGATTGTATGGGGGTGTCAGAGAGTGTCAGAGTTAGTCAGAGAGTGATAGACAGTGTCAGAGAGTGTCAGAGAGTGATAGAGAGTGATAGAGAGTGCTAGAGAGTGTCTGAGAGTGACAGAGAGTGTCTGAGAGTGTCATTGACTGTCAGAGAGTGATAGAGAGTGTCTGAGAGTGTCTGAGAGTGTCAGAGACATTCAGTGTGTGTCAGAGAGTGATAGAGAGTGATGGAGAGTGTCTGGGGGTGTTAGAGAGTGTCAGAGTTAGTCAGAGAGTGATAGACAGTGTCAGAGAGTGTCAGAGAGTATCAGAGAGTGATCGAGAGAGATAGCGAGTGTCAGAGAGTATCTGAGAGTGTCAGAGATTGTCAGAGAGTGTCAGAGGGCGATAGAGAGTGTCTGACAGTGTCAGAGGATGAAAGAGAATGTCAGAGAGTGTGAGAGAGTGTCAGAGAGTGATAGAGAGTTTCTGAGAGTGTCAGAGAGTGATAGAGAGTGTCAGAGAGTGATAGAGAGTGTCTGAGAGTGTCAGAAAGCGATAGAGAGTTTCAGAGAGTGTCAGAGAGTGATAGAGAGTGATAGAGAGTGTCTGAGAGTGACAGAGAGTATCTGAGAGATTCAGTGAGTGTCAGAGAGTGATAGAGAGTGTCAGAGAGTGATAGAGTGTGTCTGAGAGTGTCAGAGAGTATCTGAGAGTTTCAGTGAGTGTCAGAGAGTGATAGAGAGTGTCAGAGAGTGATAGAGTGTGTCTGAGAGTGTCAGAGAGCGTCAGCTTGTGATAGAGAGTGACAGAGAGTGTCTGCGAGCGTCAGTGAGTGTCAGAGAGTGATTGAGAGTGTCTGACAAAGTCAGAGATTGTAAGAGAGTGTATGAGAGTGTCAGAGAGTGTCAGAGAGTGATAGAGAGTGTCAGAGAGTGATAGAGAATGCCTGAGAGTGTCAGAGAGAGTCATTGAGTGATAGAGAGTGTCAGAGAGTTTCAGAGAGTCATAGAGAGTGTCAGAGAGTGATAGAGAGTGTCAGAAAGTGATAGAGAGTGATAGAGAGTGTCAGAGAGTGATAGAGAGTGTCTGAGAGTGTCAGAGAGTGTCAGAGAGTGTCAGAGACTGATAGAGAGTGATAGGGAGTGTCAGAGAGTGTAATTGCGTGTCAGAGAGTGTCAGAGAGTGTCAGAGAGTGATAGAGAGTGTCAGAGAGTGATAGAGAATGTCTGAGAGTGTCAGAGAGAGTCATTGAGTGATAGAGAGTGTCAGAGAGTTTCAGAGAGTCATAGAGAGTGTCAGAGAGTGATAGAGAGTGTCAGAAAGTGATAGAGAGTGATAGAGAGTGTCAGAGAGTGATAGAGAGTGTCTGAAAGTGTCAGAGAGTGTCAGAGAGTGTCAGAGAGTGATAGAGAGTGATAGGGAGTGTCAGAGAGTGTAATTGCGTGTCAGAGAGTTTCAGAGAGTGATAGAGAGTGTCAGAGAGCGATAGAGACTGTCTGAGAGTGTCAGGGAGTGTCTGAGGGTGTCAGAGAGTGATAGAGAATGTCTGAGAGTTTCTGAGAGTGTCAGAGAGTGTCAGAGAGTGATAGAAAGTGATAAAGAGTGATAGAGTGTGTCAGAGTGTGTCAGAGAGTGATAGAGAGTGATAAAGAGTGACTGAGAGTGTCAGAGAGTGTCTGAGAGTGTCATTGACTGTCAGAGAGTGATAGAGAGTGTCTGAGAGTGTCTGAGAGTGTCAGAGACTTTCAGAGTGTGTCAGAGAGTGATAGAGAGTGATGGAGAGTGTATGGGGGTGTCAGAGAGTGTCAGAGTTAGTCAGAGAGTGATAGACAGTGTCAGAGAGTGTCAGAGAGTGATAGAGAGTGATAGAGAGTGCTAGAGAGTGTCTGAGAGTGACAGAGAGTGTCTGAGAGTGTCATTGACTGTCAGAGAGTGATAGAGAGTGTCTGAGAGTGTCAGAGACATTCAGTGTGTGTCAGAGAGTGATAGAGAGTGATGGAGAGTGTCTGGGGGTGTTAGAGAGTGTCAGAGTTAGTCAGAGAGTGATCGACAGTGTCAGAGAGTGTCATAGAATGATAGAGATTGTCTGAGAGTGTCAGATCGTGATAGAGAGTGTCAAATTATTTCAGAGAGTGATAGAGAGAGATAGAGAGTGTCAGAGAGTTTCAGAGTGTGTCAGAGAGTGTCAGAGAGTGATAGAAAGTGTCAGAGAGTGATAGAGAGTGTCTGAGAGTGTCTGAGAGTGACAGAGAGTGTCTGAGAGTGTCAGTCAGTGTCAGAGAGTGATAGAGAGAGTCAGAGATTGTCAGATTGTGTCAGAGTGTGTCAGAGAGTGATAGAGAGTGATAGAGAGTGTCTGAGAGTGTCAGAGAGTGTCAGAGAGCGATAGAGTATGTCAGAGTGTGTCAGAGAGTGTCAGAGAGTGATAGAGAGTGATATAGAGTGTCAGAGTGTGTCAGAGTGTGTCAGAGAGTGTTAGAGAGTGTTAGAGAGTGTAAGAGAGAGTGTGAGTGTGTCAGATAGTTTCAGAGAGTGCCAGCGAGTGAGAGAGCGTGTCTGAGAGTGTCTGAGAGTGACAGAGAGTGTCTGAGCGTTTCAGTGAGTCTCAGAGAGTGATAGAGAGTGTCTGAGTGTGTCAGAGTGTGTCAGAGAGTGATAGGGAGTGATATAGAGTGTCTGAGAGTGATAGACACTGTCTGAGAGTGTCAGAGAGTGTCAGAGAGTGATAGAGAGCGTCTGAGAGTGACAGAGAGTGTCTGAGAGTGTCAGTGAGTGTGAGAGAGTGATAGAGAGTGACTGAGAGTGTCTGAGAGCTTCTGAGAGTGTCAGCGACTGTCAGAGTGTGTCAGAGAGTGATAGAGAGAGTCTGAGAGTATCAGAGATGATAGAGAGTGTCAGAGAATGATAGAGAGTGTCAGAGAGTGTCAGAGAGTGATAGAGAGTGATACAGAGTGTCTGAAAGAGTCAGAGAGCGTCAGAGAGTGTCAGAGAGTGTCAGAGTGTGTCAGAGAGTGATAGAGAGAGTCAGAGAGTTATGGAGAGTGTCTGAGAGTGTCTGAAAGTGACAGAGATTGTCTGAGAGTGTCAGTGAGTGTCAGAGAGTGATGGAGAGTGTCTGAGAGTGTCAGAGATTGCCAGAGTGTGCCAGAGTGTGTCAGTGAGTGATAGAGTGTTATAGAGAATGTCAGAGAGTGATAGAGAGTGTCAGAGTGAGTCAGAGAGTGTCAGAGAGTGTTAGAGAGATTCAGAGAAAGATACAGAGTGTCTGAGAATGTCAGAGAGTGACAGAGAGATTCAGAGAGTGTCTGAGAGTATCTGAGAGTGTCAGAGAGTGATCGAGAGTGTCTGAGAGTGATACAGAGTGTCTGAGAGTGTCAGAGAGTGATAGAGAGTGTCTGAGAGTTTCTGCGAGTGTCAGAGAGTGATAGAGAGTGACAGAGAGTGTCTGAGAGTGTCAGAGAGTGATAGAGAGTGTCTGAGAGTGTCAGAGAGTGATAGAGAGTGTCTGAGAGTTTCTGCGAGTGTCAGCGAGTGATAGAGAGTGATAGAGAGTGTCTGAGAGTGTCAGAGAGTGTCAGAGAGTGATAGAGAGTGACAGAGCGTGTCTGAGAGTGTCAGTGAGTGTCAGAGATTGTTTAGAGAGTGTCTGAGAGTGTCTGAGAGTGTCAGAGATTGTCAGAGAGTTTCAGGGAGTGAAAGAGAGTGATAGAGAGTGTCTGAGAGTGTCAGAGACTGTCAGTGTGTCAGAGAGTGACAGAGAGTGATAGACCGTGACAGAGAGTTTCAGCGAGTGTCTGAGAGAGTCAGAGAGTGTCAGAGAGTAATAGAGAGTGTCTGAGGGTGTCAGAGAGTGATAGAGAGTGTCTGAGAGTGTCAGAGAGTGATAGAGAGTGTCTGAGAGATTCTGTGAGTGTCAGAGAGTGATCGAGAGTGTCTGAGAGTGTCAGAGAGTGTCAGAGAGTGATAGAGAGTGTCAGAGAGTGATAGAGAGTGTCTGAGAGTTTCTGCGAGTGTCAGCGAGTGATAGAGAGTGTCTGAGAGTGTCAGAGAGTGATAGAGAGTGACAGAGCGTGTCTGAGAGTGTCAGAGAGTGTCAGAGATTGTTTAGAGAGTGTCTGAGAGTGTCTGAGAGTGTCAGAGATTGTCAGAGAGTGTCAGGGAGTGTCAGAGAGTTATAGACCGTGACAGAGAGTTTCAGCGAGTGTCTGAGAGAGTCAGAGAGTGTCAGAGAGTAATAGAGAGTGTCTGAGGGTGTCAGAGAGTGATAGAGAATGTCTGAGAGTGTCTGAGAGTGTCAGAGAGTAATAGAAAGTGATAGAGAGTGACAGAGAGTGTCAGATAGTGTCAGAGCGTGACAGAGAGTGTCAGAGTGTGTGAGAGTGATAGAGAGTGTTAGAGTGTGTCAGAGAGTTATAGAGAGTGATAGAGAGTGTCTGAGAGTGGCAGAGAGTGTCTGAGAGTGTCATTGAGTGTCAGAGAGTGATAGAGAGTGTCTGAGAGTGTCTGAGATTGTCATAGTCTGTCAGAGTGTGTCAGAGAGTCATAGAGAGTGATAGAGAGTGTCTGGGAGTGTCAGAGAGTGTCAGAGTGTGTCAGAGAGTGATAGACAATGTCAGAGAGAGTCAAAGAGTGATAGAGATTGTCTGAGAGTGTCAGAGAGTGATAGAACGTGCCAGAGAGTGATAGAGAGTGTCTGAGAGGGTCTGAGAGTGACAGAGAGTGTCTGAGAGTGTCAGTCAGAGTCAGAGAATGATAGAGAGTGTCAGAGATAGTCAGATTGTGTCAGAGTGTGTCAGAGAGTGATCGAGTGTGTCTGGGAGTGTCACAGAGTGTCAGATTGTGTCAGAGAGTGTCAGAGAGCGATAGAGTGTGTCAGAGTGTGTAAGAGAGTTTCAGAGAGTGTCAGAGAGTGATAGAGCGTGTCAGATAGTGTCTGAGTGTGTCAGAGAGTGTCAGAGAGTGATAGAGAGTGTCAGAGAGAGTGTGAGTGTGTCAGAGAATTTCAGAGAGGGTCAGAGAGCGATAGGAAGTGATAGAGACTGTCTGAGAGTGTCAGACATTGTCTGAGAGTGTCAGAGAGTGATAGGGAGTGATCGAGAGTGTCTGAGAGTGTCAGAGAGTGGCAGAGAGTGATAAAGAGTGTCAGAGAGTGTTAGAGACTGCCAGAGAATGATAGAGAGTGATAGAGAGTGTCAGAGAGTGATCGAGAGTGTCTGAGAGTGTCAGAGATTGATAGAGAGTGTCAGAGAGTGATAGAGACTGTCTGAGAGTGTCAGAGAGTGATAGAGAGTGTCTGAGAGTGACAGACAGTGTCTGAGAGTGTCAGTGAGTGTCAGAGAGTGATAGAGTGTGTCTGAGAGTGTCAGAGAGTGTCAGCTTGTGATAGAGAGTGACAGAGAGTGTCTGCGAGCGTCAGTGAGTGTCAGAGAGTGATTGAGAGTGTCTGACAAAGTCAGAGATTGTATGAGAGTGTATGAGAGTGTCAGAGAGTGTCAGAGAGTGATAGAGAGTGTCAGAGAGTGATAGAGAATGCCTAAGAGTGTCAGAGAGAGAAATTGAGTGATAGAGAGTGTCAGAGAGTTTCAGAGAGTCATAGAGAGTGTCAGAGAGTGATAGAGAGTGTCAGAAAGTGATAGAGAGTGATAGAGAGTGTCAGAGAGTGATAGAGAGTGTCTGAGAGTGTCAGAGAGTGTCAGAGAGTGTCGGAGAGTGATAGAGAGTGATAGGGAGTGTCAGAGAGTGTAATTGCGTGTCAGAGAGTGTCAGAGAGTGTCAGAGAGTGATAGAGAGTGTCAGAGAGTGATAGAGAATGTCTGAGAGTGTCAGAGAGAGTCATTGAGTGATAGAGAGTGTCAGAGAGTTTCAGAGAGTCATAGAGAGTGTCAGAGAGTGATAGAGAGTGTCAGAAAGTGATAGAGAGTGATAGAGAGTGTCAGAGAGTGATAGAGAGTGTCTGAAAGTGTCAGAGAGTGTCAGAGAGTGTCAGAGAGTGATAGAGAGTGATAGGGAGTGTCAGAGAGTGTAATTGCGTGTCAGAGAGTTTCAGAGAGTGATAGAGAGTGTCAGAGCGATAGAGACTGTCTGAGAGTGTCAGGGAGTGTCTGAGGGTGTCAGAGAGTGATAGAGAATGTCTGAGAGTTTCTGAGAGTGTCAGAGAGTGTCAGAGAGTGATAGAAAGTGATAAAGAGTGATAGAGTGTGTCAGAGTGTGTCAGAGAGTGATAGAGAGTGATAAAGAGTGACTGAGAGTGTCAGAGAGTGTCTGAGAGTGTCATTGACTGTCAGAGAGTGATAGAGAGTGTCTGAGAGTGTCAGAGACTTTCAGAGTGTGTCAGAGAGTGATAGAGAGTGATGGAGAGTGTATGGGGGTGTCAGAGAGTGTCAGAGTTAGTCAGAGAGTGATAGACAGTGTCAGAGAGTGTCAGAGAGTGATAGAGAGTGATAGAGAGTGCTAGAGAGTGTCTGAGAGTGACAGAGAGTGTCTGAGAGTGTCATTGACTGTCAGAGAGTGATAGAGAGTGTCTGAGAGTGTCAGAGTCATTCAGTGTGTGTCAGAGAGTGATAGAGAGTGATGGAGAGTGTCTGGGGGTGTTAGAGAGTGTCAGAGTTAGTCAGAGAGTGATCGACAGTGTCAGAGAGTGTCATAGAATGATAGAGATTGTCTGAGAGTGTCAGATAGTGATAGAGAGTGTCAAATTATTTCAGAGAGTGATAGAGAGTGATAGAGAGTGTCAGAGAGTTTCAGAGTGTGTCAGAGAGTGTCAGAGAGTGATAGAAAGTGTCAGAGAGTGATAGAGAGTGTCTGAGAGTGTCTGAGAGTGACAGAGAGTGTCTGAGAGTGTCAGTCAGTGTCAGAGAGTGATAGAGAGAGTCAGAGATTGTCAGATTGTGTCAGAGTGTGTCAGAGAGTGATAGAGAGTGATAGAGAGTGTCTGAGAGTGTCAGAGAGTGTCAGAGAGCGATAGAGTATGTCAGAGTGTGTCAGAGAGTGTCAGAGAGTGATAGAGAGTGATATAGAGTGTCAGAGTGTGTCAGAGTGTATCAGAGAGTGTTAGAGAGTGTTAGAGAGTGTAAGAGAGAGTGTGAGTGTGTCAGATAGTTTCAGAGAGTGCCAGCGAGTGAGAGAGCGTGTCTGAGAGTGTCTGAGAGTGACAGAGAGTGTCAGAGAGTGATAGAGAGTGACAGAGCGTGTCTGAGAGTGTCAGTGAGTGTCAGAGATTGTTTAGAGAGTGTCTGAGAGTGTCTGAAAGTGTCAGAGATTGTCAGAGAGTTTCAGGGAGTGAAAGAGAGTGATAGAGAGTGTCTGAGAGTGTCAGAGACTGTCAGTGTGTCAGAGAGTGACAGAGAGTGATAGACCGTGACAGAGAGTTTCAGCGAGTGTCTGAGAGAGTCAGAGAGTGTCAGAGAGTAATAGAGAGTGTCTGAGGGTGTCAGAGAGTGATAGAGAGTGTCTGAGAGTGTCAGAGAGTGATAGAGAGTGTCTGAGAGATTCTGTGAGTGTCAGAGAGTGATCGAGAGTGTCTGAGAGTGTCAGAGAGTGTCAGAGAGTGATAGAGAGTGTCAGAGAGTGATAGAGAGTGTCTGAGAGTTTCTGCGAGTGTCAGCGAGTGATAGAGAGTGTCTGAGAGTGTCAGAGAGTGTCAGAGAGTGATAGAGAGTGACAGAGCGTGTCTGAGAGTGTCAGTGAGTGTCAGAGATTGTTTAGAGAGTGTCTGAGAGTGTCTGAGAGTGTCAGAGATTGTCAGAGAGTGTCAGGGAGTGTCAGAGAGTTATAGACCGTGACAGAGAGTTTCAGCGAGTGTCTGAGAGAGTCAGAGAGTGTCAGAGAGTAATAGAGAGTGTCTGAGGGTGTCAGAGAGTGATAGAGAATGTCTGAGAGTGTCTGAGAGTGTCAGAGAGTAATAGAAAGTGATAGAGAGTGACAGAGAGTGTCAGATAGTGTCAGAGCGTGACAGAGAGTGTCAGAGTGTGTGAGAGTGATAGAGAGTGTCAGAGTGTGTCAGAGAGTTATAGAGAGTGATAGAGAGTGTCTGAGAGTGGCAGAGAGTGTCTGAGAGTGTCATTGAGTGTCAGAGAGTGATAGAGAGTGTCTGAGAGTGTCTGAGATTGTCATAGTCTGTCAGAGTGTGTCAGAGAGTCATAGAGAGTGATAGAGAGTGTCTGGGAGTGTCAGAGAGTGTCAGAGTGTGTCAGAGAGTGATAGACAATGTCAGAGAGAGTCAAAGAGTGATAGAGATTGTCTGAGAGTGTCAGAGAGTGATAGAACGTGCCAGAGAGTGATAGAGAGTGTCTGAGAGGGTCTGAGAGTGACAGAGAGTGTCTGAGAGTGTCAGTCAGAGTCAGAGAGTGATAGAGAGTGTCAGAGATAGTCAGATTGTGTCAGAGTGTGTCAGAGAGTGATCGAGTGTGTCTGGGAGTGTCACAGAGTGTCAGATTGTGTCAGAGAGTGTCAGAGAGCGATAGAGTGTGTCAGAGTGTGTAAGAGAGTTTCAGAGAGTGTCAGAGAGTGATAGAGCGTGTCAGATAGTGTCTGAGTGTGTCAGAGAGTGTCAGAGAGTGTCAGAGAGTGATAGAGAGTGTCAGAGAGAGTGTGAGTGTGTCAGAGAATTTCAGAGAGTGTCAGAGAGCGATAGGAAGTGATAGAGAGTGTCTGAGAGTGTCAGAGATTGTCTGAGAGTGTCAGAGAGTGATAGGGAGTGATCGAGAGTGTCTGAGAGTGTCAGAGAGTGGCAGAGAGTGATAAAGAGTGTCAGAGAGTGTTAGAGACTGCCAGAGAATGATAGAGAGAGATAGAGTGTGTCAGAGAGTGATAGAGAGTGTCTGAGAGTGTCAGAGATTGATAGAGAGTGTCAGAGAGTGATAGAGACTGTCTGAGAGTGTCAGAGAGTGATAGAGAGTGTCTGAGAGTGACAGACAGTGTCTGAGAGTGTCAGTGAGTATCAGAGAGTGATAGAGAGTGTCTGAGAGTGGCAGAGAGTGTCTGAGAGTGTCATTGAGTGTCAGAGAGTGATAGAGAGTGTCTGAGATTGTCATAGTCTGTCAGAGTGTGTCAGAGAGTGATCGAGAGTGATAGAGAGTGTCTGAGTGTGTCAGAGAGTGATAGACAATGTCAGAGAGAGTCATAGAGTGATAGAGATTGTCTGAGAGTGTCAGAGAGTGATGCAGAGTGTCGAATTGTGTCAGAGAGTGGTAGAGAGTGATAGAGAGTGTCAGAGAGTTTCAGAGTGAGTCAGAGAGTGTCAGAGAGTGATAGAACGTGTCAGAGAGTGATAGAGAGTGTCTGAGAGGGTCTGAGAGTGACAGAGAGTGTCTGAGAGTGTCAGTCAGAGTCAGAGAGTGATAGAGAGTGTCAGAGATAGTCAGATTGTGTCAGAGTGTGTCAGAGAGTGATCGAGTGTGTCTGAGAGTGTCAGAGAGTGTCAGATTGTGTCAGAGAGTGTCAGAGAGCGATAGAGTGTGTCAGAGTGTGTAAGAGAGCGTCAGAGAGTTTCAGAGAGTGTCAGAGAGTGATAGAGAGTGTCAGAGAGTGTCTGAGTGTGTCAGAGAGTGTCAGAGAGTGATAGAGAGTGTCTGAGAGAGTGTGAGTGCGTCAGAGAATTTCAGAGAGTGTCAGAGTGTGATAGGAAGTGATAGAGAGTGTCTGAGAGTGTCAGAGGTTGTCTGAGAGTGTCAGAGAGTGATAGGGAGTGATCGAGAGTGTCTGAGAGTGTCAGAGAGTGGCAGAGAGTGATAAAGAGTGTCAGAGACTGTTAGAGAGTGCCAGAGAATGATAGAGAGTGATAGAGAGTGTCAGAGAGTGATAGAGAGTGTCAGAGAGTGATAGAGACTGTCTGAGAGTGTCAGAGAGTGTCAGAGAGTGATAGAGAGTGTCTGAGAGTGACAGAGATTGTCTGAGAGTGTCAGTGAGTATCAGAGAGTGATAGAGCATGTCTGAGAGTGTCTGAGAGCTTCTGAGAGTGTCAGCGATTGTCAGAGTGTGTCAGAGAGTGATAGAGAGTGACAGAGAGTGTCTGAGAGTGTCAGAGAGTGTCGGAGTGTGTCAGAGAGTGATAGAGAGTCTCTGAGAGTGTCAGAGAGTGTCATAGATTAATAGGGAGAGTCTGAGAGTATCAAAGAAGATAGAGAGTGTCAGAGAGTGATAGAGAGTGTCAGAGAGTGTCAGAGAGTGATAGAGAGTGATAGAGAGTGTCTGAAAGAGTCTGAGAGTGTCAGAGAGTGTCAGAGAGTGTCGGAGGGTGTCAGAGAGTAATAGAGAGAGTCAGAGAGTTGTAGAGAGTGTCTGAGAGTGTCTGAAAGTGACAGAGAGTGTCTGAGAGTGTCAGTAACATGTCAGAGAGTGATAGAGAGCGTCTGAGAGTGTCAGAGATTGCCAGAGTGTGTCAGAGTGTGTCAGTGCGTGATAGAGAGTGATAGAGAGTGTCAGAGAGTGATAGAGAGTGTCAGAGTGAGTCAGAGAGTGTCAGAGAGTGTCAGAGAGTGATAGAGAGATTCAGAGAGTGATAGGGAGTGTCTGAGAGTGTCAGAGAATGATTGAGAGTGTCTGAGAGTGTCAGAGAGAGATCGAGAGCGTCTGAGAGCGTCAGAGAGTGTCAGAGAGTGATTGAGTGTGTCAGAGAGTGATTGAGAGTGATTGAGAATGTCTGAGAGTGTCCGAGAGTGTCAGAGAGTGTCAGCGAGTGTCAGAGAGTGATATAGATTGTCAGAGAATGTCAGAGAGTTGTAGAGAGAGATAGAGTGTGTCAGAGAGTGACCGAGAGTGATAGAGAGTGTCAGAGAGTGTCAGAGACGGTCAGAGCTTGTCAGAGAGTGATAGAGAGAGTCAAGAGTGTCAGAGAGTGATAGGGAGTGTCTGAGAGTGTCAGAGAGTGATTGAGAGTGTCAGAGAGCGTCAGAGAGTGATTGAGAGTGTCAGAGAGTGACTGAGAGTGTCAGAGAATGTCAGAGAGTGATAGAGTGTGTCTGAGAGTGTTAGAGCATGTCAGCGAGAGATTGAGAGTGTCTGAGAGTGTCAGAGAGTGACACAGAGTATCTGAGAGTGATAAAGTGTGTCAGAGAGAGATAGAGAATGTCAGAGAGTGTCAGAGAGTGTCTGAGAGTGATAGAGGGTGATATAGAGTGTCAGTGAGTGTCAGAGAGTGATAGAGAGTGTCTGAGAATGTCAGAGAGTGTCAGAGAGTGACTGAGAGTGTCAGAGTGTGTCAGAGAGTGATTGAGAATGTCTGAGAGTGTCTGAGAGTGTCAGAGAGTGATAGAGAGTGTCTGAGAATGTCAGAGAGTGTCAGAGAGTGTCAGAGTGTGATAGTGACAGTCAGAGAGTGTCAGAGAGTTTTAGGGAGTGTCTGAGATTGTCAGAGAGTGCTTGAGAGCGTCTGAGAGTGTCAGAGAGTGATGGAGAGAGTCTGTGAGCGTCAGAGAATGTCAGAGAGTGATTGAGTGTGTCAGAGAGTGATTGAGAGTGATTGAGAATGTCTGAGAGTGTCCGAGAGTGTCAGAGAGTGTCAGCGAGTGTCAGAGAGTGATAGAGATTGTCAGAGAATGTCAGAGAGTTGTAGAGAGAGTTAGAGTGTGTCAGAGTGTGACCGAAAGTGATAGAGAGTGTCAGAGAGTGTCAGAGAGCGTCAGAGCTTGTCAGAGAGTGATCGAGAGAGTCAAGAGTGTAAGAGAGTGATAGGGAGTGTCTGAGAGTGTCAGAGAGTGGTTGAGAGTGTCAGAGAGCGTCAGAGAGAGATTGAGAGTATCTGAGAGTGTCAGAGAGTGTCAGAGAGTGATCGAGAGTTTCAGAGAGTGTCAGAGAATGTCGGAGAGTGATAGCGAGTGTCTGAGAGTGTCAGGGAGTGTCTGAGACTGTCTGAGAGTGATAGAGAGTGTCTGAGAGTGACAGAGAGTGTCAGCGAGTGTCTGAGAGTGATAGAGAGTGTCAGAGAGTGTCAGAGAGTGTCAGAGAGTTTCAGAGAGTGTCAGAGAGTGTCAGAGAGAGTTAGAGAGTGTCTGAGAGTGTCAGAGAGTGATACAGAGTGTCTGAGAGTGATAAAGTGTGTGAAAGAGAGTGTCAGCGAGTGATAGAAAGTGTCAGAGAATGTCAGAGATTGTCAGAGAGTGGCAGAGAGTGATTGAGAATGTCTGAGAGTGTCAGAGAGTGTCAGAGAGTGATTGAGAGTGTCTGAGAGTGTCAAAGAGTGATAGAAAGTGATATCGAGCGTCTGAGAGTGATTGAGAGTGTTTAAGAGTGTCAGATAGTGTCAGAGAGTGATAGAGAGTGTCTGAGAATGTCAGAGAGTTGTAGAGAGAGGTAGAGTGTGTCAGAGAGTGACCGAGAGTGATAGAGAGTGTCAGAGACGGTCAGAGCTTGTCAGAGAGTGATAGAGAGAGTCAAGAGTGTCAGAGAGTGATAGGGAGTGTCTGAGAGTGTCAGAGAGTGATTGAGAGTGTCAGAGAGCGTCAGAGAGTGATTGAGAGTGTCTGAGAGTGTCAGAGAGTGTCAGAGAGTGTCAGAGAGTTTCAGAGAGTGTCAGAGAATGTCAGAGAGTGATAGCGAGTGTCTGAGAGTGTCAGAGAGTGATAGAGAGTGTCTGAAAGTGTCTGAGAGTGTCAGGGAGTGTCTGAGAGTGTCAGAGAGTGATAGAGTGTGTCTGAGAGTGTTAGAGCATGTCAGCGAGAGATTGAGAGTGTCTGAGAGTGTCAGAGAGTGACACAGAGTATCTGAGAGTGATAAAGTGTGTCATAGAGAGATAGAGAATGTCAGAGAGTGTCAGAGAGTGTCTGAGAGTGTCAGAGAGTGATAGAGAGTGTCTGAGAGTGATAAAGAGTGTCAGAGAGAGATAGAGAATGTCAGAGAGTGTCAGAGAGTGTCTGAGAGTGATAGAGAGTGATATAGAGTGTCAGAGAGTGTCAGAGAGTGACTGAGAGTGTCAGAGTGTGTCAGAGAGTGATTGAGAATGTCAGAGAGTGTCTGAGAGTGTCAGAGAGTGATAGAGAGTGTCTGAGAATTGCAGAGTGTGTCAGAGAGTGTCAGAGTGTGATAGTGACAGTCAGAGAGTGTCAGAGAGTTTTAGGGAGTGTCTGAGATTGTCAGAGAGTGCTTGAGAGTGTCTGAGAGTGTCAGAGAGTGACGGAGAGAGTCTGAGAGCGTCAGAGAGTGTCAGAGAGTGATTGAGTGTGTCAGAGAGTGATTGAGAGTGATTGAGAATGTCTGAGAGTGTCCGAGAGTGTCAGAGAGTGTCAGCGAGTGTCAGAGAGTGATAGAGATTGTCAGAGAATGTCAGAGAGTTGTAGAGAGAGATAGAGTGTGTCAGAGTGTGACCGAAAGTGATAGAGAGTGTCAGAGAGTGTCAGAGAGCGTCAGAGCTTGTCAGAGAGTGATCGAGAGAGTCAAGAGTGTAAGAGAGTGATAGGGAGTGTCTGAGAGTGTCAGAGAGTGATTGAGAGTGTCAGAGAGCGTCAGAGAGAGATTGAGAGTGTCTGAGAGTGTCAGAGAGTGTCTGAGACTGTCTGAGAGTGATAGAGAGTGTCTGAGAGTGACAGAGAGTGTCAGCGAGTGTCTGAGAGTGATAGAGAGTGCAGAGAGTGTCAGAGAGTGTCAGAGAGTTTCAGAGAGTGTCAGAGTGTGTCAGAGAGAGTTAGAGAGTGTCTGAGAATGTCTGAGAGTGATAAAGTGAGTCAGAGAGTGTCAGCGAGTGATAGAACGTGTCAGAGAATGTCAGAGATTGTCAGAGAGTGGCAGAGAGTGATTGAGAATGTCTGAGAGTGTCAGAGAGTGTCAGAGAGTGATTGAGAGTGTCTGAGAGTGTCGGAGAGTGATAGAAAGTGATATCGAGCGTCTGAGAGTGATTGAGAGTGTTTAACAGTGTCAGATAGTGTCAGAGAGTGTCTGAGAATGTCAGAGAGTGTCAGAGAGTGATAGGGAGTGTTGGGGAGTGTCAGAGAGTTATTGAGAGTGTCAGAGAGTGTCAGAGAGTGTCAGAGCTTGTCAGAGAGTGATAGAGAGATTCAAGAGTGTCAGAGAGTGACAGGGAGTGTCTGAGAGTGTCAGAGAGTGTCAGAGAGTGATTGAGAGTGTCAGAGAGTGTGAGAGAGTGATAGAAAGTGATATCGAGCGTCTGAGAGTGATTGAGAGTGTTTAACAGTGTCTGATAGTGTCAGAGAGTGATAGAGAGTGTCTGAGAATGTCAGAGAGTGTCAGAGAGTGATAGGGAGTGTTGGGGAGTGTCAGAGAGTGATTGAGAGTGTCAGAGAGTGTCAGAGAGTGTCAGAGCTTGTCAGAGAGTGATAGAGAGATTCAAGAGTGTCAGAGAGTGACAGGGAGTGTCTGAGAGTGTCAGAGAGTGTCAGAGAGTGATTGAGAGTGTCAGAGAGTGTCAGAGAGTGATTGAGAGTGATTGAGAATGTCTGAGAGTGTCTGAGAGTGTCAGAGAGTGTCAGAGAGTGTCAGAGAGTGTCTGAGAGTGATAGAGAGTGTCAGAGAGTGTCAGAGACTGATAGAGAGTGTCTGAGAGTGTCAGAGAGTGTCAGAGAGTGATTGAGAGTGTCTGAGAGTGATAGAGAGTGTCAGAGAGTGTCAGAGAGTGATGGAGAGTGTCTGAGAGTGTCTGAGAGTGTCAGTGAGTGTCAGTGAGTGATAGAGAGTGTCAAAGGGTGTCAGAGAGTGTCTGGGAGTGTCAGAGAGTGTCAGAGAGTGGCTGAGAGTGCCAGAGAGTTTCAGAAAGTGTCAGAGATTGTCTGAGAGTGTCTGAGAGTGTCGGAGGGTGATAGAGAATGTGAGAGAATGTCAGAGAGTGATAGAGAGTGTCTGAGAGTGTCAGAGAGTGATAGTGTCTGAGAATATCTGAGAGTGTCAGCGAGTTTCTGAGAGCGATAGAGATTGTCAGAGAATGTCAGAGAGTGGTAGCGAGTGATAGAGAGTGTCTGAAAGTGTCAGAGATCGATAGAGAGGGTCAGAGACTGATAGAGAGTGTCTGAGACTGTCAGAGATTATCTGAGAGTGTCAGAGAGTGTCAGCGAGTGTCAGTGAGAGACAGAGAGTGTCTGAGAGTGTCAGAGAGTGATACAGTGTGTCCGAGAGTGTCAGAGAGTGATTGAGAGTGTCTGAGAGTGTCAGAGAGTGTCTGAGAGTGTTGGAGCTTGTCAGAGAATGTCAGAGAGTGGTAGAGAGTGACAGATAGTAGCTGAGAGTGCCCGAGAGTGTCAGAGAGTGATAGAGAGTGTCTGAGCGTGTCTGAGAGAGACAGAGAGTGTCAGAGAGTGTCAGAGTGTTATGGAGAGTGTCAGAGAGTGTCAGAGAGCGATAGAGTGTCTGAGAGTGTCAGAGAGCGTCAGAGAGAGATAGAGAGTGTCTGAGAGTGTCAGACAGTGATACAGAGTGTCAGAAAGTGTCAGAGAGTGATTGAGAGTGTCAGAGAGTGTCAGAGAGTGATAGAGAGTGAGTGAGCGTGTCTGAGAGAGACAGAGAGTGTCAGAGAGTGTCAGAGTGTGATAGTGAGTGTCAGAGAGTGTCAGAGAGTGTCAGAGAGCGATTGAGAGTGTCTGAGAGTGTCAGAGAGTGTCAGAGAGAGATAGAGAGTGTCTGAGAGTGTCAGACAGAGATACAGAGTGTCAGAGAGTGATAGAGAGTGTCAGAGAGTGTCAGAGAGTGATTGAGAGTGTCAGAGAATGTCAGAGAGTGTCACAGAGTGTCAGAGAGTGACAGAGAGTGATAGAGAGTGATGGAGAGTGTCAGAGATTGACAGAGAGTGTCAGAGAGTGTCAGAGTTGATAGAGAGTGTCTGAGGGTGTCAGAGAGTGTCAGATAGTGTCATCGAGTGATAGAGAGTGTCTGAGAGCATCTGAGAGTGTCAGAGAGTGTCAGAGAGTTTTAGAGAGTGACAGAGAGTGTCAGAGAGTGTCAGAGAGTGGTAGGGACTGATACAGAGTGACAGAGAGTGTCAGAGAGTGACAGAGAGTGTCAGAGTGTGATAGAGAGTGTCTGAGAGCGTCTGAGAGTGTCAGAGAGTGATGGAGAGTGTCAGAGAGTGTCAAGAGTGATAGAGAGTGTCTGAGATCGTCTGAGAGTGTCAGAGAGTGTCAGAGAGTTTTAGAGAGTGTCAGAGAGTGTCAGAGAGAGTTAGAGAGTGTCTGAGAGTGTCAGAGAGAGACACAGAGTGGCTGAGAGTGATAAAGTGTGTCAGAGAGTGTCAGAGAGTGATAGAAAGTGTCAGAGAATGTCAGAGAGTGTCAGAGAGAGATAGAGAGTGATAGAGAGTGTCAGAGAGTGTTTGAGAGTGTCTGAGAGTGTCAGAGAGTGATAGAAAGTGAAAAAGAGCGTCTGAGAGTGATTGAGAGTGTTTAAGAGTGTCAGAGAGTGTCAGATAGTGATAGCAAGTGTCTGAGAATGTCAGGGAGTGTCAGAGAGTGATAGGGTGTGTGTGAGAGTGTCAGAGAGTGTTAGAGATTGTCAGAGAATGTCAGAGAGTGGTAGAGAGAGATAGAGAGTGTCAGAGAGCGTCAGAGCTTGTCAGAGAGTGATAGAGAGAATCAGGAGTGTCAGAGAGTGATGGGGAGTGTCTGAGAGTGTCAGAGCGTGTCAGAGAGTGATTGAGAGTGTCAGAGAGTGTCAGAGAGTGATTGAGTGTGATTTAGAATGTCTGAGAGTGTCTGAGAGTGTCAGAGAGTGTCAGAGAGTGTCAGAGAGTGATTGAGAGTGTCTGAGAGTGATAGAGAGTGTCAGAGAGTGATAGAGAGTGTCTGAGAGTGTCAGAGAGTGTCAGGGAGTGTGAGAGACTGTCAGAGAGTGTCAGAGATTGTCTGAGAGTGCCAGAGTTTTTCAGAGAGTGAGAGAGATTGTCTGAGAGTATCTGAGAGTGTAGGAGGGTGATAGAGAGTGTGAGAGAATGTCAGAGGGTGATAGAGAGTGTCTGAGAGTGTCAGAGAGTGATAGAGAGTGTCTGAGAGTATCTGAGAGTGTCAGCGAGTTTCTGAGAGTGATAGAGATTGTCAGAGAATGCCAGAGAGTGGCAGAGAGTGATAGAGAGTGTCTGAGAGTGTCAGAGATTGATAGAGAGTGTCAAAGACTGATAGAGAGTGTCTGAGAGTGTCAGAGAGTGTCTGAGAGTGTCAGAGAGTGTCAGAGAGATTTAGAGAGTGTCTGAGAGTGTCAGAAAGTGATGCAGAGTGTCAGAGAGTGATAGAGAGTGTCAGAGAGTGTCAGAGAGTGATAGAGATTGTCAGAGAATGTCAGAGATTGTCACAGAGTGTCAGAGAGTGTCAGAGAATGATAGAGAGTGACAGAGAGTGTCAAAGTGCGTCAGAGAGTGATCGAGAGTGTCTGAGAGCGTCTGAGAGTTTCAGAGCTTGTCAGAGAGTGATAGAGAGTGTCTGAGAGCGTCTGAGGGTGTCAGAGAGTGTCAGAGAGTGATAGAGATTGTCAGAGAGCGTCAGAGAGCGCCAGAGCTTGTCAGAGAGTGAAAAAGAGAGTCAAGAGTGTCAGAGAGTGATAGGGAGTTTCTGAGAGTGTCAGAGAGTGTCAGAGAGTGATTGAGAGTGTCAGAGAGTGTCAGAGAGTGATTGAGAGTGATTGAGAATGTCTGAGAGTGTCTGAGAGTGTCAGAGAGTGTCAGAGAGTGATTGAGAGTGTCTGAGAGTGAAAGAGAGTGTCAGAGAGTGTCAGAGAGTGATAGAGAGTGTCTGAGAGTGTCTGAGAGTGTCAGGGAGTGTCAGAGAGTGTCAGTGAGCGTCAGTGAGTGATAGAGTGTGTCAAAGGGTGTCAGAGAGTGTCTGAGAGTGTCAGAGAGTGTCAGAGAGTAGCTGAGAGTGCCAGAGAGTTTCAGAGAGTGTCAGAGATTGTCTGAGAGTGTCTGAGAGTGTCGGAGGGTGATAGAGAGTGTGAGAGAATGTCAGAGAGTGATAGAGAGTGTCTCAGAGTGTCAGAGAGTGATAGAGAGTGTCTGAGAGTATCTGAGAGTGTCAGCGAGATTCTGAGAGCGATAGAGATTGTCAGAGAACGTCAGAGAGTGGTCGAGAGTGATAGAGAGTGTCTGAGAGTGTCAGAGAGTATCTGAGAGTGTCATAGAGTGTCAGAGAGTGATAGAGAGTGTCTGAGACTGATAGAGAGTGTCTGAGAGTGTCAGAGAGTATCTGAGAGTGTCAGAGAGTGTCAGAGAGTGTCAGAGAGAGGTAGAGAGTGTCGGAGAGTGTCAGAAAGTGATACAGAGTGTCAGAGCGTGATGGCGAGTGTCAGAGAGTGATAGAGAGTGTCAGAGAATGTCAGAGATTGTCACAGAGCGTCAGAGAGTGTCAGGGAGTGTCAGAGAGTGACAGAGAGTGTCTGAGAGCGTCTGAGAGTGTCAGAGGGTGTCAGAGAGTGATCGAGAGTGTCAGAGAGTGATAGAGAGTGTCTGAGAGCGTCTGAGAGTGTCAGAGAGTGTCAGAGAGTGATAGAGAGTGATAGAGAGTGTCTGAGAGTGTCAGAGAGTGTCAGCGAGAGATAGAGAATGTCAGAGAGTGTCAGAGAGTGTCAGAGAGTGATAGAGAGGGACAGAGAGTGTCAGTGAGTGTCAGAGAGTGTCAGGGAGTGATAGAGAGTGTGTGAGAATGTCAGAGATTGTCAGAGAGTGACTGAGAGTGTCAGAGAGTGACTGAGAATGTCTGAGAGTGTCTGAGAGAGTCAGAGAGTGATAGAAAGTGATATAGAGCGTCTGAGAGTGATTGAGAGTGTTTAAGAGTGTCAGAGAGTGTCAGAGATTGATAGAGCTTGTCAGAGTGTGATAGTGACAGTCAGACAGTGTCAGAGAGTGATCGGGAATGTCTGAGAGTGTCAGAGAGTGATTGAGAGAGTCTGAGAGTGTCAGAGAGAGATCGAGAGCGTCTGAGAGCGTCAGAGAGTGTCAGAGAGTGATTGAGTGTGTCAGAGAGTGATTGAGAGTAATTGAGAATGTCTGAGAGTGTCCGAGAGTGTCAGAGAGTGTCAGCGAGTGTCAGAGAGTGATAGAGATTGTCAGAGAATGTCAGAGAGTTGTAGAGAGAGATAGAGTGTGTCAGAGAGTGACCGAGAGTGATAGAGAGTATCGGAGAGTGTCAGAGAGTGTCAGAGCTTTTCAGAGAGTGATAGAGAGAGTCAACAGTGTCAGAAAGTGATAGGGAGTGTCTGAGAGTGTCAGAGAGTGATTGAGAGTGTCAGAGAGCGTCAGAGAGTGATTGAGAGTGTCTGAGAGTGTCAGAGAGCGATTGAGAGTTTCAGAGAGTGTCAGAGAATGTCAGAGAGTGATAGCGAGTGTCTGAGAGTGATAGAGAGTGTCTGAGAGTGTCAGAGAGCGTCCGCGAGTGTCTGAGAGTGATAAAGATTGTCTGAGAGTGTCAGAGAGTGTCAGAGAGTTTTAGAGAGTGTCAGAGAGTGTCAGAGCGTGTCAGAGAGTGTCAGAGAGTGTCAGAGATTGATAGAGCTTGTCAGAGTGTGATAGTGACAGTCAGACAGTGTCAGAGAGTGATAGGGAATGTCTGAGAGTGTCAGAGAGTGATTGAGAGAGTCTGAGAGTGTCAGAGAGAGATCGAGAGCGTCTGAGAGCGTCAGAGAGTGTCAGAGAGTGATTGAGTGTGTCAGAGAGTGATTGAGAGTAATTGAGAATGTCTGAGAGTGTCCGAGAGTGTCAGAGAGTGTCAGCGAGTGTCAGAGAGTGATAGAGATTGTCAGAGAATGTCAGAGAGTTGTAGAGAGAGATAGAGTGTGTCAGAGAGTGACCGAGAGTGATAGAGAGTATCGGAGAGTGTCAGAGAGTGTCAGAGCTTTTCAGAGAGTGATAGCGAGTGTCTGAGAGTGATAGAGAGTGTCTGAGAGTGTCAGAGAGCGTCAGCGAGTGTCTGAGAGTGATAAAGATTGTCTGAGAGTGTCAGAGAGTGTCAGAGAGTTTTAGAGAGAGTCAGAGAGTGTCAGAGCGTGTCAGAGAGTGTCAGAGAGTGTCAGAGAGTGATAGAGAGTGACAGAGAGTGTCAGAGAGTGATAGTGAGTGTCTGTGAGCGTCTGAGAGTGTCAGAGAGTGTCAGAGAGTGATCGAGAGTGTCAGAGAGTGATAGAGAGTGTCTGAGAGCCTCTGAGAGTGTCAGAGAGTGTCAGAGAGTGATAAAGTGTGTCAGAGAGAGATAGAGAATGTCAGAGAGTGTCAGAGAGTGTCTGAGCGTGTCAGAGAGTGATACAGAGTGTCTGAGAGTGATAACGTGTGTCAGAGAGAGATAGAGAATGTCAGAGAGTGTCAGAGAGTGTCAGAGAGTGATAGAGAGTGATAGAGAGTTTCAGAGAGTGTCAGAGAGTGACAGAGAGTGTCTGAGAATGTCAGAGAGTGTCAGAGAGTGACTGAGAGTGTCAGAGTGTGTCAGAGAGTGATTGAGAATGTCTGAGAGTGTCTGAGAGTGTCAGACAGTGATAGAAAGTGAAATAGAGCGTCTGAAAGTGATTGAGAGTGTTTAAGAGTGTCAGAGAGTGTTAGAGAGTGTCTGAGAATGTCAGAGAGTGTCAGAGCTTGTCAGAGTGTGATAGTGACAGTCAGAGAGTGTCAGAGAGTGAATGGGAGTGTCTGAGAGTGTCAGAGAGTGATTGAGAGTGTCTGAGAGTGTCAGAGAGTGATCGAGACCGTCTGAGCGCGTCAGAGAGTGATTGAGTGTGTCAGAGAGTGACTGAGAGTGATTGAGAATGTCTGAGAGTGTCTGAGAGTGTCCGAGAGTGCCAGAGAGTGATAGAGATTGTCAGAGAATGTCAGAGAGTTGTAGAGAGAGATAGAGTGTGTCAGAGAGTGACCGATAGTGATGGAGAGTGTCAGAGAGTGTCAGAGAGCATCAGAGCTTGTCAGAGAGTGTTCGAGAGAGTCAAGAGTGTCAGAGAGTGATCGGGAGTGTCTGAGAGTGTCAGAGAGTGATTGAGAGTGTCAGAGAGCGTCATAGATTGATTGAGAGTGTTTGAGAGTGTCAGAGAGTGTCAGAGAGTGACTGAGAGTTTCAGAGAGTGTCAGAGAATGTCAGAGAGTGATAGCGAGTGTCTGAAAGTGTCAGAGAGTGTCTGAGAGTGTCAGGGAGTGTCTGAGAGTGTCTGAGACTGTCTGAGAGTGATAGAGAGTGTCTGAGAGTGTCAGAGAGTGTCAGCGAGTGTCTGCGAGTGATAGAGAGTGTCAGAGAGTGTCAGAGAGTGTCAAAGAGTTTCAGAGAGTGTCAGAGAGTGTCAGAGAGTGTTAGAGGGTGTCTGAGAGCGTCAGAGAGTGATACAGAGTGTCTGAGAGTGATAAAGTGTGTCAGAGAGTGTCAGAGAGTGATAGAAAGTGTCAGAGAATGTCAGAGAGTGTCAGAGAGTGGCAGAGAGTGATTGAGAATGTCTGAGAGTGTCAGAGAGTGTCAGAGAGTGATTGAGAGAGTCTGAGAGTGTCAGAGAGTAATAGAAAGTGATATAGAGCGCCTGAGAGTGATTGAGAGTGTTTAAGAGTGTCAGAGAGTGTCAGAGAGTGATAGAGAGTGTCTGAGAATGTCAGAGAGTGTCAGAGAGTGATAGGGAGTGTCGGAGAGTGTCAGAGAGTGATTGAGAGTGTCTGAGAGTGTCAGAGAGTGATCGAGAGCATCTGAGAGCGTCAGAGAGGTTCAGAGGGTTATTGAGAGTGTCAGAGAGTGATTGAGAGTGATTGAGAGTGTCAGAGAGTGTCAGAGACTTATAGAGATTGTCAGAGAATGTCAGAGAGTGGTAGAGAGAGATAGAGTGTGTCAGAGAGTGACCATGAGTGATACAGAGTGTCAGAGAGTGTCAGAGAGCGTCAGAGCTTGTCAGAGAGTGATAGAGAGAGTCAAGAATGTCAGAGAGTGATAGGGAGTGTCTGAGAGTGTCAGAGAGTGTCAGAGAGTGATTGAGAGTGTCAGAGAGTGTCAGAGAGTGATTGAGACTATATTGAGAATGTCTGAGAGTGTCTGAGAGTGTCAGAGAATGTCAGAGAGTGATTGAGAGTGTCTGAGAGGGCTAGAGAGTGTCAGAGAGTGTCAGAGAGTGATAGAGAGTGTCTCAGAGTGTCTGAGAGTGTCAGTGAGTGTCAGGGAGTGATAGAGAGTGTCAAAGGGTGTCAGAGAGTGTCTGAGAGTGTCAGAGAGTGTCAGAGAGTGGCTGAGAGTGCCAGAGAGTTTCAGAAAATGTCAGAGATTGTCTGAGAGTGTCGGAGGGTAATAGAGAATGTGAGAGAATGTCAGAGAGTGATAGATAGTGTCTGAGAGTGTCAGAGAGTGTCAGAGATTGATAGAGAGTGTCAGAGACTGATAGAGATTGTCTGAGAGTTTCAGAGATTATCTGAGAGTGTCAGAGAGTGTCAGCGAGTGTCAGAGAGAGACAGAGAGTGTCTGAGAGTGTCAGAGAAGGATACAGTGTGTCCGAGAGTGTCAGAGACTGATTGAGAGAGTCTGAGAGTGTCAGAGATTGTCAGCGAGTGTCTGAGAGTGATAGAGATTGTCAGAGAATGTCAGAGAGTGGTAGAGAGTGACAGAGAGTAGCTGAGAGTGCCAGAGTGTGTCAGAGAGTGTTAGAGAGTGCCAGAGAGTGTCTGACCGTGTCTGAGAGAGACATAGAGTGTCAGAGAGTGTCCGAGTGCGATAGAGAGTGTCAGAGAGTGTCAGAGAGTGTCAGAGAGTCTCAGAGAGCGATAGAGAGTGCCTGAGAGTGTCTGAGAGTGTCAGAGAGAGATAGAGAGTGTCTGTGAGTGTCAGAGTGTGTTCGAGTGCGATAGAGAGTGTCAGAGAGTGTCAGAGAGTGTCAGAGAGCGATAGAGAGTGCCTGAGAGTGTCAGAGAGTGTCAGAGAGCGATAGCGAGTGTCAGAGAGTGTCAGAGAGTGATTGAGAGTGTCAGAGAATGTCAGAGAGTGTCAGAGAGTGTCAAAGATTGTCAGAGAGTGTCAGAGAGTGTCAGAGTTTGATGGCGAGTGTCTGAGAGTGTCAGAGAGTGTCAGAGAGTGATTGAGAACGTCTGAGAGTGTCAGAGAGATTCAGAGAGTGATTGAGAGTGTCTGAGAGTGTCAGAGAGTGAAAGAGAGTGATATGGAGGAACTGAGAGTGATTGAGAGTGTCTAAGAGTGTCAGAGAGTGATAGAGAGTGTCTGAGAGTGTCAGAGTGTGTCAGGGAGTGTCTGAGAGTGTCTGAGAGTGATAGAGAGTGATAGAGAGTGTCTGAGAGTGTCAGAGAGGGTCTGAGAGTGTCAGAGAGTGACAGAGAGTGTCTGAGAGTGTCTGAGAGTGTCTGAGTGTGTCAGGGAGTGTCTGAGAGTGTCTGAGAGTGAGAGAGAGTGTCTGAGAGTGTCAGAGAGGGTCTGAGAGTGTCAGGGAGTGTCAGCGAGTGTCTGAGAGAGATGGAGATTGTCAGTGAATATCAGAGAGTGTTTGAGAGTGATAGAGATTGTCTGAGAGTGCCAGAGTGTGATAGAGAGTGTCTGAGGTTGTCAGAGAGTGTCAGAGGTTGTCTGAGATTGTCAGATTGTTTCAAAGAGTGAGAGAGATTGTCTGAGAGTGTCAGAGAGTGGTAGCGAGTGTGTGAGAGTGTCAGAGAGTGATAGGGAGTGTCTGAGAGTGTCTGAGTGTGTCAGGGAGTGTTTGAGAGTGTCTGAGAGTGTCTGAGAGTGGTAGAGAGTGTCTGAGAGTGTCAGAGAGGGTCTGAGAGTGTCAGCGAGTGTCTGAGAGTGATAGAGATCGTCAGAGAATGTCAGAGAGTGTTTGAGAGTAATAGAGATTGTCTGAGAGTGTCAGAGATTGATCGAGAGTGTCAGAGAGAGTCAGAGAGTGATAGAGAGTGTCTGAGAGTGTCAGAGAGTGTCTGAGAGTGTCAGAGATTATCAGCGAGTGTCTAAGAGTGATAGAGATTGTCAGAGAATGTCAGAGAGTTGTAGAGAGTGACAGAGAGTTGCTGAGACTGCCAGAGAGTGTCAGAGAGTTATAGAGAGTGTCAGAGAGTGTCAGAGAGTGTCAGAGAGTGTCAGAGAGCGATAGAGAGTGTCTGAGAGTGTCAGAGAGTGTCAGAGAGAGTTAGAGCGTGTCTGAGTGTGCCAGACAGTGATACAGAGTGTCAGAGAGTGTCTGAGACTGTCAGAGAGTGTCAGAGAGTGATTGAGAATGTCACAGAGTGTCAGAGAGATTCAGAGAGTGATTGAGAGTGTCTGAGAGTGTCAGAGTGTGATAGAGAGCGATATGGAGTTTCTGAGAAAATTGAGAGTGTCTAAACGTGTCAGAGAGTGTCAGAGAGTGGTAGCGAGTGATGGAGAGTGTCTGAGAGTGTCAGAGATTGATAGAGAGTGTAAGAGACTGATAGAGATTGTCTGAGAGTTTCAGAGATTATCTGAGAGTGTCAGAGAGTGTCAGCGAGTGTCAGAGAGAGACAGAGAGTGTCTGAGAGTGTCAGAGAGTGATACAGTGTGTCCGAGAGTGTCAGAGACCGATTGAGAGAGTCTGAGAGTGTCAGAGAGTGTCTGAGAGTGTCAGAGATTGTCAGCGAGTGTCTGAGAGTGATAGAGATTGTCAGAGAATGTCAGAGAGTGGTAGAGAGTGACAGAGAGTTACTGAGAGTGCCAGAGAGTGTCAGAGAGTGTTAGAGAGTGACAGAGAGTGTCTGAGCGTGTCTGAGAGAGACATAGAGTGTCAGAGAGTGTCCGAGCGCGATAGAGAGTGTCAGAGAGTGTCAGAGAGTGTCAGAGAGTCTCAGAGAGCGATAGAGAGTGCCTGAGAGTGTCTGAGAGTGTCAGAGAGAGATAGAGAGTGTCTGTGAGTGTCAGAGAGTGTTCGAGTGCGATAGAGAGTGTCAGAGAGTGTCAGAGAGTGTCAGAGAGTGTCAGAGAGCGATAGAGAGTGCCTGAGAGTGTCAGAGAGTGTCAGAGAGTGTCAGAGAGTGTCAGAGAGTGATAGAGAGTGATAGAGAGTGTCAACGATTGTCAGAGAGTGTCAGAGAGTGTCAGAGTTTGATGGCGAGTGCCTGAGAGTGTCAGAGAGATTCAGAGACTGATTGAGAGTGTCTGAGAGTGTCAGAGAGTGATAGAGAGTGATATGGAGGAACTGAGAGTGATTGAGAGTGTCTAAGAGTTTCAGAGAGTGATAGAGAGTGTCTGAGAGTGTCAGAGTGTGTCAGGGAGTGTCTGAGAGTGTCTGAGAGTGATAGAGAGTGATAGAGAGTGTCTGAGAGTGTCAGAGAGGGTCTGAGAGTGTCAGAGAGTGACAGAGAGTGTCTGAGAGTGTCTGAGAGTGTCTGAGTGTGTCAGGGAGTGTCTGAGAGTGTCTGAGAGTGATAGAGAGTGTCTGAGAGTGTCAGAGAGGGTCTGAGAGTGTCAGGGAGTGTCAGCGAGTGTCTGAGAGAGATGGAGATTGTCAGTGAATATCAGAGAGTGTTTGAGAGTGATAGAGATTGTCTGAGAGTGTCAGAGAGTGATAGAGAGTGTCTGAGGTTGTCAGAGAGTGTCAGAGGTTGTCTGAGATTGTCAGAGTGTTTCAGAGAGTGAGAGAGATTGTCTGAGAGTGTCAGAGAGTGGTAGCGAGTGTGTGAGAGTGTCAGAGAGTGATAGGGAGTGTCTGAGAGTGTCTGAGTGTGTCAGGGAGTGTTTGAGAGTGTCTGAGAGCGTCTGAGAGTGGTAGAGAGTGTCTGAGAGTGTCAGAGAGGGTCTGAGAGTGTCAGCGAGTGTCTGAGAGTGATAGAGATCGTCAGAGAATGTCAGAGAGTGTTTGAGAGTAATAGAGATTGTCTGAGAGTGTCAGAGATTGATCGAGAGTGTCAGAGAGAGTCAGAGAGTGATAGAGAGTGTCTGAGAGTGTCAGAGAGTGTCTGAGAGTGTCAGAGATTATCAGCGAGTGTCTAAGAGTGATAGAGATTGTCAGAGAATGTCAGAGAGTTGTAGAGAGTGACAGAGAGTTGCTGAGAGTGCCAGAGAGTGTCAGAGAGTTATAGAGACTGTCAGAGAGTGTCAGAGAGCGATAGAGAGTGTCTGAGAGTGTCAGAGAGTGTCAGAGAGAGTTAGAGCGTGTCTGAGTGTGCCAGACAGTGATACAGAGTGTCAGAGAGTGTCTGAGACTGTCAGAGAGTGTCAGAGAGTGATTGAGAATGTCACAGAGTGTCAGAGAGATTCAGAGAGTGATTGAGAGTGTCTGAGAGTGTCAGAGAGTGATAGAGAGCGATATGGAGTTTCTGAGAAAATTGAGAGTGTCTAAGCGTGTCAGAGAGTGTCAGAGAGTGATAGAGAGTGTCTGAGAGTGTCTGAGTGTGTCAGGGAGTGTCTGAGAGTGTCTGAGAGTGATAGAGAGTGTCTGAGAGTGTCAGAGAGGTTCTGAGAGTGTCAGGGAGCATCAGCGAGTGTCTGAGAGTGATAGTGAGTGTCAGAGAATGTCAGAGAGTGGTAGAGAGAGATTGAGTGTGTCAGAGAGTGACTGAGTGTGTCTGAGAGTGTCAGTGAGTGTCAGAGAGTGATAGAGAGCGTCAGAGAGTGTCAGAGAGTGATTGAGAGTGACAGAGAGTGTCAGAGAGTTTCAGAGATTGAATGAGAGTGATTGGGAATGTCTGAGAGCTTCTGAGAGTGTTAGAGAGTGTCAAAGAGTGATAGAGAGTGTCTGAGAGGGTCTGAGAGTGTCAGAGAGTGTCAGAGAGTGATAGAGAGTGTCTGAGAGTGTCAGAGAGTGTCAGAGAGAGATAGAGTGTGTCTGAGTGTGTCAGAGAGTGTCAGAGAGTGGTCGAGAGTGTCAGAGAGTGATAGAGAGTATCTGAGAGTGTCAGAGAGTGTCAGCGAGAGATAGAGTGTGTCTGAGAGAGTCAGAGAGTGATACAGTGTGTCTGAGAGTGATAAAGTGTGTCAGAGAGAGAAAGAGAATGTCAGAAAGTGTCAGAGAGTGTCAGAGAGTGAGAGAGAGTGTCTGAGAGTGATAAAGTTGTCAGAGAGAGATAGAGAATGTCAGAGAGTGTCAGAGAGTGATAGAGAGTGTCAGAGAGTGTCAGAGAGTGTCAGAGAGTGTCAGAGAGTGATAGAGAGTGTCTGAGAATGTCAGAGAGTGTCAGAGAGCGACTGAGTGTGACAGAGAGTGTCAGAGAGTGATTGAGAATGTCTGAGAGTGTCTGAGAGTGTCAGAGAGTGATTGAGAGTGTCTGAGAGTGTCAGAGTGTGCTAGAAAGTGATATAGAGCGTCTGAGAGTGATTGAGAGTGTTTAAGAGTGTCAGAGAGTGTCAGAGAGTGATAGAGAGTGTCTGAGAATGTCAGAGAGTGTCAGAGATTGTCAGAGTGTGATAGTGACAGTCAGAGAGTCTCAGAGAGTGATAGGGAGTGTCTGAGAGTGTTCGAGAGTGCTATAGAGTGTCAGGGAATGTCAGAGAGTGTCAGAGAGTGATAGAGAGTGTCTTATGGTGTCAGCGAGTGTCAGAGAGTGACAGAGTGTGTCAGAGAGTGATTAAGAGAGTCAGTGAGTGTCAGAGAGTGTCAGAGAGTGATAGAGAGTGATAGAGAGTGACAGAGTGTGTCAGAGAGTGTCAGAGAGTGATTAAGAGAGTCAGGGAGTGTCAGAGAGTGTCAGAGAGTGATAGAGAGTGATAGAGAGTGTCAGAGAGTGTCAGAGAGTGTCAGAGAGTGATAGAGAGTGTCTGAGAATGTCAGAGAGTGTCAGAGAGTGACTGAGTGTGACAGAGAGTGTCAGAGAGTGATTGAGAATGTCTGAGAGTGTCTGGGAGTGTCAGAGAGTGAGTGAGAGTATCTGAGAGTGTCAGAGTGTGATAGAAAGTGATATGGAGCGTCTGAGAGTGATTGAGAGTGTTTAAGAGTGTCAGAGAGTGTCAGAGAGTGATAGAGAGTGTCTGAGAATGTCAGAGAGTGTCAGAGATTGTCAGAGTGTGATAGTGACAGTCAGAGAGTCTCAGAGAGTGAGAGGGAGTGTCTGAGAGTGTCAGAGAGTGCTATAGTGTGTCAGAGAATGTCAGAGAGTGTCAGAGAGTGTCAGAGAGTGATAGAGAGTGTCTGAGGGTGTCAGCGAGTGTCAGAGAGTGACAGGGTGTGTCAGAGAGTGTCAGAGAGTGATATAGAGTGTCTGAGAGTGATTGAGAGTGTATAAGAGTGTCAGAGAGTGATAGAGAGTGTCAGAGAGTGTCAGAATTAGTCAGAGAGTGATAGAGACAATCAGAGAGTGTCAGAGAGTGAAAGGGAGTGTTTGAGAGAGTCAGATAGTGATAGAGAGTGTCAAATTGTTTCAGAGAGTGATAGAAAGTGTCAGAGAGTGATAGAGAGTGTCTGAGAGTGTCTGGGAGTGACAGAGAGTGTCTGAGAGTGTCAGTCAGTGTCAGAGAGTGATAGAGAGAGTCAGAGATTGTCAGATTGTGTCAGAGTGTGTCAGAGAGTGATAGAGAGTGATAGAGAGTGTCTGAGAGTGTCAGAGAGTGTCAGATTGTGTCAGAGTGTGTCAGAGAGTGATAGAGTGTGTCAGAGTGTGTCAGAGAGTGTCAGAGAGTGACAGAGAGTGTCAGAGAGTGATGGAGAGTGATATCGAGTGTCAGTGTGTGTCAGAGAGTGTCAGAGAGTGATAGAGAGTGTAAGAGAGTGTCTGAGAGTGTCAGATAGTGGTTGAGCGTTTCAGTGAGTGTCAGAGAGTGATAGAGAGTGTCTGAGAGTGTCAGAGTGTGTCAGAGAGTGATAGGGAGTGATATAGAGTGTCTGAGAGTGATAGAGACTGTCTGAGAGTGTCAGAGAGTGTCAGAGAGTGGTAGAGAGTGTCTGAGAGTGACAGAGGGTGTCTGAGAGTGTCAGTGAGTGTCAGAGAGTGATGGAGAGTGATTGAGAGTGTCTGAGAGCATCTGAGAGTGTCAGCGACTGTCAGAGTGTGTCAGAGTGTGATAGAGAGTGACAGAGAGTGTCTGAGAGTGTCTGAGAGTGTCAGAGAGTGTCAGAGATTGATCGAGAGAGTCTGAGAGTATCAGAGATGATAGAGAGTGTCAGAGAATGATGGAGAGTGTTAGAGAGTGTCAGAGAGTGATAGAGAGTGATAGAGAGTGTCTGAAAGAGTCAGAGAGCGTCAGAGAGTGTCAGATAGTGTCAGAGAGAGTCAGAGAGTGATCGAGAGAGTCAGAGAGTTATCGAGAGTATCTGAGAGTGTCTGAAAGTGACAGAGAGTGTCTGAGAGTGTCAGTGAGTGTCAGAGAGTGATAGAGAGTGTCTGAGAGTGTCAGAGAGTGTCAGAGATTGATAGAGAGAGTCTGAGAGTATCAGAGATGAAAGAGAGTGTCAGAGAGTGATAGAGAGTGTCAGAGATTGTCAGAGAGTGATAGGGAGTGATAGAGAGTGTCTGAAAGAATCAGAGAGTGTCAGAGAGTGTCAGAGAGTGTCAGAGTGTGATCGAGAGAGTCAGAGAGTTATAGAGAGTGTCTCAGAGTGTCTGAAAGTGACAGAGAGTGTCTGAGAGTGTCAGTGAGTGTCAGAGAGTGATAGAGAGTGTCAGAGAGTGATAGAGAGTGTCAGAGTGAGTCAGAGAGTGTCAGAGAGTGACAGAGAGATTCAGAGAGTGATAGAGCGTGTCTGAGAGTGTCAGAGAGTGTCAGAGAGTGATAGAGAGATTCAGAGAGAGTCTGAGAGTGTCAGAGAGTGATAGAGAGAGTCAGAGAGTTACAGAGTGTCTGAGAGTGTCTGAAAGTGACAGAGAGTGTCTGAAAGTGACAGAGAGTGTCTGAGAGTGTCAGTGAGTGTCAGAGAGTGATGGAGAGTGATGGAGTGTGTCAGAGAGTGATAGAGTGTGTCTGAGAGTGTCTGAGAGCGTCTGAGAGTGTCAGCGACTGTCAGAGTGTGTCAGAGAGTGATAGAGAGTGTCAGAGAGTGTCAGAGATTGATAGAGAGAGTCTGAGAGTGTCAGAGATGATAGAGAGTGTCAGAGAGTGATAGAGAGTGTCAGAGAGTGTCAGAGAGTGTCAGAGAGTATCAGAGAGTGATAGAGAGAGATAGCGAGTGTCAGAAAGTGTCTGAGAGTGTCAGAGATTGTAAGAGAGTGCCAGAGGGCGATAGAGAGTGTCTGACAGTGTCAGAGGATGAAAGAGAATGTCAGAGAGTGTGAGAGAGTGTCAGAGAGTGATAGAGAGATTCTGAGAGTGTCAGAGAGTGATAGAGAGTGTCAGAGAATGATAGAGAGTGTCTGAGAGTGTCAGAAAGCGATAGAGAGTGACAGAGAGTGTCAGAGAGTGATAGAGAGTGTCTGAGAATGTCTGAGAGTGTCAGAGTGTGACTGAGAGTGTCAGAGAGTGATAGAGAGTGCCTGAGAGTGTCAGAGAGTGTCTGAGGGTGTCAGAGAGTGATAGAGAATGTCTGAGAGTGTCTGAGAGTGCCAGAGAGTGTCAGAGAGTGATAGAAAGTGATAGAGAGTGATAGAGTGTGTCAGAGAGTGACAGAGAGTGTCAGAGTGTGTGAGAGTGATAGAGAGTGTCAGAGTGTGTCAGAGAGTGATAGAGAGTTTCAGAGTGTGTCAGAGTGTGTCAGAGAGTGATAGAGAGTGATAGAGAGTGTCAGAGAGTGATATAGTGTGTATGAGAGTGTCAGAGAGTGATAGAGAGTGATAGAGAGTGTCTGAGAGTGACAGAGAGTGTCTGAGAGTGTCATTGAGTGTCAGAGAGTGATAGTGTCTGAGAGTGTCTGAGAGTGTCAGAGACTTTCAGAGTGTGTCAGAGAGTGATAGAGAGTGTCTGAGAGTGTCAGTGAGTGTCAGAGAGTGATAGAGATGGTCTGAGAGTGTCAGAGAGTGTCAGAGATTGATCGAGAGAGTCTGAGAGTATCAGAGATGAAAGAGAGTGTCAGAGAGTGATAGAGAGTGTCAGAGATTGTCAGAGAGTGATAGAGAGTGATAGAGAGTGATAGAGAGTGATAGAGAGTGTCTGAAAGAATCAGAGAGTGTCAGAGAGTGTCAGAGAGTGATAGAGAGGGTCAGAGAGTTATACAGAGTGTCTGAGAGTGTCTGAAAGTGACAGAGAGTGTCTGAGAGTGTCAGTGAGTGTCAGAGAGTGATAGAGAGTGTCAGAGAGTGATAGAGAGATTCAGAGAGTGATAGAGAGTGTCTGAGAGTGTCAGAGAGTGTCAGAGAGTGATAGAGAGATTCAGAGAGAGTCTGAGAGAGTCAGAGAGTTATAGAGTGTCAGAGAGTTATAGAGTGTCTGAGAGTGTCTGAAAGTGACACAGAGTATCTGAGAGTGTCAGTGAGTGTCAGAGAGTGTCAGAGAGTGTCAGAAAGTGAGAGAGTGTGTCTGAGAGTGTCTGAGAGCGTCTGAGAATGTCAGCGACTGTCAGAGTGTGTCAGAGAGTGATAGAGAGTGAAAGAGAGTGTCTGAGAGTGTCAGAGAGTGTCAGAGAGTGTCAGAGTGTGTCAGAGAGTGATGGAGAGTGTCTGAGAGAGTCAGAGAGTGTCAGAGATTGATTGAGAGAGTCTGAGAATGTCAGAGATGATAGAGAGTGTCAGAGAGTGATAGAGAGTGTCAGAGAGTGTCAGAGAGTGATAGAGAGTGTCTGAAAGAGTCAGAGAGTGTCAGAGAGTGTCAGAGAGTGCCAGAGAGTATCTGAGAGTGATAGAGAGAGATAGCGAGTGTCAGAGAGTGTCTGAGAGTGTCAGAGATTGTCAGAGATTGATCGAGAGAGTCTGAGAGTGTCAGAGAATGATAGAGAGTGTCAGAGAATGATAGAGAGTGTTAGAGAGTGTCAGAGAGTGATAGAGAGTGTCTGAAAGAGTCAGAGAGCGTCAGAGAGTGTCAGAGAGTGTCAGGGAGTGTCAGAGATTGATAGAGAGAGTCAGAGAGTTATAGAGAGTATCTGAGAGTGTCTGAAAGTGACAGAGAGTGTCTGAGAGTGTCAGTGAGTGTCAGAGAGTGATAGAGAGTGTCTGAGAGTGTCAGAGAGTGTCAGAGATTGATAGAGAGAGTCTGAGAGTATCAGATTTGAAAGAGAGTGTCAGAGAGTGATAGAGAGTGTCAGAGATTGTCAGAGAGTGATAGAGAGTGATAGAGAGTGTCTGAAAGAATCAGAGAGTGTCAGAGAGTGTCAGAGAGTGTCAGAGAGTGATCGAGAGAGTCAGAGAGTTATAGAGAGTGTCTCAGAGTGTCTGAAAGTGACAGAGAGTGTCTGAGAGTGTCAGTGAGTGTCAGAGAGTGATAGAGAGTGATAGAGAGTGTCAGAGAGTGATAGAGAGTGTCAGAGTGAGTCAGAGAGTGTCAGAGAGTGTCAGAGAGTGACAGAGAGATTCAGAGAGTGATAGAGAGTGTCTGAGAGTGTCAGAGAGTGTCAGAGAGTGATAGAGAGATTCAGAGAGAGTCTGAGAGTGTCAGAGAGTGATAGAGAGAGTCAGAGAGTTATAGAGTGTCTGAGAGTGTCTGAAAGTGACAGAGAGTGATTGAGAGTGTCAGTGAGTGTCAGAGAGTGATGGTGAGTGATGGAGAGTGTCAGAGAGTGATAGAGTGTGTCTGAGAGTGTCTGAGAGCGTCTTAGAGTGTCAGCGACTGTCAGATTGTGTCAGAGAGTGATAGAGAGTGAAAGAGAGTGTCTGAGAGTGTCAGAGAGTGTCAGAGTGTGTCAGAGAGTGACAGAGAGTGTCTGAGAGAGTCAGAGAGTGTCAGAGAGTGATAGAGAGAGTCTGAGAGTTTCAGAGATGATAGAGAGTGTCAGAGTGTGATAGAGAGTGTCAGAGAGTGTCAGAGAGTGTCAGCGAGTATCAGAGAGTGATAGAGAGAGATAGCGAGTGTCAGAAAGTGTCTGAGAGGGTCAGAGATTGTAAGAGAGTGTCAGAGGGCGATAGAGAGTGTCTGACAGTGTCAGAGGATGAAAGAGAATGTCAGAGAGTGTGAGAGAGTTTCAGAGAGTGATAGAGAGATTCTGAGAGTGTCAGAGAGTGATAGAGAGTGTCAGAGATTGATAGAGTGTGTCTGAGAGTGTCAGAAAGCGATAGAGAGTGACAGAGAGTGTCAGAGAGTGTCAGAGAGTGATAGAGAGTGTCTGAGAATGTCTGAGAGTGTCAGAGTGTGACTGAGAGTGTCAGAGAGTGATAGAGAGTGTCTGAGAGTGTCAGAGAGTGTCTGAGGGTGTCAGAGAGTGATAGAGAATGTCTGAGAGTGTCTGAGAGTGTCAGAGAGTGTCAGAGAGTGATAGAAAGTGCTGGAGAGTGATAGAGTGTGTCAGAGAGTGACAGAGAGTGTCAGAGTGTGTGAGAGTGATAGAGAGTGTCAGAGAGTGATAGAGAATGATAGAGAGTGACTGAGAATGTCAGAGAGTGATAGAGAGTTTCAGAGTGTGTCAGAGTGTGTCAGAGAGTGATAGAGAGTGATAGAGAGTGTCAGAGAGTGATATAGAGTGTATGAGAGTGTCAGAGAGTGATAGAGAGTGATAGAGAGAGTCAGAGAGTTACAGAGAGTGTCTCAGAGTGTCTGAAAGTGACAGAGAGTGTCTGAGAGTCTCAGTGAGAGTCAGAGAGTGATAGAGAGTGATAGAGAGTGTCAGAGAGTGATAGAGAGTGTCAGAGTGAGTCAGAGAGTGTCAGAGAGTGTCAGAGAGTGACAGAGAGATTCAGAGAGTGATAGAGAGTGTCTGAGAGTGTCAGAGAGTGTCAGAGAGTGATAGAGAGATTCAGAGAGAGTCTGAGAGTGTCAGAGAGTGATAGAGAGAGTCAGAGAGTTATAGAGTGTCTGCGAGTGTCTGAAAGTGACAGAGAGTGATTGAGAGTGTCAGTGAGTGTCAGAGAGTGATGGAGAGTGTCAGAGAGTGATAGAGTGTGTCTGAGAGTGTCTGAGAGCGTCTGAGAGTGTCAGCGACTGTCAGAGTGTGTCAGAGAGTGATAGAGAGTGAAATAGAGTGTCTGAGAGTGTCAGAGAGTGTCAGAGTGTGTCAGAGAGTGAGAGAGAGTGTCTGAGAGAGTCAGAGAGTGTCAGAGATTGATAGAGAGAGTCTGAGAGTTTCAGAGATGATAGAGAGTTTCAGAGTGCGTCAGAGAGTGATAGAGAGTGATAGAGAGTGTCAGAGAGTGATATAGAGTGTATGAGAGTGTCAGAGAGTGATAGAGAGTGATAGAGAGTGTCTGAGAGTGACAGAGAATGATAGAGAGTGACTGAGAGTGTCAGAGAGTGATAGAGAGTTTCAGAGTGTGTCAGAGAGTGTCAGAGAGTGATAGAGAGTGATAGAGAGTGTCAGAGAGTGATATAAAGCGTGTGAGAGTGTCAGAGAGTGATAGAGAGTGATAGAGAGTGTCTGAGAGTGACAGAGAGTGTCTGAGAGTGTCATTGAGTGTCAGAGAGTGATAGTGTCTGAGAGTGTCTGAGAGTGTCAGAGACTTTCAGAGTCTGTGAGAGAGTGATAGAGAGTGTCTGAGAGTGTCAGTGTGTGTCAGAGAGTGATAGAGAGTGTCTGAGAGTGTCAGAGAGTGTCAGAAATTGATCGAGAGAGTCTGAGAGTATCAGAGATGAAAGAGAGTGTCAGAGAGTGATAGAGAGTGTCAGAGATTGTCAGAGAGTGATAGAGAGTGATAGAGAGTGTCTGAAAGAATCAGAGAGTGTCAGAGAGTGTCAGAGAGTGTCAGAGTGTGATAGAGAGGGTCAGAGAGTTATACAGAGTGTCTGAGAGTGTCTGAAAGTGACAGAGAGTGTCTGAGTGTGTCAGGGATTGTCAGAGAGTTTCAGAGAGTGATACAGAGTTTCTGAGAGTGTCAGAGAGTGATAGAGAGTGTCAGAGAGTGACAGAGAGTGTCTGAGAGTGTCAGAAAGCGATAGAGAGTGTCTGAGAATGTCTGAGAGTGTCAGAGAGTGTCTGAGAGTGATAGAGAGTGTCTGAGAGTGTCAGAGAGTGTCTGAGGGTTTCAGAGAGTGATAGAGAATGTCTGAGAGTGTCTGAGAGTGTCAGAGAGTGTCAGAGAGTGATGGAAAGTGATAGAGAGTGATAGAGTGTGTCAGAGTGTGTCAGAGAGTGATAGAGAGTGTCAGAGTGTGTGAGAGTGTCAGAGAGTAATAGAGAGTGTCAGAGAGTGAGAGAGAGTGTCTGAGAGTGTCAGAAAGCAATATAGAGTGTCAGAGAGTGTCAGCGAGTGATAGAGAGTGTCTGAGAATGTCTGAGAGCGTCAGAGAGTGTCTGAGAGTGATAGACAGTGTCTGAGAGTGTCAGAGAGTGTCTGAGGGTGTCAGAGAGTGATCGAGAATGTCTGAGAGTGTCTGAGAGTGTCAGAGAGTGTCAGAGAGTGTCAGCGAGTGATAGAAAGTGATAGAGAGTGATAGAGTGAGTCAGAGTGTGCCAGAGAGTGATAGAGAGTGTCAGAGTTTCTGAGAGTGTCAGAGAGTGATAGAGAGTGTCAGAGAGTGAGAGAGAGTGTCTGAGAGTGTCAGAAACCAATAGAGAGTGTCAGAGAGTGTCAGAGAGTGATAGAGATGTCTGAGAATGTCTGAGAGTGTCAGAGAGTGTCTGAGAGTGATAGAGAGTGTCAGAGAGTGTCTGAGAGTGTCTGAGGGTGTCAGAGAGTGAAAGAGAATGTCTGAGAGTGTCTGAGAGTGTCAGAGAGTGTCAGAGAGTGTCAGAAAGTGATAGAGAGTGACAGAGTGTGTCAGAGTGTGTCAGAGAGTGAAAGAGAGTGTCAGAGTGTGTGAGAGTGTCAGAGAGTGATAGAGTTTTTCAGAGTGTGTCGGAATGTGTCAGAGAGTGATAGAGAGTGATAGAGAGTGTCAGAGAGTGATAGAGAGTGTCTGAGAGTGTCAGAGAGTGATAGAGAGTGATAGAGAGTGACAGAGAGTGACAGAGAGTGTCTGAGAGTGACAGAAAGTGTCTGAGAGTGTCATTGAGCGTCAGAGAGTGATAGAGAGTGTCTGAGAGTGTCTGAGAGTGTCAGAGACTTTCAGATTGTGTCAGAGAGAGATAGAGAGTGATAGAGAGTGTCTGGGGGTGTCAGAGAGTGTCAGAGAGTGTCAGAGTTATTCAGAGAGTGATAGACAATGTCAGAGAGTGTCATAGAGTGATAGAGATTGTCTGAGAGTGTCAGATAGTGACAGAGAGAGCGTCAAATTGTTTCAGAGAGTGTCAGAGAGTGATAGAGAGTGTCAGTGAGTGTCAGAGAGTGATGGTGAGTGATGGAGAGTGTCAGAGAGTGATAGAGTGTGTCTGAGAGTGTCTGAGAGCGTCTTAGAGTGTCAGCGACTGTCAGAGTGTGTCAGAGAGTGATAGAGAGTGAAAGAGAGTGTCTGAGAGTGTCAGAGAGTGTCAGAGTGTGTCAGAGAGTGACAGAGAGTGTCTGAGAGAGTCAGAGAGTGTCAGAGATTGATAGAGAGAGTCTGAGAGTTTCAGAGATGATAGAGAGTGTCAGAGTGTGATAGAGAGTGTCAGAGAGTGTCAGAGAGTGTCAGAGAGTATCAGAGAGTGATAGAGAGAGATAGCGAGTGTCAGAAAGTGTCTGAGAGTGTCAGAGATTGTAAGAGAGTGTCAGAGGGCGATAGAGAGTGTCTGACAGTGTCAGAGGATGAAAGAGAATGTCAGAGAGTGTGAGAGAGTTTCAGAGAGTGACAGAGAGTGTCAGAGAGTGTCAGAGAGTGATAGAGAGTGTCTGAGAATGTCTGAGAGTGTCAGAGTGTGACTGAGAGTGTCAGAGAGTGATAGAGAGTGTCTGAGAGTGTCAGAGAGTGTCTGAGGGTGTCAGAGAGTGATAGAGAATGTCTGAGAGTGTCTGAGAGTGTCAGAGAGTGTCAGAGAGTGATAGAAAGTGCTGGAGAGTGATAGAGTGTGTCAGAGAGTGACAGAGAGTGTCAGAGTGTGTGAGAGTGATAGAGAGTGTCAGAGAGTGATAGAGAATGATAGAGAGTGACTGAGAATGTCAGAGAGTGATAGAGAGTTTCAGAGTGTGTCAGAGTGTGTCAGAGAGTGATAGAGAGTGATAGAGAGTGTCAGAGAGTGATATAGAGTGTATGAGAGTGTCAGAGAGTGATAGAGAGTGATAGAGAGAGTCAGAGAGTTATAGAGAGTGTCTCAGAGTGTCTGAAAGTGACAGAGAGTGTCTGAGAGTGTCAGTGAGTGTCAGAGAGTGATAGAGAGTGATAGAGAGTGTCAGAGAGTGATAGAGAGTGTCAGAGTGAGTCAGAGAGTGTCAGAGAGTGTCAGAGAGTGACAGAGAGATTCAGAGAGTGATAGAGAGTGTCTGAGAGTGTCAGAGAGTGTCAGAGAGTGATAGAGAGATTCAGAGAGAGTCTGAGAGTGTCAGAGAGTGATAGAGAGAGTCAGAGAGTTATAGAGTGTCTGCGAGTGTCTGAAAGTGACAGAGAGTGATTGAGAGTGTCAGTGAGTGTCAGAGAGTGATGGAGAGTGATAGAGTGTGTCTGAGAGTGTCTGAGAGCGTCTGAGAGTGTCAGCGACTGTCAGAGTGTGTCAGAGAGTGATAGAGAGTGAAAGAGAGTGTCTGAGAGTGTCAGAGAGTGTCAGAGTGCGTCAGAGAGTGACAGAGAGTGTCTGAGAGAGTCAGAGAGTGTCAGAGATTGATAGAGAGAGTCTGAGAGTTTCAGAGATGATAGAGAGTTTCAGAGTGTGTCAGAGAGTGATAGAGAGTGATAGAGAGTGTCAGAGAGTGATATAGAGTGTATGAGAGTGTCAGAGAGTGATAGAGAGTGATAGAGAGTGTCTGAGAGTGACAGAGAATGATAGAGAGTGACTGAGAGTGTCAGAGAGTGATAGAGAGTTTCAGAGTGAGTCAGAGTGTGTCAGAGAGTGATAGAGAGTGTCAGAGAGTGATATAGAGTGTGTGAGAGTGTCAGAGAGTGATAGAGAGTGATAGTGAGTGTCTGAGAGTGACAGAGAGTGTCTGAGAGTGTCATTGAGTGTCAGAGAGTGATAGTGTCTGAGAGTGTCTGAGAGTGTCAGAGACTTTCAGAGTCTGTCAGAGAGTGATCGAGAGTGTCTGAGAGTGTCAGTGAGTGTCAGAGAGTGATAGAGAGTGTCTGAGAGTGTCAGAGAGTGTCAGAAATTGATCGAGAGAGTCTGAGAGTATCAGAGATGAAAGAGAGTGTCAGAGAGTGATAGAGAGTGTCAGAGATTGTCAGAGAGTGATAGAGAGTGATAGAGAGTGTCTGAAAGAATCAGAGAGTGTCAGAGAGTGTCAGAGAGTGTCAGAGTGTGATAGAGAGGGTCAGAGAGTTATACAGAGTGTCTGAGAGTGTCTGAAAGTGACAGAGAGTGTCTGAGTGTGTCAGGGATTGTCAGAGAGTTTCAGAGAGTGATACAGAGTTTCTGAGAGTGTCAGAGAGTGATAGAGAGTGTCAGAAAGTGATAGAGAGTGTCTGAGAGTGTCAGAAAGCGATAGAGAGTGTCTGAGAATGTCTGAGAGTGTCAGAGAGTGATAGAGAATGTCTGAGAGTGTCTGAGAGTGTCAGAGAGTGTCAGAGAGTGATAGAAAGTGATAGAGAGTGATAGAGTGTGTCAGAGTGTGCCAGAGAGTGATAGAGAGTGTCAGAGTGTGTGAGAGTGTCAGAGAGTAATAGAGAGTGTCAGAGAGTGAGAGAGAGTGTCTGAGAGTGTCAGAAAGCAATATAGAGTGTCAGAGAGTGTCAGCGAGTGATAGAGAGTGTCTGAGAATGTCTGAGAGCGTCAGAGAGTGGCTGAGAGTGATAGACAGTGTCTGAGAGTGTCAGAGAGTGTCTGAGGGTGTCAGAGAGTGATCGAGAATGTCTGAGAGTGTCTGAGAGTGTCAGAGAGTGTCAGAGAGTGTCAGCGAGTGATAGAAAGTGATAGAGAGTGATAAAGTGAGTCAGAGTGTGTCAGAGAGTGATAGAGAGTGTCAGAGTTTCTGAGAGTGTCAGAGAGTGATAGAGAGTGTCAGAGAGTGAGAGAGAGTGTCTGAGAGTGTCAGAAAGCAATAGAGAGTGTCAGAGAGTGTCAGAGAGTGATAGAGATGTCTGAGAATGTCTGAGAGTGTCAGAGAGTGTCTGAGAGTGATAGAGAGTGTCAGAGAGTGTCTGAGAGTGTCTGAGGGTGTCAGAGAGTGAAAGAGAATGTCTGAGAGTGTCTGAGAGTGTCAGAGAGTGTCAGAGAGTGTCAGAAAGTGATAGAGAGTGACAGAGTGTGTCAGAGTGTGTCAGAGAGTGAAAGAGGGTGTCAGAGTGTGTGAGAGTGTCAGAGAGTGATAGAGTTTTTCAGAGTGTGTCGGAATGTGTCAGAGAGTGATAGAGAGTGTCAGAGAGTGATAGAGAGTGTCTGAGAGTGTCAGAGAGTGATAGAGAGTGATAGAGAGTGACAGAGAGTGTCTGAGAGTGACAGATAGTGTCTGAGAGTGTCATTGAGCGTCAGAGAGTGATAGAGAGTGTCTGAGAGTGTCTGAGAGTGTCAGAGACTTTCAGATTGTGTCAGAGAGAGATAGAGAGTGATAGAGAGTGTCTGGGGGTGTCAGAGAGTGTCAGAGAGTGTCAGAGTTAGTCAGAGAGTGATAGACAATGTCAGAGAGTGTCATAGAGTGATAGAGATTGTCTGAGAGTGTCAGATAGTGATAGAGAGCGTCAAATTGTTTCAGAGAGTGTCAGAGAGTGATAGAGAGTGTCAGTGAGTGATAGAGAGTGATAGAGAGTGTCTGAAAGAGTCAGAGAGTGTCAGAGAGTGTCAGAGAGTATCAGAGAGTGATAGAGAGGGTCTGAGAGTGTCAGAAAGTGATAGAGAGTGACAGAGAGGGTCAGAGAGTGTCAGAGCGTGATAGAGAGTGTCTGAGAATGTCTGAGAGTGTCAGAGAGTGTCTGAGAGTGATAGAGAGTGTCTGAGAGTGTCAGAGAGTGTCTGAGGGTGTCAGAGAGTGATAGAGAATGTCTGAGAGTGTCTGAGAGTGTCAACGAGTGTCAGAGAGTGATAGAAAGTGATAGAGAGTGATGGAGTGTGTCAGAGTGTGTCAGAGAGTGATAGAGAGTGTCCGAGTGTGTGAGAGTGTCAGAGAGAGATAGAGAGTTTCAGAATGAGTCAGAGTGTGTCAGAGAGTGATAGAGAGTGACAAGAGAGTGACAGAGAGTGTCAGAGAGTGTCTGAGAGTGATAGAGAGTGTCTGAGAGTGTCAGAGAGTGTCTGAGGGTGTCAGAGAGTGATAGAGAATGTCTGAGAGTGTCAGAGAGTGTCTGAGAGTGATAGAGAGTGTCTGAGAGTGTCTGAGGGTGTCAGAGAGTGATAGAGAATGTATGAGAGTGTCTGAGAGTGTCAGAGAGTGATAGAAAGTGATAGAGAGTGATAGAGTGTGTCAGAGTGTGTCAGAGAGTGATAGAGAGTGTCAGAGTGTGTGAGAGTGTCAGAGAGTAATTGAGAGTTTCAGAGTGTGTCAGAGTGTGTCAGAGAGTGATAGAGAGTGTCTGAGAGTGATAGAGAGTGTCAGAGAGTGATAGAGAGTGTCTGAGAGTGTCAGAGAGTGATAGAGAGTGATAGAGAGTGACAGAGAGTGTCTGAGAGTGACAGAGAGTGTCTGAGAGTGTCAGAGAGTAATAAACAGTGTCTGAGAGTGTCTGAGAGTGTCAGAGACTTTCAGAGTGTGTCAGAGGGAGATAGAGAGTGATAGAGAGAGTCTGGGGTTTCAGAGAGTGTCAGAGTTAGTCAGAGAGTGATAGACAATGTCAGAGAGTGTCATAGAGTGATAGAGATTGTCTGAGAGTGTCAGATCGTGATGGAGAGTGTCAAATTGTTTCAGAGAGTGTCAGAGAGTGATAGAGAGTTTCAGAGAGTGTCAGAGAGTATCAGAGAGTGATAGAGAGAGATAGCGAGTGTCAGAGAGTGTCTGACAGTGTCAGAGGATGAAAGACAATGTCAGAGAGTGTGAGAAACTGTCAGAGAGTGATAGAGAGTTTCTGAGAATGTCAGAGAGTGATAGAGAGTGTCAGAGATTGATAGAGAGTGTCTGAGAGTGTCAGAATGCAATAGAGAGTGTCAGAGAGTGTCAGAGAGTGTCAGAGAGTGTCTGAGAGTGTCAGAGAGTGTCTGAGAGTGATCGAGAGTGTCTGAGAGTGTCAGAGAGTGTCTGAGGGTGTCAGAGAGTGATAGAGAATGTCTGAGAGTGTCTGAGAGTGTCAGAGCGTGTCAGAAAGTGAGAGAGAGTGATGGAGTGTGTCAGAGTGTGTCAGAGAGTGATAGAGAGTGTCAGAGTTTCTGAGAGTGTCAGAGAGTGATAGAGAGTGTCAGAGAGTGAGAGAGAGTGTCTGAGAGTGTCAGAAAGCAATAGAGAGTGTCAGAGAGTGTCAGAGAGTGATAGAGATGTCTGAGAATGTCTGAGAGTGTCAGAGAGTGTCTGAGAGTGATAGAGAGTGTCAGAGAGTGTCTGAGAGTGTCTGAGGGTGTCAGAGAGTGAAAGAGAATGTCTGAGAGTGTCTGAGAGTGTCAGAGAGTGTCAGAGAGTGTCAGAAAGTGATAGAGAGTGACAGAGTGTGTCAGAGTGTGTCAGAGAGTGAAAGAGGGTGTCAGAGTGTGTGAGAGTGTCAGAGAGTGATAGAGTTTTTCAGAGTGTGTCGGAATGTGTCAGAGAGTGATAGAGAGTGATAGAGAGTGTCAGAGAGTGATAGAGAGTGTCTGAGAGTGTCAGAGAGTGATAGAGAGTGATAGAGAGTGACAGAGAGTGTCTGAGAGTGACAGATAGTGTCTGAGAGTGTCATTGAGCGTCAGAGAGTGATAGAGAGTGTCTGAGAGTGTCTGAGAGTGTCAGAGACTTTCAGATTGTGTCAGAGAGAGATAGAGAGTGATAGAGAGTGTCTGGGGGTGTCAGAGAGTGTCAGAGTTAGTCAGAGAGTGATAGACAATGTCAGAGAGTGTCATAGAGTGATAGAGATTGTCTGAGAGTGTCAGATAGTGATAGAGAGCGTCAAATTGTTTCAGAGAGTGTCAGAGAGTGATAGAGAGTGTCAGTGAGTGATAGAGAGTGATAGAGAGTGTCTGAAAGAGTCAGAGAGTGTCAGAGAGTATCAGAGAGTGATAGAGAGGGTCTGAGAGTGTCAGAAAGCGATAGAGAGTGACAGAGAGGGTCAGAGAGTGTCAGAGCGTGATAGAGAGTGTCTGAGAATGTCTGAGAGTGTCAGAGAGTGTCTGAGAGTGATAGAGAGTGTCTGAGAGTGTCAGAGAGTGTCTGAGGGTGTCAGAGAGTGATAGAGAATGTCTGAGAGTGTCTGAGAGTGTCAACGAGTGTCAGAGAGTGATAGAAAGTGATAGAGAGTGATGGAGTGTGTCAGAGTGTGTCAGAGAGTGATAGAGAGTGTCCGAGTGTGTGAGAGTGTCAGAGAGAGATAGAGAGTTTCAGAATGAGTCAGAGTGTGTCAGAGAGTGATAGAGAGTGACAAGAGAGTGACAGAGAGTGTCAGAGAGTGATAGAGAGTGTCTGAGAGTGTCAGAGAGTGATAGAGAGTGATAGAGAGTGACAGAGAGTGTCTGAGAGTGACAGAGAGTGTCTGAGAGTGTCAGAGAGTAATAGACAGTGTCTGAGAGTGTCTGAGAGTGTCAGAGACTTTCAGAGTGTGTCAGAGGGAGATAGAGAGTGATAGAGAGAGTCTGGGGTTTCAGAGAGTGTCAGAGTTAGTCAGAGAGTGATAGACAATGTCAGAGAGTGTCATAGAGTGATAGAGATTGTCTGAGAGTGTCAGATCGTGATGGAGAGTGTCAAATTGTTTCAGAGAGTGTCAGAGAGTGATAGAGAGCTTCAGAGTGTGTCAGAGAGTATCAGAGAGTGATAGAGAGAGATAGCGAGTGTCAGAGAGTGTCTGACAGTGTCAGAGGATGAAAGACAATGTCAGAGAGTGTGAGAAACTGTCAGAGAGTGATAGAGAGTTTCTGAGAATGTCAGAGAGTGATAGAGAGTGTCAGAGATTGATAGAGAGTGTCTGAGAGTGTCAGAATGCAATAGAGAGTGTCAGAGAGTGTCAGAGAGTGTCTGAGAGTGTCAGAGAGTGTCTGAGAGTGATCGAGAGTGTCTGAGAGTGTCAGAGAGTGTCTGAGGGTGTCAGAGAGTGATAGAGAATGTCTGAGAGTGTCTGAGAGTGTCAGAGAGTGTCAGAAAGTGAGAGAGAGTGATGGAGTGTGTCAGAGTGTGTCAGAGAGTGATAGAGAGTTTCAGAGTGTGTCAGAGTGTGTCAGAGTGTGTCAGAGATTGATAGAGAGTGATAGAGAGTGTCAGAGACTGATAGAGAGTGTCTGAGAGTGTCAGAGAGTGTGAGAGTGTCAGAGAGTGATAGAGAGTTTCAGATTGTGTCAGAGAGAGATAGAGAGTGATAGAGAGTGATAGAGAGTGTCAGAGACTGATAGAGAGTGTCTGAGAGTGTCAGAGAGTGATAGAGAGTGATAGAGAGTGACAGCGAGTGTCTGAGAGTGACAGAGAGTGTCTGAGAGTGTCATTGAGTGCCAGAGAGTGATAGAGAGTATCTGAGAGTGTCAGAGAATTTCAGAGTGTGTCAGAGAGAGATAGAGAGTGATAGAGAGTGTCTGGGGGTGCCAGAGAGTGTCAGAGTTAGTCAGAGAGTGATAGAGAGTATCAGAGAGTGACTGAGAGTGTCAGAGAGTGATAGTGAGTTTCAGAGTGTGTCAGAGTGTGTCAGAGAGTGATAGAGAGTGATAGAGTGTGTCAGAGAGTGATAGAGAGTGTCTGAGAGTGTCAGAGAGTGATAGAGAGTGATAGAGAGTGTCTGAGAGTGACAGAGAGTGACTGAGAGTGTCATTGAGTGTCAGAGAGTGATAGAGAGTGTCTGAGAGTGTCTGAGAGTGTCAGAGACTTTCAGAGTGTGTCAGAGAGTGATAGAGAGTGATAGAGAGTGTCTGGGGGTGTCAGAGAGTGTCAAAGTTAGTCAGAGAGTGATAGACAATGTCAGAGAGTGTCAAAGAGTGATAGAGATTGTCTGAGAGTGTCAGATAGTGATAGAGAGTGTCAAATTGTTTCAGAGAGTTATAGAGAGTGTCAGAGTGTGTGAGAGTGATAGCGAGTGTCAGAGTGTGTCAGAGAGTGTCAGAGAGTGATAGAGAGTGATAGAGAGTGTCAGAGAGTGATAGAGAGTGTCTGAGAGTGTCAGAGAGTGATAGAGAGTGATAGAGAGTGACAGAGAGTGTCTGAGAGTGACAGATAGTGTCTGAGAGTGTCATTGAGCGTCAGAGAGTGATAGAGAGTGTCTGAGAGTGTCTGAGAGTGTCAGAGACTTTCAGATTGTGTCAGAGAGAGATAGAGAGTGATAGAGAGTGTCTGGGGGTGTCAGAGAGTGTCAGAGAGTGTCAGAGTTAGTCAGAGAGTGATAGACAATGTCAGAGTGTGTCATAGAGTGATAGAGATTGTCTGAGAGTGTCAGATAGTGATAGAGAGCGTCAAATTGTTTCAGAGAGTGTCAGAGAGTGATAGAGAGTGTCAGTGAGTGATAGAGAGTGATAGAGAGTGTCTGAAAGAGTCAGAGAGTGTCAGAGAGTGTCAGAGAGTATCAGAGAGTGATAGAGAGGGTCTGAGAGTGTCAGAAAGCGATAGAGAGTGACAGAGAGGGTCAGAGAGTGTCAGAGCGTGATAGAGAGTGTCTGAGAATGTCTGAGAGTGTCAGAGAGTGTCTGAGAGTGATAGAGAGTGTCTGAGAGTGTCAGAGAGTGTCTGAGGGTGTCAGAGAGTGATAGAGAATGTCTGAGAGTGTCTGAGAGTGTCAACGAGTGTCAGAGAGTTATAGAAAGTGATAGAGAGTGATGGAGTGTGTCAGAGTGTGTCAGAGAGTGATAGAGAGTGTCCGAGTGTGTGAGAGTGTCAGAGAGAGATAGAGAGTTTCAGAATGAGTCAGAGTGTGTCAGAGAGTGATAGAGAGTGACAAGAGAGTGACAGAGAGTGTCAGAGAGTGTCTGAGAGTGATAGAGAGTGTCTGAGAGTGTCAGAGAGTGTCTGAGGGTGTCAGAGAGTGATAGAGAATGTCTGAGAGTGTCAGAGAGTGTCTGAGAGTGATAGAGAGTGTGTGAGAGTGTCTGAGGGTGTCAGAGAGTGATAGAGAATGTATGAGAGTGTCTGAGAGTGTCAGAGAGTGTCAGAGAGTGATAGAAAGTGATAGAGAGTGATAGAGTGTGTCAGAGTGTGTCAGAGAGTGATAGAGAGTGTCAGAGTGTGTGAGAGTGTCAGAGAGTAATTGAGAGTTTCAGAGTGTGTCAGAGTGTGTCAGAGAGTGATAGAGAGTGTCTGAGAGTGATAGAGAGTGTCAGAGAGTGATAGAGAGTGTCTGAGTGTGTCAGAGAGTGATAGAGAGTGATAGAGAGTGACAGAGAGTGTCTGAGAGTGACAGAGAGTGTCTGAGAGTGTCAGAGAGTAATAGACAGTGTCTGAGAGTGTCTGAGAGTGTCAGAGACTTTCAGAGTGTGTCAGAGAGAGATAGAGAGTGATAGAGAGAGTCTGGGGTTTCAGAGAGTGTCAGAGTTAGTCAGAGAGTGATAGACAATGTCAGAGAGTGTCATAGAGTGATAGAGATTGTCTGAGAGTGTCAGATCGTGATGGAGAGTGTCAAATTGTTTCAGAGAGTGTCAGAGAGTGATAGAGAGTTTCAGAGAGTGTCAGAGAGTATCAGAGAGTGATAGAGAGAGACAGCGAGTGTCAGAGAGTGTCTGACAGTGTCAGAGGATGAAAGACAATGTCAGAGAGTGTGAGAAACTGTCAGAGAGTGATAGAGAGTGTCTGAGAGTGTCAGAGACTTTCAGATTGTGTCAGAGAGAGATAGAGAGTGACAGAGAGTGTCTGGGGGTGTCAGAGAGTGTCAGAGTTAGTCAGAGAGTGATAGAGAGTGTCTGAGAGTGTCAGAGACTTTCAGATTGTGTCAGAGAGAGATAGAGAGTGATAGAGATTGTCTGAGAGTGTCAGATAGTGATAGAGAGTGTCAAATTGTTTCAGAGAGTGTCAGAGAGTGATAGAGAGTGTCAGAGAGTGACAGAGAGTGATAGAGAGTGTCTGAAAGAGTCAGAGAGTGTCAGAGAGTGTCCGAGAGTGTCAGAGAGTATCAGAGAGTGATGGAGAGTTTCTGAGAGTGTCAGAGAGTGATCGAGAGTGTCAGAGAGTGATAGAGAGCGTCTGAGTGTGTCAGAAAGCGATAGAGAGTGACAGAGAGGGTCAGAGAGTGATAGAGAGTGATAGAGAGTGACAGAGAGTGTCTGAGAGTGATAGAGAGTGTCTGAGAATGTCTGAGAGTGTCAGAGAGTGTCTGAGAGTGATAGAGAGTGTCTGAGAGTGATAGAAAGTGATAGAGAGTGATAGAGAGTGACAGCGAGTGTCTGAGAGTGACAGAGAGTGTCTGAGAGTGTCATTGAGTGTCAGAGAGTGATAGAGAGTATCTGAGAGTGTCTGAGAGTGTCAGAGACTTTCAGAGTGTGTCAGTGAGAGATAGAGAGTGATAGAGAGTGTCTGGGGGTGCCAGAGAGTGTCTGAGGGTGTCAGAGAGTGTCAGAGAGTGAAACAGAGTGATAGAGAGTGTCTGAGAGTGTCAGAGAGTGTCTGAGGGTGTCAGAGAGTGATAGAGAATGTCTGAGAGTGTCTGAGAGTGTCAGAGAGTGTCAGAGAGTGCTAGAAAGTGATAGAGAGTGATAGAGTGTGTCAGAGTGTGTCAGAGAGTGATAGAGAGTTTCAGATTGTGTCAGAGAGTGATAGAGAGTGATAGAGAGTGACAGAGACTGATAGAGAGTGTCTGAGAGTGTCAGAGAGTGTGAGAGTGTCAGAGAGTGATAGAAAGTTTCAGATTGTGTCAGAGAGTGATAGAGAGTGATAGAGAGTGATAGAGAGTGATAGAGAGTGACAGAGACTGATAGAGAGTGTCTGAGAGTGTCAGAGAGTGATAGAGAGTGATAGAGAGTGACAGCGAGTGTCTGAGATTGACAGAGAGTGTCTGAGAGTGTCATTGAGTGTCAGAGAGTGATAGAGAGTATCTGAGAGTGTCAGAGACTTTCAGAGTGTGTCAGAGAGAGATAGAGAGTGATAGAGAGTGTCTGGGGGTGCCAGAGAGTGTCAGAGTTAGTCAGAGAGTGATAGAGAGTATCAGAGAGTGACTGAGAGTGTCAGAGAGTGATAGTGAGTTTCAGAGTGTGTCAGAGAGTGATAGAGTGTGTCAGAGAGTGACAGAGAGTGTCTGAGAGTGTCATTGAGAGTCAGAGAGTGATAGAGAGTGTCTGAGAGTGTCTGAGAGTGTCAGAGACTTTCAGAGTGTGTCAGAGAGTGATAGAGAGTGATAGAGAGTGTCTGGGGGTGTCAGAGAGTGTCAGAGTTAGTCAGAGAGTGATAGACAATGTCAGAGAGTGTCAAAGAGTGATAGAGATTGTCTGAGAGTGTCAGATAGTGATAGAGAGTGTCAAATTGTTTCAGAGAGTTATAGAGAGTGTCAGAGTGTGTGAGAGTGATAGAGAGTGTCAGAGTGCGTCAGAGAGTGTCAGAGAGTGATAGAGAGTGTCAGAGAGTGTCAGAGAGTGATAGAGAGTGATAGAGAGTGTCTGAAAGAGTCAGAGAGTGTCAGAGAGTGTCAGAGAGTGTCAGAGAGTATCAGAGAGTGATAGAGAGAGATAGCGAGTGTCAGAGAGTGTCTGAGAGTGTCAGGGATTGTCAGAGAGTGTCAGGGAGTGATAGAGAGTTTCTGAGAGTGTCAGAGAGTGATAGAGAGTGTCAGAGAGTGATAGAGAGTGTCTGAGAGTGTCAGAAAGCGATAGAGAGTGTCTGAGAATGTCTGAGAGTGTCAGAGAGTGTCAGAGTGTGTCAGAGATTGATAGAAAGTGAAAGAGAGTGATAGAGAGTGTCAGAGTGTGTCAGAGAGTGATAGAGAGTGTCAGAGTGTGTGAGAGTGTCAGAGAGTTTTAGAGAGTGACAGAGAGTGAGAGAGAGTGTCTGAGAGTGTCAGAAAGCAATATAGAGTATCAGAGAGTGTCAGAGAGTGATAGAGAGTGTCTGAGAATGTCTGAGAGTGTCAGAGAGTGGCTGAGAGTGATAGAGAGTGTCTGAGAGTGTCAGAGAGTGTCTGAGAGTGTCAGAGAGTGATAGAGAATGTCTGACAGTGTCTGAGAGTGTCAGAGAGTGTCAGAGAGTGATAGAGAATGTCTGAGAGTGTCTGAGAGTGTCAGAGAGTGTCAGAGAGTGTCAGCGAGTGATAGAAAGTGATAGAGAGTGATAGAGTGTGTCAGAGTGTGTCAGAGAGTGATGGAGAGTGTCAGAGTTTCTGAGAGTGTCAGAGAGTGATAGAGAGTGTCAGAGAGTGAGAGAGAGTGTCTGAGAGTGTCAGAAAGCAATAGAGAGTGTCAGAGTGTGTCAGAGAGTGAAAGAGAGTGTCAGAGTGTGTGAGAGTGTCAGAGAGTGATAGAGAGTGTCTGAGAGTGTCAGAGAGTGATAGAGAGTGATAGAGAGTGACAGAGAGTGTCTGAGAGTGACAGATAGTGTCTGAGAGTGTCATTGAGCGTCAGAGAGTGATAGAGAGTGTCTGAGAGTGTCTGAGAGTGTCAGAGACTTTCAGATTGTGTCAGAGAGAGATAGAGAGTGATAGAGAGTGTCTGGGGGTGTCAGAGAGTGTCAGAGAGTGTCAGAGTTAGTCAGAGAGTGATAGACAATGTCAGAGAGTGTCATAGAGTGATAGAGATTGTCTGAGAGTGTCAGATAGTGATAGAGAGCGTCAAATTGTTTCAGAGAGTGTCAGAGAGTGATAGAGAGTGTCAGTGAGTGATAGAGAGTGATAGAGAGTGTCTGAAAGAGTCAGAGAGTGCAGAGAGTGTCAGAGAGTATCAGAGAGTGATAGAGAGGGTCTGAGAGTGTCAGAAAGCGATAGAGAGTGACAGAGAGGGTCAGAGAGTGTCAGAGTGTGATAGAGAGTGTCTGAGAATGTCTGAGAGTGTCTGAGGGTGTCAGAGAGTGATAGAGAATGTCTGAGAGTGTCTGAGAGTGTCAACGAGTGTCAGAGAGTGATAGAAAGTGATAGAGAGTGATGGAGTGTGTCAGAGTGTGTCAGAGAGTGATAGAGAGTGTCCGAGTGTGTGAGAGTGTCAGAGAGAGATAGAGAGTTTCAGAATGAGTCAGAGTGTGTCAGAGAGTGATAGAGAGTGATAGAGTGTGACAGAGAGTGTCAGAGAGTGTCAGAGAGTGTCTGAGAGTGATAGAGAGTGTCTGAGAGTGTCAGAGAGTGTCTGAGGGTGTCAGAGAGTGATAGAGAATGTCTGAGAGTGTCAGAGAGTGTCTGAGAGTGATGGAGAGTGTCTGAGAGTGTCTGAGGGTGTCAGAGAGTGATAGAGAATGTATGAGAGTGTCTGAGAGTGTCAGAGAGTGGCAGAGAGTGATAGAAAGTGATAGAGAGTGATAGAGTGTGTCAGAGTGTGTCAGAGAGTGATAGAGAGTGTCAGAGTGTGTGAGAGTGTCAGAGAGTAATTGAGAGTTTCAGAGTGTGTCAGAGTGTGTCAGAGAGTGATAGAGAGTGTCTGAGAGTGATAGAGAGTGTCAGAGAGTGATAGAGAGTGTCTGAGAGTGTCAGAGAGTGATAGAGAGTGACAGAGAGTGTCTGAGAGTGACAGATATTGTCTGAGAGTGTCATTGAGCGTCAGAGAGTGATAGAGAGTGTCTGAGAGTGTCAGAGACTTTCAGATTGTGTCAGAGAGAGATAGAGAGTGATAGAGAGTGTCTGGGGGTGTCAGAGAGTGTCAGAGAGTGTCAGAGTTAGTCAGAGAGTGATAGACAATGTCAGAGAGTGTCATAGAGTGATAGAGATTGTCTGAGAGTGTCATATAGTGATAGAGAGCGTCAAATTGTTTCAGAGAGTGTCAGAGAGTGATAGAGAGTGTCAGTGAGTGATAGAGAGTGATAGAGAGTGTCTGAAAGAGTCAGAGAGTGCAGAGAGTGTCAGAGAGTATCAGAGAGTGATAGAGAGGGTCTGAGAGTGTCAGAAAGCGATAGAGAGTGACAGAGAGGGTCAGAGAGTGTCAGAGTGTGATAGAGAGTGTCTGAGAATGTCTGAGAGTGTCTGAGGGTGTCAGAGAGTGATAGAGAATGTCTGAGAGTGTCTGAGAGTGTCAACGAGTGTCAGAGAGTGATAGAAAGTGATAGAGAGTGATGGAGTGTGTCAGAGTGTGTCAGAGAGTGATAGAGAGTGTCCGAGTGTGTGAGAGTGTCAGAGAGAGATAGAGAGTTTCAGAATGAGTCAGAGTGTGTCAGAGAGTGATAGAGAGTGATAGAGTGTGTCAGAGTGTGTCAGAGAGTGATAGAGAGTGTCAGAGTGTGTGAGAGTGTCAGAGAGTAATTGAGAGTTTCAGAGTGTGTCAGAGAGTGATAGAGAGTGTCTGAGAGTGATAGAGAGTGTCAGAGAGTGCTAGAGAGTGTCTGAGAGTGTCAGAGAGTGATAGAGAGTGATAGAGAGTGACAGAGAGTGTCTGAGAGTGACAGAGAGTGTCTGAGAGTGTCAGAGAGTGATAGACAGTGTCTGAGAGTGTCTGAGAGTGTCAGAGACTTTGAGAGTGTGTCAGAGAGAGATAGAGAGTGATAGAGAGAGTCTGGGGTTTCAGAGAGTGTCAGAGTTAGTCAGAGAGTGATAGACAATGTCAGAGAGTGTCATAGAGTGATAGAGATTGTCTGAGAGTGTCAGATCGTGATGGAGAGTGTCAAATTGTTTCAGAGAGTGTCAGAGAGTGATAGAGAGTTTCAGAGAGTGTCAGAGAGTATCAGAGAGTGATAGAGAGTTTCAGATTGTGTCAGAGAGTGATAGAGAGTGATAGAGAGTGATAGAGAGTGACAGAGACTGATAGAGAGTGTCTGAGAGTGTCAGAGAGTGTGAGAGTGTCAGAGAGTGATAGAGAGTTTCAGATTGTGTCAAAGAGTGATAGAGAGTGATAGAGAGTGATAGAGAGTGACAGAGACTGATAGAGAGTGTCTGAGAGTGTCAGAGAGTGATAGAGAGTGATAGAGAGTGACAGCGAGTGTCTGAGAGTGACAGAGAGTGTCTGAGAGTGTCATTGAGTGTCAGAGAGTGATAGAGAGTATCTGAGAGTGTCAGAGACTTTCAGAGTGTGTCAGAGAGAGATAGAGAGTCATAGAGAGTGTCTGGGGGTGCCAGAGAGTGTCAGAGTTAGTCAGAGAGTGATAGAGAGTATCAGAGAGTGACTGAGACTGTCAGAGAGTGATAGTGAGTTTCAGAGTGTGTCAGAGAGTGATAGAGAGTGTCTGAGAGTGTCAGAGAGTGATAGAGAGTGATAGAGAGTGATAGAGAGTGTCTGAGAGTGACAGAGAGTGTCTGAGAGTGTCATTGAGTGTCAGAGAGTGTCAGAGAGTGATCGAGAGTGTCAGAGAGTGATAGAGAGCGTCTGAGTGTGTCAGAAAGCGATAGAGAGTGACAGAGAGGGTCAGAGAGTGATAGAGAGTGACAGAGAGTGTCTGAGAGTGATAGAGAGTGTCTGAGAATGTCTGAGAGTGTCAGAGAGTGTCTGAGAGTGATAGAGAGTGTCTGAGAGTGATAGAAAGTGATAGAGAGTGATAGAGAGTGACAGCGAGAGTCTGAGAGTGACAGAGAGTGTCTGAGAGTGTCATTGAGTGTCAGAGAGTGATAGACAGTATCTGAGAGTGTCTGAGAGTGTCAGAGACTTTCAGAGTGTGTCAGTGAGAGATAGAGAGTGATAGAGAGTGTCTGGGGGTGCCAGAGAGTGTCTGAGGGTGTCAGAGAGTGTCAGAGAGTGACACAGAGTGATAGAGAGTGTCTTAGAGGGTCAGAGAGTGTCTGAGGGTGTCAGAGAGTGATAGAGAATGTCTGAGAGTGTCTGAGAGTGTCAGAGAGTGTCAGAGTGTGCTAGAAAGTGATAGAGAGTGATAGAGTGTGTCAGAGTGTGTCAGAGAGTGATAGAGAGTTTCAGATTGTGTCAGAGAGTGATAGAGAGTGACAGAGAGTGTCAGAGACTGATAGAGAGTGTCTGAGAGTGTCAGAGAGTGTGAGAGTGTCAGAGAGTGATAGAGAGTTTCAGATTGTGTCAGAGAGTGATAGAGAGTGATAGAGAGTGATAGAGAGTGTCAGAGACTGATAGAGAGTGTCTGAGAGTGTCAGAGAGTGATAGAGAGTGATAGAGAGTGACAGCGAGTGTCTGAGAGTGACAGAGAGTGTCTGAGAGTGTCATTGAGTGTCAGAGAGTGATAGAGAGTATCTGAGAGTGTCAGAGACTTTCAGAGTGTGTCAGAGAGAGATATAGAGTGATAGAGAGTGTCTGGGGGTGCCAGAGAGTGTCAGAGTTAGTCAGAGAGTGATAGAGAGTATCAGAGAGTGACTGAGAGTGTCAGAGAGTGATAGTGAGTTTCAGAGTGTGTCAGAGAGTGATAGAGTGTGTCAGAGAGTGATAGAGAGTGTCTGAGAGTGTCAGAGAGTGATAGAGAGTGATAGAGAGTGATAGAGAGTGTCTGAGAGTGACAGAGAATGTCTGAGAGTGTCATTGAGAGTCAGAGAGTGATAGAGAGTGTCTGAGAGTGTCTGAGAGTGTCAGAGACTTTCAGAGTGTGTCAGAGAGTGATAGAGAGTGATAGAGAGTGTCTGGGGGTGTCAGAGAGTGTCAGAGTTAGTCAGAGAGTGATAGACAATGTCAGAGAGTGTCAAAGAGTGATCGAGATTGTCTGAGAGTGTCAGATAGTGACAGAGAGTGTCAAATTGTTTCAGAGAGTTATAGAGAGTGTCAGAGTGTGTGAGAGTGATAGAGAGTGTCAGAGTGTGTCAGAGAGTGTCAGAGAGTGATAGAGAGTGTCAGAGAGTGTCAGAAAGTGATAGAGAGTGATAGAGAGTGTCTGAAAGAGTCAGAGAGTGTCAGAGAGTGTCAGAGAGTATCAGAGAGTGATAGAGCGAGATAGCGAGTGTCAGAGAGTGTCTGAGAGTGTCAGGGATTGTCAGAGAGTGTCAGGGAGTGATAGAGAGTTTCTGAGAGTGTCAGAGAGTGATAGAGAGTGTCAGAGAGTGATAGAGAGTGTCTGAGAGTGTCAGAAAGCGATAGAGAGTGTCTGAGAATGTCTGAGAGTGTCAGAGAGTGTCAGAGAGTGTCAGAGATTGATAGAAAGTGAAAGAGAGTGATAGAGTGTGTCAGAGTGTGTCAGAGAGTGATAGAGAGTGTCAGAGTGTGTGAGAGTGTCAGAGAGTAATAGAGAGTGTCAGAGAGTGATAGAGAGTGTCTGAGAATGTCTGAGAGAGTCAGAGAGTGGCTGAGAGTGATAGAGAGTGTCTGAGAGTGTCAGAGAGTGTCTGAGGGTGTCAGAGAGTGATAGAGAATGTCTGAGAGTGTCTGAGAGTGTCAGAGAGTGTCAGAGAGTGTCAGCGAGTGATAGAAAGTGATAGAGAGTGATAGAGTGAGTCAGAGTGTGTCAGAGAGTGATAGAGAGTGTCAGAGTTTCTGAGAGTGTCAGAGAGTGATAGAGAGTGTCAGAGAGTGAGAGAGAGTGTCTGAGAGTGTCAGAAAGCAATAGAGAGTGTCAGAGAGTGTCAGAGAGTGATAGAGAGTGTCTGAGAATGTCTGAGAGTGTCAGAGAGTGTCTGAGAGTGATAGAGAGTGTCTGAGAGTGTCTGAGAGTGTCTGAGAGTGTCAGAGACTTTCAGAGTGTGTCAGAGAGTGATAGAGAGTGATAGAGAGTGTCTGGGGGTGTCAGAGGGTGTCAGAGTTAGTCAGAGAGTGATAGACAATGTCAGAGAGTGTCAAAGAGTGATCGAGAATGTCTGAGAGTGTCAGATAGCGATAGAGAGTGTCAAATTGTTTCAGAGAGTTATAGAGAGTGTCAGAGTGTGTGAGAGTGATAGAGAGTGTCAGAGTGTGTCAGAGAGTGTCAGAGAGTGATAGAGAGTGTCAGAGAGTGTCAGAGAGTGATAGAGAGTGATAGAGAGTGTCTGAAAGAGTCAGAGAGTGTCAGAGAGTGTCAGAGAGTGCCAGAGAGTATCAGAGAGTGATAGAGCGAGATATCGAGTGTCAGAGAGCGTCTGAGAGTGTCAGGGATTGTCAGAGAGTGTCAGGGAGTGATAGAGAGTTTCTGAGAGTGTCAGAGAGTGATAGAGAGTGTCAGAGAGTGAGAGAGTGTGTCTGAGAGTGTCAGAAAGCGATAGAGAGTGTCTGAGAATGTCTGAGAGTGTCAGAGAGTGTCAGAGAGTGTCAGAGATTGATAGAAAGTGAAAGAGAGTGATAGAGTGTGTCAGAGTGTGTCAGAGAGTGATAGAGAGTGTCAGAGTGAGTGAGAGTGTCAGAGAGTAATAGAGAGTGTCAGAGAGTGATAGAGAGTGTCTGAGAATGTCTGAGAGAGTCAGAGAGTGGCTGAGAGTGATAGAGAGTGTCTGAGAGTGTCAGAGAGTGTCTGAGGGTGTCAGAAAGTGATAGAGAATGTCTGAGAGTGTCTGAGAGTGTCAGAGAGTGTCAGAGAGTGTCAGCGAGTGATAGAAAGTGATAGAGAGTGATAGAGTGAGTCAGAGTGTGTCAGAGAGTGATAGAGAGTGTCAGAGTTTCTGAGAGTGTCAGAGAGTGATAGAGAGTGTCAGAGAGTGAGAGAGAGTGTATGAGAGTGTCAGAAAGCAATAGAGAGTGTCAGAGAGTGTCAGAGAGTGATAGAGAGTGTCTGAGAATGTCTGAGAGTGTCAGAGAGTGTCTGAGAGTGATAGAGAGTGTCTGAGAGTGTCTGAGATTGTCTGAGAGTGTCAGAGAGTGTCAGAAAGTGATAGAGAGTGACAGAGTGTGTCAGAGTGTGTCAGAGAGTGAAAGAGAGTGTCAGAGTGTGTGAGAGAGTCAGAGAGTGATAGAGTTTTTCAGAGTGTGTCAGAATGTGTCAGAGAGTGATAGAGAGTGATAGAGAGTGTCAGAGAGTGATAGAGAGTGTCTGAGAGTGTCAGAGAGTGATAGAGAGTGATAGGGAGTGACAGAGAGTGTCTGAGAGTGACAGATAGTGTCTGAGAGTGTCATTGAGCGTCAGAGAGTGATAGAGAGTGTCTGAGAGTGTCTGAGAGTGTCAGAGACTTTCAGATTGTGTCAGAGAGAGATAGAGAGTGATAGAGAGTGTCTGGGGGTGTCAGAGAGTGTCAGAGTTAGTCAGAGAGTGATAGACAATGTCAGAGAGTGTCATAGAGTGATAGAGATTGTATGAGAGTGTCAGATAGTGATAGAGAGTGTCTGAGAGTGTCTGATAGTGTCAGAGACTTTCAGAGTGTGTCAGAGAGAGATAGAGAGTGATAGAGTGTGTCTGGGGGTGTCAGAGAGTGTCAGAGTTAGTCAGAGAGTGATAGACAATGTCAGAGTGTGTCATGGAGTGATAGAGATTGTCTGAGAGTGTCAGATAGTGATAGAGAGTGTCAAATTGTTTCAGAGAGTGGCAGAGAGTGATAGAGAGTGTCAGAGAGTGATAGAGAGTGATAGAGAGTGTCTGAAAGAATCAGAGAGTGTCAGAGAGTGTCAGAGAGTGTCAGAGAGTGTCAGAGAGTATCAGAGAGTGATAGAGAGAGATAGCGAGTGTCAGAGAGTGTCTGAGAGTGTCAGAGATTGTCAGAGAGTGTCAGAGGGCGATAGAGAGTGTCTGACAGTGTCAGAGGATGAAAGAGAATGTCAGAGAGTGTGAGAGAGTGTCAGAGAGTCATAGAGTGTTTCTGAGAGTGTCAGAGAGTGATAGAGAGTGTCAGAGATTGATAGAGAGTGTCTGAGAGTGTCAGAAAGCGATAGAGAGTGACAGAGAGTGTCAGAGAGTGTCTGATAGTGATAGAGAGTGTCTGAGAGTGTCAGAGAGTGTCTGAGTGTGTCAGAGAGTGATAGAGAATGTCTGAGAGTGTCAGAGAGTGTCTGAGAGTGATAGAGAGTGTCTGAGAGTGTCAGAGAGTGTCTGAGGGTGTCAGAGAGTGATAGAGAATGTCTGAGAGTGTCTGAGAGTGTCAGAGATTGGCAGAGAGTGATAGAAAGTGATAGAGTGTGTCAGAGTGTGTCAGAGAGTGATAGAGAGTGTCAGAGTGTGTGAGAGTGTCAGAGAGTAATTGAGAGTTTCAGAGTGTGTCAGAGTGTGTCAGAGAGTGATAGAGAGTGATAGAGAGTGATAGAGAGTGTCAGAGAGTGATAGAGAGTGTCTGAGTGTGTCAGAGAGTGATAGAGAGTGATAGAGAGTGACAGAGAGTGTCTGAGAGTGTCAGAGAGTGATAGAGAGTGTCTGAGAGTGTCTGAGAGTGTCAGAGACTTTCAGAGTGTGTCAGAGAGAGATAGAGAGTGATAGAGAGAGTCTGGGGTTTCAGAGAGTGTCAGAGTTAGTCAGAGAGTGATAGACAATGTCAGAGAGTGTCATAGAGTGATAGAGATTGTCTGAGAGTGTCAGATCGTGATGGAGAGTGTCAAATTGTTTCAGAGAGTGTCAGAGAGTGATAGAGAGTTTCAGAGAGTGTCAGAGAGTATCAGAGAGTGATAGAGAGAGATAGCGAGTGTCAGAGAGTGTCTGACAGTGTCAGAGGATGAAAGAGAATGTCAGAGAGTGTGAGAGACTGTCAGAGAGTGATAGAGAGTTTCTGAGAATGTCAGAGAGGGATAAAGAGTGTCAGAGATTGATAGAGAGTGTCTGAGAGTGTCAGAGAGTGTCTGAGTGTGTCAGAGAGTGATAGAGAATGTCTGAGAGTGTCAGAGAGTGTCTGAGAGTGATAGAGAGTGTCTGAGAGTGTCAGAGAGTGTCTGAGGGTGTCAGAGAGTGATAGAGAATGTCTGAGAGTGTCTGATGTGTCAGAGATTGGCAGAGAGTGATAGAAAGTGATGGAGTGTGTCAGAGTGTGTCAGAGATTGATAGAGAGTGTCAGAGTGTGTGAGAGTGTCAGAGAGTAATTGAGAGTTTCAGAGTGTGTCAGAGTGTGTCAGAGAGTGATAGAGAGTGATAGAGAGTGATAGAGAGTGTCAGAGAGTGATAGAGAGTGTCTGAGTGTGTCAGAGAGTGATAGAGAGTGATAGAGAGTGACAGAGAGTGTCTGAGAGTGACAGAGAGTGTCTGAGAGTGTCAGAGAGTGATAGAGAGTGTCTGAGAGTGTCTGAGAGTGTCAGAGACTTTCAGAGTGTGTCAGAGAGAGATAGAGAGTGATAGAGAGAGTCTGGGGTTTCAGAGAGTGTCAGAGTTAGTCAGAGAGTGATAGACAATGTCAGAGAGTGTCATAGAGTGATAGAGATTGTCTGAGAGTGTCAGATCGTGATGGAGAGTGTCAAATTGTTTCAGAGAGTGTCAGAGAGTGATAGAGAGTTTCAGAGACTGTCAGAGAGTATCAGAGAGTGATAGAGAGAGATAGCGAGTGTCAGAGAGTGTCTGACAGTGTCAGAGGATGAAAGAGAATGTCAGAGAGTGTGAGAGATTGTCAGAGAGTGATAGAGAGTTTCTGAGAATGTCAGAGAGGGATAAAGAGTGTCAGAGATTGATAGAGAGTGTCTGAGAGTGTCAGAATGCAATAGAGAGTGTCAGAGAGTGTCAGAGAGTGATAGAGAATGTGTGAGAGTGTCAGAGAGTGTCTGAGAGTGATAGAGAGTGTCTGAGAGTGTCAGAGAGTGTCTGAGGGTGTCAGAGAGTGATAGAGAATGTCTGAGAGTGTCTGAGAGTGTCAGAGAGTGTCAGAAAGTGAGAGAGAGTGATGGAGTGTGTCAGAGTGTGTCAGAGAGTGATAGAGAGTGTCAGAGTGTGTGAGAGTGTCCGAGAGTGATAGAGAGTTTCAGAGTGTGTCAGAGTGTGTCAGAGAGTGACAGAGAGTGATAGAGAGTGTCAGAGAGTGATAGAGAGTGTCTGAGAGTGTCAGAGAGTGATAGAGAGTGACAGAGAGTGACAGAGAGATTCTGAGAGTGACAGAGAGTGTCTGAGAGTGTCAGAGAGTGATAGAGAGTGACAGAGAGTGTCTGAGAGTGATAGAGATTGTCTGAGAATGTCTGAGAGTGTCAGAGAGTGTCTGAGAGTGATAGAGAGTGTCTGAGAGTGATAGCGAGTGATAGAGAGTGATAGAGAGTGACAGCGAGTGTCTGAGAGTGACAGAGAGTGTCTGAGAGTGTCATTGAGTGTCAGAGAGTGATAGAGAGTATCTGAGAGTGTCTGAGAGTGTCAGAGACTTTCAGAGTGTGTCAGAGAGAGATAGAGAGTGAAAGAGAGTGTCTGGGGGTGCCAGAGAGTGTCTGAGGGTGTCAGAGAGTGAAACAGAGTGATAGAGAGTGTCTGAGAGTGTCAGAGAGTGATAGAGAATATCTGAGAGTGTCTGAGAGTGTCAGAGACTGTCAGAGAGTGATAGAAAGTGATAGAGAGTGATAGAGTGTGTCAGAGTGTGTCAGAGAGTGATAGAGAGTTTCAGATTGTGTCAGAGAGTGATAGAGAGTGATAGAGAGTGATAGAGAGTGTCAGAGACTGATAGAGAGTGTCTGAGAGTGTCAGAGAGTGTGAAAGTGTCAGAGAGTGATAGAGAGTTTCAGATTGTGTCAGAGAGTGATAGAGAGTGATAGAGAGTGTCTGAGAGTGACAGAGAGTGTCTGAGAGTGTCATTGAGTGTCAGAGAGTGATAGAGAGTATCTGAGAGTGTCAGAGACTTTCAGAGTGTGTCAGAGAGAGATAGAGAGTGATAGGGAGTGTCTGGGGGTGCCAGAGAGTGTCAGAGTTAGTCAGAGAGTGATTGACAATGTCAGAGTGTGTCATAGAGTGATAGAGATTGTCTGAGAGTGTCAGATAGTGATAGAGAGTGTCAAATTGTTTCAGAGAGTGTCAGAGAGTGATACAGAGTGTCAGAGAGTGTCAGAGAGTGACAGAGAGTGATAGAGAGTTTCTGAAAGAATCAGAGAGTGTCAGAGAGTGTCAGAGAGTATCAGAGAGTGATAGAGAGAGATAGCAAGTGTCAGAGAGTGTCTGAGAGTGTCAGAGATTGTCAGAGAGGGTCAGAGGGCGATAGAGAGTGTCTGACAGTGTCAGAGGTTGAAAGAGAATGTCAGAGAGTGTGAGAAGTGTCAGAATCATAGAGAGTTTCTGAGAGTGTCAGAGAGTGATAGAGAGTGTCAGAGAGTGATGGAGAGTGTCTGAGAGTGTCAGAAAGCGATAGAGAGTGACAGAGAGTGTCAGAGAGTGTCAGAGAGTGATAGAGAGTGTCTGAGAATGTCTGAGAGTGTCAGAGAGTGTCTGAGAGTGATAGAGAGTGTCTGAGAGTGTCAGAGAGTGTCTGAGGGTGTCAGAGAGTGATAGAGAATGTCTGAGAGTGTCTGAGAGTGTCAGAGAGTGTCAGAGAGTGATAGAAAGTGATAGAAAGTGATAGAGAGTGATAGAGTGTGTCAGAGTGTGTCAAAGAGTGATAGAGAGTGTCAGAGTGTGTGAGAGTGTCAGAGAGTGATAGAGAGTTGCAGAGTGTGTCAGAGTGTGTCAGAGAGTGATAGAGAGTGATAGAGAGTGTCAGAGAGTGATAGAGAGTGTCAGAGAGTGATGGAGAGTGTCAGAGAGTGACAGAGAGTGTCTGAGAGTGTCATTGCGTGTCAGAGAGTGATAGAGAGTGTCTGAGAGTGTCTGAGAGTGTCAGAGACTTTCAGAGTGTCTCAGAAAGCGATAGAGAGTGACAGAGAGTGTCAGAGAGTGATAGAGAGTGTCTGAGAATGTCTGAGAGTGTCAGAGAGTGTCTGAGAGTGATAGAGAGTCTCTGAGAGTGTCAGAGAGTGTCTGAGTGTGTCAGAGAGCGATAGAGAATGTCTGAGAGTGTCTGAGAGTGTCAGAGAGTGTCAGAGAGTGATAGAAAGTGATAGAGAGTGATAGAGTGTGTCAGAGTGTGTCAATGAGTGATCGAGAGTGTCAGAGTGTGTGAGAGTGTCAGAGAGTGATAGAGATTTTCAGAGTGTGTCAGAGTGTGTCAGAGAGTGATAGAGAGTGATAGAGAGTGTCAGAGAGTGATAGAGAGTGTCTGAGAGTGTCAGAAAGTGATAGAGAGTGATAGAGAGTGGCAGAGAGTGTCTGAGAATGTCATTGAGTGTCAGAGAGTGATAGAGAGTGTCTGAGAGTGTCAGAGACTTTCAGAGTGTGTCAGAGAGAGATAGAGTGTGATAGAGTGTGTCTGGGGGTGTCAGAGAGAGTCAGAGTTAGTGAGAGAGTGATAGAGATTGTCTGAGAGTGTCAGATAGTGATAGAGAGTGTCAAATTGTTTCAGAGAGTGTCAGAGAGTGATAGAGAGTGTCAGAGAGTGTCAGAGAGTGATAGAGAATGATAGAGAGTGTCTGAAAGAGTCAGAGAGTGTCAGAGAGTGTCAGCGAGTGTCAGAGAGTATCAGAGAGTGATAGAGAGAGATAGCGAGTGTCAGAGAGTGTCTGAGAGTGTCAGAGATTGTCTGAGGGTGTCAGAGAGTGACAGAGAATGTCTGAGAGTGTCTGAGAGTGTCAGAGAGTGTCAGAGAGTGATAGAAAGTGATAGAGAGTGATATAGTGTGTCAGAGTGTGTCAGAGAGTGATAGAGAGCGATAGAGAGTGATAGAGAGTGACAGAGAGTGATAGAGAGTGTCTGAGAGTGTCAGAGAGTTTTAGAGAGTGATAGAGAGTGACAGAGAGTGTCTGAGAGTGACAGAGAGTTTCTGAGAGTGTCATTGAGTGTCAGAGAGTGTCTGAGAGTGTCAGATAGAAATAGAGAGTGTCAAATTGTTTCAGAGAGTGATAGAGAGTGATAGAGAGTGTCAGAGAGTTTCAGAGTGTGTCAGAGAGTGTCAGAGAGTGATAGAAAGTGTCAGAGAGTGATAGAGAGTGTCTGAGAGTGTCAGAGAGTGTCAGAGAGTGATACAGAGTGTCAGAGAGTGTCAGAGAGTGACAGAGAGTGATAGAGAGTTTCTGAAAGAATCAGAGAGTGTCAGAGAGTGTCAGAGAGTATCAGAGAGTGATAGAGAGAGATAGCAAGTGTCAGAGAGTGTCTGAGAGTGTCAGAGATTGTCAGAGAGGGTCAGAGGGCGATAGAGAGTGTCTGACAGTGTCAGAGGTTGAAAGAGAATGTCAGAGAGTGTGAGAAGTGTCAGAATCATAGAGAGTTTCTGAGAGTGTCAGAGAGTGATAGAGAGTGTCAGAGAGTGATGGAGAGTGTCTGAGAGTGTCAGAAAGCGATAGAGAGTGACAGAGAGTGTCAGAGAGTGTCAGAGAGTGATAGAGAGTGTCTGAGAATGTCTGAGAGTGTCAGAGAGTGTCTGAGAGTGATAGAGAGTGTCTGAGAGTGTCAGAGAGTGTCTGAGGGTGTCAGAGAGTGATAGAGAATGTCTGAGAGTGTCTGAGAGTGTCAGAGAGTGTCAGAGAGTGATAGAAAGTGATAGAAAGTGATAGAGAGTGATAGAGTGTGTCAGAGTGTGTCAAAGAGTGATAGAGAGTGTCAGAGTGTGTGAGAGTGTCAGAGAGTGATAGAGAGTTGCAGAGTGTGTCAGAGTGTGTCAGAGAGTGATAGAGAGTGATAGAGAGTGTCAGAGAGTGATAGAGAGTGTCAGAGAGTGATGGAGAGTGTCAGAGAGTGACAGAGAGTGTCTGAGAGTGTCATTGCGTGTCAGAGAGTGATAGAGAGTGTCTGAGAGTGTCTGAGAGTGTCAGAGACTTTCAGAGTGTCTCAGAAAGCGATAGAGAGTGACAGAGAGTGTCAGAGAGTGATAGAGAGTGTCTGAGAATGTCTGAGAGTGTCAGAGAGTGTCTGAGAGTGATAGAGAGTCTCTGAGAGTGTCAGAGAGTGTCTGAGTGTGTCAGAGAGCGATAGAGAATGTCTGAGAGTGTCTGAGAGTGTCAGAGAGTGTCAGAGAGTGATAGAAAGTGATAGAGAGTGATAGAGTGTGTCAGAGTGTGTCAATGAGTGATCGAGAGTGTCAGAGTGTGTGAGAGTGTCAGAGAGTGATAGAGATTTTCAGAGTGTGTCAGAGTGTGTCAGAGAGTGATAGAGAGTGATAGAGAGTGTCAGAGAGTGATAGAGAGTGTCTGAGAGTGTCAGAAAGTGATAGAGAGTGATAGAGAGTGGCAGAGAGTGTCTGAGAATGTCATTGAGTGTCAGAGAGTGATAGAGAGTGTCTGAGAGTGTCAGAGACTTTCAGAGTGTGTCAGAGAGAGATAGAGTGTGATAGAGTGTGTCTGGGGGTGTCAGAGAAAGTCAGAGTTAGTGAGAGAGTGATAGAGATTGTCTGAGAGTGTCAGATAGTGATAGAGAGTGTCAAATTGTTTCAGAGAGTGTCAGAGAGTGATAGAGAGTGTCAGAGAGTGTCAGAGAGTGATAGAGAATGATAGAGAGTGTCTGAAAGAGTCAGAGAGTGTCAGAGAGTGTCAGCGAGTGTCAGAGAGTATCAGAGAGTGATAGAGAGAGATAGCGAGTGTCAGAGAGTGTCTGAGAGTGTCAGAGATTGTCTGAGGGTGTCAGAGAGTGACAGAGAATGTCTGAGAGTGTCTGAGAGTGTCAGAGAGTGTCAGAGAGTGATAGAAAGTGATAGAGAGTGATATAGTGTGTCAGAGTGTGTCAGAGAGTGATAGAGAGCGATAGAGAGTGATAGAGAGTGACAGAGAGTGATAGAGAGTGTCTGAGAGTGTCAGAGAGTTTTAGAGAGTGATAGAGAGTGACAGAGAGTGTCTGAGAGTGACAGAGAGTGTCTGAGAGTGTCATTGAGTGTCAGAGAGTGTCTGAGAGTGTCAGATAGAAATAGAGAGTGTCAAATTGTTTCAGAGAGTGATAGAGAGTGATAGAGAGTGTCAGAGAGTTTCAGAGTGTGTCAGAGAGTGTCAGAGAGTGATAGAAAGTGTCAGAGAGTGATAGAGAGTGTCTGAGAGTGTCTGAGAGTGACAGAGAGTGTCTGAGAGTGTCAGTCAGTGTCAGAGAGTGATAGAGAGAGTCAGAGATTGTCAGATTGTGTCAGAGTGCGTCAGAGAGTGATAGAGAATAATAGACAGTGTCTGAGAGTGTCAGAGAGTGTCAGATTGTGTCAGAGAGTGTCAGAGAGCGATAGAGTGTGTGAGGGTGTGTCAGAGAGTGTCAGAGAGTGTCAGAGAGTGATAGAGAGTGACATAGAGTGTCAGAGTGTGTCAGAGAGTGTCAGAGAGTGATAGAGAGTGTAATTGAGAGTGTGAGTGTGTCAGAGAGTTTCAGAGAGTGCCAGAGAGTGAGAGAGAGTGTCTGAGAGTGTCTGAGAGTGACAGAGAGTGTCTGAGCGTTTCAGTGAGTGTCAGAGAGTGATAGAGAGTGTCTGAGAGTTTCAGAGTGTGTCAGAGAGTGATAGGGAGTGATATAGAGTGTCTGACAGTGATAGAGACTGTCTGAGAGTGTCAGACAGTGTCAGATAGTGTTAGAGAATGTCTGAGAGTGACAGAGAGTGTCTGAGAGTGTCAGTGAGTGTCAGAGAGTGATAGAGAGTGACTGAGAGTGTCTGAGAGCGTCTGAGAGTTTCAGCGACTGTCAGAGTGTGTCAGAGAGTGATAGAGAGTGACAGAGAGTGTCTGAGAGTGTCAGAGAGTGTCAGAGAGTGTAAGGGAGTGATAGAGAGTGTCTGAGAGTTTCAGAGATTGTCAGAGATTGATTGAGAGAGTCTGAGAGTGTCAGAGAGTGATAGAGAGTGATAGAGAGTGTCTGAAAGAGTCAGAGAGTGTCAGAGAGTGACAGAGAGCGTCAGAGAGTGATAGCGAGTGATAGAGTGTGTCTGAAAGAGTCAGAGAGCGTCAGAGAGTGTCAGAGAGCGATAGAGAGAGTCAGAGAGTTATAGAGAGTGTCTGAGAGTGTCTGAAAGTGACAGAGGGTGTCTGAGTGTGTCAGTGAGTGTCAGAGAGTGATAGAGAGTGTCTGAGAGTGTCAGAGAGTGTCAGAGAGTGATAGAGAGAGTCTGAGAGTATCAGAGATGATATAGAGTGTCAGAGAGTGATAGAGAGTGTCAGAGATTGTCAGAGAGTGATAGAGAGTGATAGAGAGTGTCTGGGGGTGTCAGAGAGAGTCAGAGTTAGTGAGAGAGTGATAGAGATTGTCTGAGAGTGTCAGATAGTGATAGAGAGTGTCAAATTGTTTCAGAGAGTGTCAGAGAGTGAGAGAGAGTGTCAGAGAGTGTCAGAGAGTGATAGAGAATGATAGAGAGTGTCTGAAAGAGTCAGAGAGTGTCAGAGAGTGTCAGTGAGTGTCAGAGAGTATCAGAGAGTGATAGAGAGAGATAGCGAGTGTCAGAGAGTGTCTGAGAGTGTCAGAGATTGTCTGAGGGTGTCAGAGAGAGACAGAGAATGTCTGAGAGTGTCTGAGAGTGTCAGAGAGTGTCAGAGAGTGATAGAAAGTGATAGAGAGTGATATAGTGTGTCAGAGTGTGTCAGAGAGTGATAGAGAGTGATAGAGAGTGATAGAGAGTGACAGAGAGTGATAGAGAGTGTCTGAGAGTGTCAGAGAGTTTTAGAGAGTGATAGAGAGTGACAGAGAGTGTCTGAGAGTGACCGAGAGTGTCTGAGAGTGTCATTGAGTGTCAGAGAGTGTCTGAGAGTGTCAGATAGTGATAGAGAGTGTCAAATTGTTTCAGAGAGTGATAGAGAGTGATAGAAAGTGTCAGAGAGTGACAGAGAGTGTCTGAGAGTGTCTGAGAGTGACAGAGAGTGTCTGAGAGTGTCAGTCAGTGTCAGAGAGTGATAGAGAGAGTCAGAGATTGTCAGATTGTGTCAGAGTGCGTCAGAGAGTGATAGAGAATAATAGACAGTGTCTGAGAGTGTCAGAGAGTGTCAGATTGTGTCGGAGAGTGTCAGAGAGCGATAGAGTGTGTGAGGGTGTGTCAGAGAGTGTCAGAGAGTGTCAGAGAGTGATAGAGAGTGACATAGAGTGTCAGAGAGTGTCAGAGAGTGATAGAGAGTGTAATTGAGAGTGTGAGTGTGTCAGAGAGTTTCAGAGAGTGCCAGAGAGTGAGAGAGAGTGTCTGAGAGTGTCTGAGAGTGACAGAGAGTGTCTGAGCGTTTCAGTGAGTGTCAGAGAGTGATAGAGAGTGTCTGAGAGTTTCAGAGTGTGTCAGAGAGTGATAGGGAGTGATATAGAGTGTCTGAGAGTGATAGAGACTGTCTGCGAGTGTCAGAGAGTGTCAGATAGTGTTAGAGAGTGTCTGAGAGTGACAGAGAGTGTCTGAGAGTGTCAGTGAGTGTCAGAGAGTGATAGAGAGTGACTGAGAGTGTCTGAGAGCGTCTGAGAGTTTCAGCGACTGTCAGAGTGTGTCAGAGAGTGATAGAGAGTGACAGAGAGTGTCTGAGAGTGTCAGAGAGTGTCAGAGAGTGATAGAGAGTGTCTGAGAGTTTCAGAGATTGTCAGAGATTGATAGAGAGAGTCTGAGAGTGTCAGAGAGTGATAGAGAGTGATAGAGAGTGTCTGAAAGAGTCAGAGAGCGTCAGAGAGTGTCAGAGCGTGATAGAGAGAGTCAGAGAGTTATAGAGAGTGTCTGAGAGTGTCTGAAAGTGACAGAGAGTGTCTGAGTGTGTCAGTGAGTGTCAGAGAGTGATAGAGAGTGTCTGAGAGTGTCAGAGAGTGTCAGAGAGTGATAGAGAGAGTCTGAGAGTATCAGAGATGATATAGAGTGTCAGAGAGTGATAGAGAGTGTCAGAGATTGTCAGAGAGTGATAGAGAGTGATAGAGAGTGTCTGAAAGTATCAGAGAGTGTCAGAGATTGTCAGAGAGTGATAGAGAGTGATAGAGAGTTTCTGAAAGAATCAGAGAGTGTCAGAGAGTGTCAGAGAGTGATAGAGAGAGTCAGAGAGTTATAGAGAGTGTCTGAGAGTGTCTGAAAGTGACAGAGAGTATCTGAGAGTGTCAGTGAGTGTCAGAGAGTGATAGAGAGTGTCTGAGAGTGTCAGAGATTGCCAGAGTGTGTCAGAGTGTGTCAGTGAGTGATAGAGAGTGATAGAGAGTGTCAGAGAGTGTCAGAGAGTGTCAGAGAGTGATAGAGTGTGTCTGAGAGTGTCAGAGAGTGTCATAGAGTGATAGAGAGTGTCTGAGAGCGTCTGAGAGTGTCAGAGAGTGTCAGAGTGTGTCAGTGAGTGATAGAGAGTGATAGAGAGTGTCAGAGAGTGTCAGAGGGTGTCAGAGAGTGAAAGAGAGTGATAGAGAGTGTCTGGGGGTGTCAGAGAAAGTCAGAGTTGGTCAGAGAGTGATAGACAGTGTCAGAGAGTGATAGAGAGTGATAGAGAGTGTCAGAGAGTTTCAGAGTGTGCCAGAGAGTGCCAGAGAGTGATTGAAAGTGTCAGCGAGTGATAGAGAGTGTCTGAGAGTGTCTGAGAGTGACAGAGAGTGTCTGAGAGTGTCAGTCAGTGTCAGAGAGTGATAGAGAGTGTCTGAGAGTGTCAGAGAGTGTCAGATTGTGTCAGAGAGTGTCAGAGAGCGATAGAGTGTGTCAGAGTGTGTCAGAGAGTGATAGAGAGTGATATAGAGTGTCAGAGTGTGTCAGAGAGTGTCAGAGAGTGATAGAGAGTGTAAGAGAGAGTGTGAGTGTGTCAGAGAGATTCAGAGAGTGCCAGCGAGTGATAGAGCGTGTCTGAGAGTATCTGAGAGTGACAGAGAGTGTCTGAGCGTTTCAGTGAGTGTCAGAGAGTGATAGAGAGTGTCTGAGAGTGTCAGAGTGTGTCAGAGAGTGATAGGGAGTGATATAGAGTGTCTGAGAGTGATAGAGACTGTCTGAGAGTGTCAGAGAGTGTCAGAGAGTGATAGAGAGTGTCTGAGAGTGTCTGAAAGTGACAGAGAGTGTCTGAGTGTGTCAGTGAGTGTCAGAGAGTGATAGAGAGTGTCTGAGAGTGTCAGAGAGTGTCAGAGAGTGATAGAGAGAGTCTGAGAGTATCAGAGATGATATAGAGTGTCAGAGAGTGATAGAGAGTGTCAGAGATTGTCAGAGAGTGATAGAGAGTGATAGAGAGTGTCTGAAAGTATCAGAGAGTGTCAGAGATTGTCAGAGAGTGATAGAGAGTGATAGAGAGTGATAGAGAGTTTCTGAAAGAATCAGAGAGTGTCAGAGAGTGTCAGAGAGTGTCAGAGAGTGATAGAGAGAGTCAGCGAGTTATAGAGTGTCTGAGAGTGTCTGAAAGTGACAGAGAGTGTCTGAGAGTGTCAGTGAGTGTCAGAGAGTGATAGAGAGTGTCTGAGAGTGTCAGAGATTGCCAGAGTGTGTCAGAGTGTGTCAGTGAGTGATAGAGAGTGATAGAGAGTGTCAGAGAGTGTCAGAGAGTGTCAGAGAGTGATAGAGAGATTCAGAGAGTGATAGAGAGTGTCTGAGAGTGTCAGAGAGTGTCATAGAGTGATCGAGAGTGTCTGAGAGCGTCTGAGAGTGTCAGAGAGTGTCAGAGTGTGTCAGTGAGTGATAGAGAGTGATAGAGAGTGTCAGAGAGTGTCAGAGGGTGTCAGAGAGTGATAGAGAGATTCAGAGAGTGATAGAGAGTGTCTGAGAGTGTCAGAGAGTGATAGAGAGTGATCGAGAGTGTCAGAGAGTGATAGAGTGTGTCTGAGAGTGTCTGAGAGCGTCTGAGAGTGTCAGCGACTGTCAGAGTGTGTCAGAGAGTGAAGGAGAGTGAAAGAGAGTGTCTGAGAGTGTCAGAGAGTGTCAGAGTGTGTCAGAGAGTGATAGAGAGTGTCTGAGAGTGTCAGAGAGTGTCAGAGATTGATAGAGAGAGTATGAGAGTGTCAGAGAGTGATAGAGAGTGTCAGAGATTGTCAGAGAGTGATAGAGAGTGATAGAGAGTGTCTGAAAGAGTCAGAGAGTGTCAGAGAGTGTCAGAGAGTATCAGAGAGTGATAGAGAGAGATAGCGATTGTCAGAGAGTGTCTGAGAGTGTCAGAGATTGTCAGAGAGTGTCAGAGGGCGATAGAGAGTGTCTGACAGTGTCAGAGGATGAAAGAGAATGTCAGAGAGTGTGAGAGAGTGTCAGAGAGTGATAGAGAGCTTCTGAGAGTGTCTGAGAGTGAAGAGAGTGTCAGAGAGTGATAGAGAGTGTCTGAGAGTGATAGAGAGTGTCTGAGAGTGTCAGAAAGCGACAGAGAGTGACAGAGAGTGTCAGAGAGTGTCAGAGAGTGTCAGAGAGTGATACAGAGTGTCTGAGAATGTCTGAGAGTGTCAGAGAGTGATAGAGAGTGTCAGAGAGTGATAGAGAGTATCTGAGAGTGTCAGAGAGTGTCTGAGAGTGTCAGAGAGTGATAGAGAATGTCTGAGAGTGTCTGAGAGTGCCAGAGAGTGTCAGAGAGTGATAGAAAGCTACAGAGAGTGATAGAGTGTGATAGAGTGTGTCAGAGTGTGTCAGAGAGTGATAGAGAGTGTCAGAGAGTGCTAGCGAGTGATGGAGAGTGTCTGAAAGAGTCAGAGAGCGTCAGAGAGTGTCAGAGAGTGATAGAGAGAGTCAGAGAGTTGTAGAGAGTGTCTGAGAGTGTCTGAAAGTGACAGAGAGTGTCTGAGAGTGTCAGTGAGTGTCAGTGAGTGATAGAGAGTGTCTGAGTGTGTCAGAGAGTGTCAGAGAGTGATAGAGAGAGTCTGAGAGTATCAGAGATGATATAGAGTATCAGAGAGTGATAGAGAGTGTCTGAGAGTGTCAGAGAGTGTCAGAGAGTGATAGAAAGTGATAGAGATTGATAGAGTGTGTCAGAGAGTTATAGAGAATGTCAGAGTGTGTTGAGTGATAGAGAGTGTCAGAGTGTGTCAGTGTGTGTCAGAGAGTGATAGAGAGTGTCAGAGAGTGATAGAGAGTGTCAGAGAGTGATAGAGAGTGTCTGAGATTGTCAGAGAGTGATAGAGAGTGATAGAGAGTGCTAGAGAGTGTCTGAGATTGACAGAGAGTGTCTGAGAGTGTCATTGAGTGTCAGAGAGTGATAGAGAGTGTCTGAGAGTGATAGAGAGTGTCAGAGAATTTCAGAGTGTGTCAGAGAGTGAAAGAGAGTGATAGAGAGTGTCTGGGGGTGTCAGAGAAAGTCAGAGTTGGTCAGAGAGTGATAGACAGTGTCAGAGAGTGTCAGATAGTGATAGAGAGAGTCAAATTGTTTCAGAGAGTGATAGAGAGTGATAGAGAGTGTCAGAGAGTTTCAGAGTGTGCCAGAGAGTGCCAGAGAGTGATTGAAAGTGTCAGCGAGTGATAGAGAGTGTCTGAGAGTGTCTGAGAGTGACAGAGAGTGTCTGAGAGTGTCAGAGAGTGTCAGATTGTGTCAGAGAGTGTCAGAGAGCGATAGAGTGTGTCAGAGTGTGTCAGAGAGTGATAGAGAGTGATATAGAGTGTCAGAGTGTGTCAGAGAGTGTCAGAGAGTGATATAGAGTGTAAGAGAGAGTGTGAGTGTGTCAGAGAGATTCAGAGAGTGCCAGCGAGTGAAAGAGCGTGTCTGAGAGTATCTGAGAGTGACAGAGAGTGTCTGAGCGTTTCAGTGAGTGTCAGAGAGTGATAGAGAGTGTCTGAGAGTGTCAGAGTGTGTCAGAGAGTGAAAGGGAGTGATATAGAGTGTCTGAGAGTGATAGAGACTGTCTGAGAGTGTCAGAGAGTGTCAGAGAGTGATAGAGAGTGTCTGAGAGTGACAGAGAGTGTCTGAGAGAGTCAGTGAGTGTCAGAGAGTGATAGAGACTGACTGAGAGTGTCTGAGAGCTTCTGAAAGTGTCAGCAACTGTCAGAGTTTGTCAGAGAGTGATAGAGAGTGACAGAGAGCATCTGAGAGTGTCAGAGAGTGTCAGAGAGTGATAGAGAGTGTCTGAGAGTTTCAGAGAGTGTCAGAGATTGATAGAGAGAGTCTGAGAGTATCAGAGATGATAGAGATTGTCAGAGAATGATAGAGAGTGTCAGAGAGTGATAGAGAGTGATAGAGAGTGTCTGAAAGAGTCAGAGAGCGTCAGAGAGTGTCAGAGTGTGTCAGAGAGTGATAGAGAGAGTCAGAGAGTAATAGAGAGTGTCTGAGAGTGTCTGAAAGTGACAGAGAGTGTCTGAGAGTATCAGTGAGTGTCAGAGAGTGATAGAGAGTGTCTGAGAGTGTCAGAGATTGTCAGAGTGTGCCAGAGTGTGTCAATGAGTGATAGAGAGTTATAGAGAGTGTCAGAGAGTGATAGAGAGTGTCAGAGTGAGTCAGAGAGTGTCAGAGAGTGATAGAGAGATTCAGAGAGTGATAGAGAGTGTCTGAGAGTGTCAGAGAGTGTCAGAGAGTGTCTGAGAGTTTCTGCGAGTGTCAGCGAGTGATAGAGAGTGATAGAGAGTGTCTGAGAGTGTCAGAGAGTGTCAGAGAGTGATAGAGAGTGATAGAGAGTGTCTGAGAGTGCCAGAGAGTGACAGAGCATGTCTGAGAGTGTCAGTGAGTGTCAGAGATTGTTTAGAGAGTGATAGAGAGTGTCAGACACTGTCAGTGTGTCAGAGAGTGTCAGAGAGTGACAGAGCGTGATAGAGAGTTTCAGCGAGTGTCTGAGAGAGTCAGAGAGTGTCAGAGAGTAATAGAGAGTGTCTGAGGGTGTCAGAGAGTGATAGAGAATGTCTGAGAGTGTCAGAGAGTGTCAGAGAGTGTCAGAGAGTGTCAGAGAGTGATAGAAAGTGATAGAGAGTGATAGAGAGTGTCAGATAGTGTCAGCGCGTAATAGAGAGTGTCTGAGAGTGACAGAGAGTGTCAGAGAGTGATAAAGAGTGTCAGAGTGTGTGAGAGTGACAGAGAGTGTCAGAGTGTGTCAGAGAGTGATAGAGAGTGACAGAGCGTGTCTGAGAGTGTCAGAGAGTGATAGAGAGTTTCAGAGTGTGGCAGAGTGTGTCCGAGAGTGATAGAGAGTGACAGAGAGTGTCAGAGAGTGGTAGAGAGTGTCTGAGAGTGTCAGAGAGTGTCAGAGAGTGATAGAGAGTGATAGAGAGTGTCTGAGAGTGTCAGAGACTGTCAGAGTGTGTCAGAGAGTGATAGAGAGTGATAGAGAGTGTCTGAGAGTGTCAGAGTGTCAGAGCGTGTCAGAGAGTGATAGACAATGTCAGAGAGTGTCATGGAGTGATAGAGAGTGTCTGAGAGTGTCAGAGAGTGATCGAGAGTGTCAAATTGTGTCAGAGAGTGATAGAGAGTGATAGAGAGTGTCAGAGAGTTTCAGAGTGTGTCAGAGAGTGTCAGAGAGTGATAGAGAGTGATAGAGAGTGTCTGAGAGTGTCAGAGAGTGTCAGAGTGTGTCAGAGAGTGATAGACAATGTCAGAGAGTGTCATACAGTGGTAGAGTGTGTCTGAGAGTGCAAGAGAGTGATAGAGAGTGTCAAATTGTGTCAGAGAGTCATAGAGAGTCATAGAGAGTGTCAGAGAGTTTCAGAGAGTGTCAGAGAGTGTCAGAGATTGATAGAAAGTGTCAGGGAGTGATAGAGAGTGTCTGAGAGTGTCTGCGAGTGTCAGCGAGTGTCAGAGAGTGATAGAGAGTGTCTGAGAGTGTCAGAGAGCGACAGAGCGTGTCTGAGAGTGTCAGAGATTGTCAGAGTGTGTCAGAGAGTGAAAGAGAGTGATAGAGAGTGTCTGAGAGTATCAGAGACTGTCAGTGTGTCAGAGAGTGTCAGAGAGTGATAGAGCGTGATAGAGAGTGTCAGCGAGTGTCTGTGAGTGTCAGAGAGTGTCAGAGTGTGATAGAGAGTGTCTTTGAGTGTCAGAGAGTGTCATAGAGTGATAGAGAATGTCAGAGAGTGATAGAGAGTGTCTGAGAGTGACAAAGTGTGTCTGAGAGTATCTGAGAGTGTCAGAGATTGTCAGAGTGTGTCAGAGAGTGTCAGAGAGTGAAAAAGAGTGACAGAGAGTGTCAAAGTGTGTCAGAGTGTGTCATAGTGTGTCAGAGAGTACCAGAGAGTGATAGAGAGAGATAGAGAGTGTCAGAGAGTGTCTGAGAGTGTCAGAGAGTGATAGAGAGTGTCTGAGATTGTCAGAGAGTGATAGAGAGTGTCTGCGAGTGTCAGCGAGTGATAGAGTGTGATAGAGAGCGTCTGAGAGTGACAGAGAGTGTCAGAGAGTGTCAGAGAGTGTCAGAGAGTGATAGAGAGTGATAGAGAGTGTCTGAGAGTGACAGAGAGTGTCCGAGAGTGATAGAGAGTGTCTGAGAGTGTCTGAGATTGTCAGAGACTGTCAGAGACTGTCAGAGTGTGTCAGAGAGTGATAGAGAGTGATAGAGAGTGTCTGGGAGTGTCAGAGAGTGTCAGAGAGAGTCAGAGTGTGTCAGAGATTGTCAGAGTGTGTCAGAGAGTGTCAGAGAGTGAAAAAGAGTGACAGAGAGTGTCAAAGTGTGTCAGAGTGTGTCATAGTGTGTCAGAGAGTACCAGAGAGTGATAGAGAGAGATAGAGAGTGTCAGAGAGTGTCTGAGAGTGTCAGAGATTGTCAGAGAGTGTCTGAGATTGTCAGAGAGTGATAGAGAGTGTCTGCGAGTGTCAGCGAGTGATAGAGTGTGATAGAGAGCGTCTGAGAGTGACAGAGAGTGTCAGAGAGTGTCAGAGAGTGTCAGAGAGTGATAGAGAGTGATAGAGAGTTTCAGAGTGTGTCAGAGTGTGTCCGAGAGTGATAGAGAGTGACAGAGAGTGTCAGAGAGTGGTAGAGAGTGTCTGAGAGTGTCAGAGAGTGTCAGAGAGTGATAGAGAGTGATAGAGAGTGTCTGAGAGTGTCTGAGAGCGTCTGAGAGCGTCAGCGACTGTCAGAGTGTGTCAGAGAGTGATAGAGAGTGACAGAGAGTGTCTGAGAGTGTCTGTGAGTGTCAGAGAGTGATAGAGAGAGATAGAGAGAGTCTGAGAGTGTCAGAGTGTGATAGAGAGTGTCTGAGAGTGTCAGAGAGTGTCAGATTGTGTCAGAGAGTGTCAGAGAACGAAAGAGTTTGTCAGAGTATGTCAGAGAGTGTCAGAGCGTGTCAGAGAGTGATAGAGAGTGTCAGAGAAGTCAGAGTGTGTCAGAGAGTGTCAGAGAGTGAAAGAGAGTGTCAGAGAGAGTGTGAGTGTTTTAGAGAGTTTCAGAGAGTGTGAGGGAGTGAGAGAGAGTGTCTGAGAGTGTCTGAGAGTGACAGAGAAAGTCTGAGAGTTTCAGTGAGTGTCAGAGAGTGGTAGAGATTGTCTGAGAGTGTCAGAGTGTGTCAGAGAGTGTCAGAGAGTGATAGAGAGTGTCTGAGAGTTTCTGAGAGTATCTGAGAGTCTCAGAGATTGTCAGAGTGTGTCAGAGAGTTTCAGAGAGTGATAAAGAGTGTCAGAGTGTGTGAGAGTGACAGAGAGTGTCAGAGTGTGTCAGAGAGTGATAGAGAGTGACAGAGCGTGTCTGAGAGTGTCAGAGAGTGATAGAGAGTTTCAGAGTGTGGCGGAGTGTGTCCGAGAGTGATAGAGAGTGACACAGAGTGTCAGAGAGTGTCTGAGAGTGTCAGTCAGTGTCAGAGAGTGATAGAGAGAGTCAGAGATTGTCAGATTGTGTCAGAGTGCGTCAGAGAGTGATAGAGAATAATAGACAGTGTCTGAGAGTGTCAGAGAGTGTCAGATTGTGTCGGAGAGTGTCAGAGAGCGATAGAGTGTGTGAGGGTGTGTCAGAGAGTGTCAGAGAGTGTCAGAGAGTGATAGAGAGTGACATAGAGTGTCAGAGAGTGTCAGAGAGTGATAGAGAGTGTAATTGAGAGTGTGAGTGTGTCAGAGAGTTTCAGAGAGTGCCAGAGAGTGAGAGAGAGTGTCTGAGAGTGTCTGAGAGTGACAGAGAGTGTCTGAGCGTTTCAGTGAGTGTCAGAGAGTGATAGAGAGTGTCTGAGAGTTTCAGAGTGTGTCAGAGAGTGATAGGGAGTGATATAGAGTGTCTGAGAGTGATAGAGACTGTCTGCGAGTGTCAGAGAGTGTCAGATAGTGTTAGAGAGTGTCTGAGAGTGACAGAGAGTGTCTGAGAGTGTCAGTGAGTGTCAGAGAGTGATAGAGAGTGACTGAGAGTGTCTGAGAGCGTCTGAGAGTTTCAGCGACTGTCAGAGTGTGTCAGAGAGTGATAGAGAGTGACAGAGAGTGTCTGAGAGTGTCAGAGAGTGTCAGAGAGTGATAGAGAGTGTCTGAGAGTTTCAGAGATTGTCAGAGATTGATAGAGAGAGTCTGAGAGTGTCAGAGAGTGATAGAGAGTGATAGAGAGTGTCTGAAAGAGTCAGAGAGCGTCAGAGAGTGTCAGAGCGTGATAGAGAGAGTCAGAGAGTTATAGAGAGTGTCTGAGAGTGTCTGAAAGTGACAGAGAGTGTCTGAGTGTGTCAGTGAGTGTCAGAGAGTGATAGAGAGTGTCTGAGAGTGTCAGAGAGTGTCAGAGAGTGATAGAGAGAGTCTGAGAGTATCAGAGATGATATAGAGTGTCAGAGAGTGATAGAGAGTGTCAGAGATTGTCAGAGAGTGATAGAGAGTGATAGAGAGTGTCTGAAAGTATCAGAGAGTGTCAGAGATTGTCAGAGAGTGATAGAGAGTGATAGAGAGTTTCTGAAAGAATCAGAGAGTGTCAGAGAGTGTCAGAGAGTGATAGAGAGAGTCAGAGAGTTATAGAGAGTGTCTGAGAGTGTCTGAAAGTGACAGAGAGTATCTGAGAGTGTCAGTGAGTGTCAGAGAGTGATCGAGAGTGTCTGAGAGTGTCAGAGATTGCCAGAGTGTGTCAGAGTGTGTCAGTGAGTGATAGAGAGTGATAGAGAGTGTCAGAGAGTGTCAGAGAGTGTCAGAGAGTGATAGAGTGTGTCTGAGAGTGTCAGAGAGTGTCATAGAGTGATAGAGAGTGTCTGAGAGCGTCTGAGAGTGTCAGAGAGTGTCAGAGTGTGTCAGTGAGTGATAGAGAGTGATAGAGAGTGTCAGAGAGTGTCAGAGGGTGTCAGAGAGTGAAAGAGAGTGATAGAGAGTGTCTGGGGGTGTCAGAGAAAGTCAGAGTTGGTCAGAGAGTGATAGACAGTGTCAGAGAGTGATAGAGAGTGATAGAGAGTGTCAGAGAGTTTCAGAGTGTGCCAGAGAGTGCCAGAGAGTGATTGAAAGTGTCAGCGAGTGATAGAGAGTGTCTGAGAGTGTCTGAGAGTGACAGAGAGTGTCTGAGAGTGTCAGTCAGTGTCAGAGAGTGATAGAGAGTGTCTGAGAGTGTCAGAGAGTGTCAGATTGTGTCAGAGAGTGTCAGAGAGCGATAGAGTGTGTCAGAGTGTGTCAGAGAGTGATAGAGAGTGATATAGAGTGTCAGAGTGTGTCAGAGAGTGTCAGAGAGTGATAGAGAGTGTAAGAGAGAGTGTGAGTGTGTCAGAGAGATTCAGAGAGTGCCAGCGAGTGATAGAGCGTGTCTGAGAGTATCTGAGAGTGACAGAGAGTGTCTGAGCGTTTCAGTGAGTGTCAGAGAGTGATAGAGAGTGTCTGAGAGTGTCAGAGTGTGTCAGAGAGTGATAGGGAGTGATATAGAGTGTCTGAGAGTGATAGAGACTGTCTGAGAGTGTCAGAGAGTGTCAGAGAGTGATAGAGAGTGTCTGAGAGTGTCTGAAAGTGACAGAGAGTGTCTGAGTGTGTCAGTGAGTGTCAGAGAGTGATAGAGAGTGTCTGAGAGTGTCAGAGAGTGTCAGAGAGTGATAGAGAGAGTCTGAGAGTATCAGAGATGATATAGAGTGTCAGAGAGTGATAGAGAGTGTCAGAGATTGTCAGAGAGTGATAGAGAGTGATAGAGAGTGTCTGAAAGTATCAGAGAGTGTCAGAGATTGTCAGAGAGTGATAGAGAGTGATAGAGAGTGATAGAGAGTTTCTGAAAGAATCAGAGAGTGTCAGAGAGTGTCAGAGAGTGTCAGAGAGTGATAGAGAGAGTCAGCGAGTTATAGAGTGTCTGAGAGTGTCTGAAAGTGACAGAGAGTGTCTGAGAGTGTCAGTGAGTGTCAGAGAGTGATAGAGAGTGTCTGAGAGTGTCAGAGATTGCCAGAGTGTGTCAGAGTGTGTCAGTGAGTGATAGAGAGTGATAGAGAGTGTCAGAGAGTGTCAGAGAGTGTCAGAGAGTGATAGAGAGATTCAGAGAGTGATAGAGAGTGTCTGAGAGTGTCAGAGAGTGTCATAGAGTGATCGAGAGTGTCTGAGAGCGTCTGAGAGTGTCAGAGAGTGTCAGAGTGTGTCAGTGAGTGATAGAGAGTGATAGAGAGTGTCAGAGAGTGTCAGAGGGTGTCAGAGAGTGATAGAGAGATTCAGAGAGTGATAGAGAGTGTCTGAGAGTGTCAGAGAGTGATAGAGAGTGATCGAGAGTGTCAGAGAGTGATAGAGTGTGTCTGAGAGTGTCTGAGAGCGTCTGAGAGTGTCAGCGACTGTCAGAGTGTGTCAGAGAGTGAAGGAGAGTGAAAGAGAGTGTCTGAGAGTGTCAGAGAGTGTCAGAGTGTGTCAGAGAGTGATAGAGAGTGTCTGAGAGTGTCAGAGAGTGTCAGAGATTGATAGAGAGAGTATGAGAGTGTCAGAGAGTGATAGAGAGTGTCAGAGATTGTCAGAGAGTGATAGAGAGTGATAGAGAGTGTCTGAAAGAGTCAGAGAGTGTCAGAGAGTGTCAGAGAGTATCAGAGAGTGATAGAGAGAGATAGCGATTGTCAGAGAGTGTCTGAGAGTGTCAGAGATTGTCAGAGAGTGTCAGAGGGCGATAGAGAGTGTCTGACAGTGTCAGAGGATGAAAGAGAATGTCAGAGAGTGTGAGAGAGTGTCAGAGAGTGATAGAGAGCTTCTGAGAGTGTCTGAGAGTGAAGAGAGTGTCAGAGAGTGATAGAGAGTGTCTGAGAGTGATAGAGAGTGTCTGAGAGTGTCAGAAAGCGACAGAGAGTGACAGAGAGTGTCAGAGAGTGTCAGAGAGTGTCAGAGAGTGATACAGAGTGTCTGAGAATGTCTGAGAGTGTCAGAGAGTGATAGAGAGTGTCAGAGAGTGATAGAGAGTATCTGAGAGTGTCAGAGAGTGTCTGAGAGTGTCAGAGAGTGATAGAGAATGTCTGAGAGTGTCTGAGAGTGCCAGAGAGTGTCAGAGAGTGATAGAAAGCTACAGAGAGTGATAGAGTGTGATAGAGTGTGTCAGAGTGTGTCAGAGAGTGATAGAGAGTGTCAGAGAGTGCTAGCGAGTGATGGAGAGTGTCTGAAAGAGTCAGAGAGCGTCAGAGAGTGTCAGAGAGTGATAGAGAGAGTCAGAGAGTTGTAGAGAGTGTCTGAGAGTGTCTGAAAGTGACAGAGAGTGTCTGAGAGTGTCAGTGAGTGTCAGTGAGTGATAGAGAGTGTCTGAGTGTGTCAGAGAGTGTCAGAGAGTGATAGAGAGAGTCTGAGAGTATCAGAGATGATATAGAGTATCAGAGAGTGATAGAGAGTGTCTGAGAGTGTCAGAGAGTGTCAGAGAGTGATAGAAAGTGATAGAGATTGATAGAGTGTGTCAGAGAGTTATAGAGAATGTCAGAGTGTGTTGAGTGATAGAGAGTGTCAGAGTGTGTCAGTGTGTGTCAGAGAGTGATAGAGAGTGTCAGAGAGTGATAGAGAGTGTCAGAGAGTGATAGAGAGTGTCTGAGATTGTCAGAGAGTGATAGAGAGTGATAGAGAGTGCTAGAGAGTGTCTGAGATTGACAGAGAGTGTCTGAGAGTGTCATTGAGTGTCAGAGAGTGATAGAGAGTGTCTGAGAGTGATAGAGAGTGTCAGAGAATTTCAGAGTGTGTCAGAGAGTGAAAGAGAGTGATAGAGAGTGTCTGGGGGTGTCAGAGAAAGTCAGAGTTGGTCAGAGAGTGATAGACAGTGTCAGAGAGTGTCAGATAGTGATAGAGAGAGTCAAATTGTTTCAGAGAGTGATAGAGAGTGATAGAGAGTGTCAGAGAGTTTCAGAGTGTGCCAGAGAGTGCCAGAGAGTGATTGAAAGTGTCAGCGAGTGATAGAGAGTGTCTGAGAGTGTCTGAGAGTGACAGAGAGTGTCTGAGAGTGTCAGAGAGTGTCAGATTGTGTCAGAGAGTGTCAGAGAGCGATACAGTGTGTCAGAGTGTGTCAGAGAGTGATAGAGAGTGATATAGAGTGTCAGAGTGTGTCAGAGAGTGTCAGAGAGTGATATAGAGTGTAAGAGAGAGTGTGAGTGTGTCAGAGAGATTCAGAGAGTGCCAGCGAGTGAGAGAGCGTGTCTGAGAGTATCTGAGAGTGACAGAGAGTGTCTGAGCGTTTCAGTGAGTGTCAGAGAGTGATAGAGAGTGTCTGAGAGTGTCAGAGTGTGTCAGAGAGTGAAAGGGAGTGATATAGAGTGTCTGAGAGTGATAGAGACTGTCTGAGAGTGTCAGAGAGTGTCAGAGAGTGATAGAGAGTGTCTGAGAGTGACAGAGAGTGTCTGAGAGAGTCAGTGAGTGTCAGAGAGTGATAGAGACTGACTGAGAGTGTCTGAGAGCTTCTGAAAGTGTCAGCAACTGTCAGAGTTTGTCAGAGAGTGATAGAGAGTGACAGAGAGCATCTGAGAGTGTCAGAGAGTGTCAGAGAGTGATAGAGAGTGTCTGAGAGTTTCAGAGAGTGTCAGAGATTGATAGAGAGAGTCTGAGAGTATCAGAGATGATAGAGATTGTCAGAGAATGATAGAGAGTGTCAGAGAGTGATAGAGAGTGATAGAGAGTGTCTGAAAGAGTCAGAGAGCGTCAGAGAGTGTCAGAGTGTGTCAGAGAGTGATAGAGAGAGTCAGAGAGTAATAGAGAGTGTCTGAGAGTGTCTGAAAGTGACAGAGAGTGTCTGAGAGTATCAGTGAGTGTCAGAGAGTGATAGAGAGTGTCTGAGAGTGTCAGAGATTGTCAGAGTGTGCCAGAGTGTGTCAATGAGTGATAGAGAGTTATAGAGAGTGTCAGAGAGTGATAGAGAGTGTCAGAGTGAGTCAGAGAGTGTCAGAGAGTGATAGAGAGATTCAGAGAGTGATAGAGAGTGTCTGAGAGTGTCAGAGAGTGTCAGAGAGTGTCTGAGAGTTTCTGCGAGTGTCAGCGAGTGATAGAGAGTGATAGAGAGTGTCTGAGAGTGTCAGAGAGTGTCAGAGAGTGATAGAGAGTGATAGAGAGTGTCTGAGAGTGCCAGAGAGTGACAGAGCATGTCTGAGAGTGTCAGTGAGTGTCAGAGATTGTTTAGAGAGTGATAGAGAGTGTCAGACACTGTCAGTGTGTCAGAGAGTGTCAGAGAGTGACAGAGCGTGATAGAGAGTTTCAGCGAGTGTCTGAGAGAGTCAGAGAGTGTCAGAGAGTAATAGAGAGTGTCTGAGGGTGTCAGAGAGTGATAGAGAATGTCTGAGAGTGTCAGAGAGTGTCAGAGAGTGTCAGAGAGTGTCAGAGAGTGATAGAAAGTGATAGAGAGTGATAGAGAGTGTCAGATAGTGTCAGCGCGTAATAGAGAGTGTCTGAGAGTGACAGAGAGTGTCAGAGAGTGATAAAGAGTGTCAGAGTGTGTGAGAGTGACAGAGAGTGTCAGAGTGTGTCAGAGAGTGATAGAGAGTGACAGAGCGTGTCAGAGAGTGATAGAGAGTTTCAGAGTGTGGCAGAGTGTGTCCGAGAGTGATAGAGAGTGACAGAGAGTGTCAGAGAGTGGTAGAGAGTGTCTGAGAGTGTCAGAGAGTGTCAGAGAGTGATAGAGAGTGATAGAGAGTGTCTGAGAGTGTCAGAGACTGTCAGAGTGTGTCAGAGAGTGATAGAGAGTGATAGAGAGTGTCTGAGAGTGTCAGAGTGTCAGAGCGTGTCAGAGAGTGATAGACAATGTCAGAGAGTGTCATGGAGTGATAGAGAGTGTCTGAGAGTGTCAGAGAGTGATCGAGAGTGTCAAATTGTGTCAGAGAGTGATAGAGAGTGATAGAGAGTGTCAGAGAGTTTCAGAGTGTGTCAGAGAGTGTCAGAGAGTGATAGAGAGTGATAGAGAGTGTCTGAGAGTGTCAGAGAGTGTCAGAGTGTGTCAGAGAGTGATAGACAATGTCAGAGAGTGTCATACAGTGGTAGAGTGTGTCTGAGAGTGCAAGAGAGTGATAGAGAGTGTCAAATTGTGTCAGAGAGTCATAGAGAGTCATAGAGAGTGTCAGAGAGTTTCAGAGAGTGTCAGAGAGTGTCAGAGATTGATAGAAAGTGTCAGGGAGTGATAGAGAGTGTCTGAGAGTGTCTGCGAGTGTCAGCGAGTGTCAGAGAGTGATAGAGAGTGTCTGAGAGTGTCAGAGAGCGACAGAGCGTGTCTGAGAGTGTCAGAGATTGTCAGAGTGTGTCAGAGAGTGAAAGAGAGTGATAGAGAGTGTCTGAGAGTATCAGAGACTGTCAGTGTGTCAGAGAGTGTCAGAGAGTGATAGAGCGTGATAGAGAGTGTCAGCGAGTGTCTGTGAGTGTCAGAGAGTGTCAGAGTGTGATAGAGAGTGTCTTTGAGTGTCAGAGAGTGTCATAGAGTGATAGAGAATGTCAGAGAGTGATAGAGAGTGTCTGAGAGTGACAAAGTGTGTCTGAGAGTATCTGAGAGTGTCAGAGATTGTCAGAGTGTGTCAGAGAGTGTCAGAGAGTGAAAAAGAGTGACAGAGAGTGTCAAAGTGTGTCAGAGTGTGTCATAGTGTGTCAGAGAGTACCAGAGAGTGATAGAGAGAGATAGAGAGTGTCAGAGAGTGTCTGAGAGTGTCAGAGATTGTCAGAGAGTGTCTGAGATTGTCAGAGAGTGATAGAGAGTGTCTGCGAGTGTCAGCGAGTGATAGAGTGTGATAGAGAGCGTCTGAGAGTGACAGAGAGTGTCAGAGAGTGTCAGAGAGTGTCAGAGAGTGATAGAGAGTGATAGAGAGTGTCTGAGAGTGACAGAGAGTGTCCGAGAGTGATAGAGAGTGTCTGAGAGTGTCTGAGATTGTCAGAGACTGTCAGAGACTGTCAGAGTGTGTCAGAGAGTGATAGAGAGTGATAGAGAGTGTCTGGGAGTGTCAGAGAGTGTCAGAGAGAGTCAGAGTGTGTCAGAGATTGTCAGAGTGTGTCAGAGAGTGTCAGAGAGTGAAAAAGAGTGACAGAGAGTGTCAAAGTGTGTCAGAGTGTGTCATAGTGTGTCAGAGAGTACCAGAGAGTGATAGAGAGAGATAGAGAGTGTCAGAGAGTGTCTGAGAGTGTCAGAGATTGTCAGAGAGTGTCTGAGATTGTCAGAGAGTGATAGAGAGTGTCTGCGAGTGTCAGCGAGTGATAGAGTGTGATAGAGAGCGTCTGAGAGTGACAGAGAGTGTCAGAGAGTGTCAGAGAGTGTCAGAGAGTGATAGAGAGTGATAGAGAGTTTCAGAGTGTGTCAGAGTGTGTCCGAGAGTGATAGAGAGTGACAGAGAGTGTCAGAGAGTGGTAGAGAGTGTCTGAGAGTGTCAGAGAGTGTCAGAGAGTGATAGAGAGTGATAGAGAGTGTCTGAGAGTGTCTGAGAGCGTCTGAGAGCGTCAGCGACTGTCAGAGTGTGTCAGAGAGTGATAGAGAGTGACAGAGAGTGTCTGAGAGTGTCTGTGAGTGTCAGAGAGTGATAGAGAGAGATAGAGAGAGTCTGAGAGTGTCAGAGTGTGATAGAGAGTGTCTGAGAGTGTCAGAGAGTGTCAGATTGTGTCAGAGAGTGTCAGAGAACGAAAGAGTTTGTCAGAGTATGTCAGAGAGTGTCAGAGCGTGTCAGAGAGTGATAGAGAGTGTCAGAGAAGTCAGAGTGTGTCAGAGAGTGTCAGAGAGTGAAAGAGAGTGTCAGAGAGAGTGTGAGTGTTTTAGAGAGTTTCAGAGAGTGTGAGGGAGTGAGAGAGAGTGTCTGAGAGTGTCTGAGAGTGACAGAGAAAGTCTGAGAGTTTCAGTGAGTGTCAGAGAGTGGTAGAGATTGTCTGAGAGTGTCAGAGTGTGTCAGAGAGTGTCAGAGAGTGATAGAGAGTGTCTGAGAGTTTCTGAGAGTATCTGAGAGTCTCAGAGATTGTCAGAGTGTGTCAGAGAGTTTCAGAGAGTGATAAAGAGTGTCAGAGTGTGTGAGAGTGACAGAGAGTGTCAGAGTGTGTCAGAGAGTGATAGAGAGTGACAGAGCGTGTCTGAGAGTGTCAGAGAGTGATAGAGAGTTTCAGAGTGTGGCGGAGTGTGTCCGAGAGTGATAGAGAGTGACACAGAGTGTCAGAGAGTGGTAGAGAGTGTCTGAGAGTGTCAGAGAGTGTCAGAGAGTGATAGAGAGTGATAGAGAGTGTCTGAGAGTGTCAGAGACTGTCAGAGTGTGTCAGAGAGTGATAGAGAGTGATAGAGAGTGTCTGAGAGTGTCAGAGAGTGTCAGAGCGTGTCAGAGAGTGATAGACAATGTCAGAGAGTGTCATAGAGTGATAGAGAGTGTCTGAGAGTGTCAGAGAGTGATCGAGAGTGTCAAATTGTGTCAGAGAGTGATAGAGAGTGATAGAGAGTGTCAGAGAGTTTCAGAGTGTGTCAGAGAGTGTCAGAGAGTGATAGAGAGTGATAGAGAGTGTCTGAGAGTGTCAGAGAGTGTCAGAGTGTGTCAGAGAGTGATAGACAATGTCAGAGAGTGTCATACAGTGGTAGAGTGTGTCTGAGAGTGCAAGAGAGTGATAGAGAGTGTCAAATTGTGTCAGAGAGTCATAGAGAGTCATAGAGAGTGTCAGAGAGTTTCAGAGAGTGTCAGAGAGTGTCAGAGATTGATAGAAAGTGTCAGGGAGTGATAGAGAGTGTCTGAGAGTGTCTGCGAGTGTCAGAGAGTGATAGAGAGTGTCTGAGAGTGTCAGAGAGCGACAGAGCGTGTCTGAGAGTGTCAGAGATTGTCAGAGTGTGTCAGAGAGTGAAAGAGAGTGATAGAGAGTGTCTGAGAGTATCAGAGACTGTCAGTGTGTCAGAGAGTGTCAGAGAGTGATAGAGCGTGATAGAGAGTGTCAGCGAGTGTCTGTGAGTGTCAGAGAGTGTCAGAGTGTGATAGAGAGTGTCTTTGAGTGTCAGAGAGTGTCATAGAGTGATAGAGAATGTCAGAGAGTGATAGAGAGTGTCTGAGAGTGACAAAGTGTGTCTGAGAGTATCTGAGAGTGTCAGAGATTGTCAGAGTGTGTCAGAGAGTGTCAGAGAGTGAAAAAGAGTGACAGAGAGTGTCAAAGTGTGTCAGAGTGTGTCATAGTGTGTCAGAGAGTACCAGAGAGTGATAGAGAGAGATAGAGAGTGTCAGAGAGTGTCTGAGAGTGTCAGAGATTGTCAGAGAGTGTCTGAGATTGTCAGAGAGTGATAGAGAGTGTCTGCGAGTGTCAGCGAGTGATAGAGTGTGATAGAGAGCGTCTGAGAGTGACAGAGAGTGTCAGAGAGTGTCAGAGAGTGTCAGAGAGTGATAGAGAGTGATAGAGAGTGTCTGAGAGTGACAGAGAGTGTCAGAGAGTGGTAGAGAGTGTCTGAGATTGTCTGAGACTGTCAGAGACTGTCAGAGTGTGTCAGAGAGTGACAGAGAGTGATAGAGAGTGTCTGGGAGTGTCAGAGAGTGTCAGAGTGTGTCAGAGAGTGATAGACAATGTCAGAGAGAGTCATAGAGTGATAGAGATTGTCTGAGATTGTCAGAGAGTGATAGAGAGTGTCAAATTGTGTCAGAGAGTGATAGAGAGTGATAGAGAGTGTCAGAGAGTTTCAGAGTGAGTCAGAGAGAGTCAGAGAGAGATAGAAAGTGTCAGAGAGTGATAGAGAGTGTCTGAGAGGGTCTGAGAGTGACAGAGAGTGGCTGAGAGTGTCAGTCAGTGTCAGAGAGTGATAGAGAGTGTCAGAGATAGTCAGATTGTGTCAGAGTGCGTCAGAGAGTGATAGAGAGTGCCTGAGTGTGTCAGAGAGTGTCAAATTGTGTCAGAGAGTGATAGACAATGTCAGAGAGTGTCATAGAGTGATAGAGAGTGTCTGAGAGTGTCAGAGAGTGACAGAGAGTGTCAAATTGTTTAAGAGAATCATAGAGAGTGATAGAGAGTGTCAGAGAGTGAAGAGAGTGTCTGAGAGTGTCAGAGATTGATAGAGAGTGTCAGAGAGTGATAGAGACTCTCTGAGAGTGTCAGAGAGTGTCAGAGAGTGATAGAGAGTGTCTGAGAGTGACAGAGTGATAGAGAGTTTCAGAGTGTGTCAGAGTGTGTCCGAGAGTGTCAGAGAGTGACAGAGCGTGTCAGAGAGTGGTAGAGAGTGTCTGAGAGTGTCAGAGAGTGTCAGAGAGTGATAGAGAGTGATAGAGAGTGTCTGAGAGTGTCTGAGAGCGTCTGAGAGCGTCGGCGACTGTCAGAGTGTGTCAGAGAGTGATAGAGAGTGACAGAGAGTGTCTGAGAGTGTCTGTGAGTGTCAGACAGTGATAGAGAGAGATAGAGAGAGTCTGAGAGTGTCAGAGTGTGATAGAGAGTGTCTGAGAGTGTCAGAGAGTGTCAGATTGTGTCAGAGAGTGTCAGAGAACGAAAGAGTTTGTCAGAGTGTGTCAGAGAGTGTCAGAGCGTGTCAGAGAGTGATAGAGAGTGTCAGAGAGAGTCAGAGTGTGTCAGAGAGTGTCAGAGAGTGAAAGAGAGTGTCAGAGAGAGTGTGAGTGTTTTAGAGAGTTTCAGAGAGTGTGAGGGAGTGAGAGAGAGTGTCTGAGAGTGTCTGAGAGTGACAGAGAAAGTCTGAGAGTTTCAGTGAGTGTCAGAGAGTGGTAGAGATTGTCTGAGAGTGTCAGAGTGTGTCAGAGAGTGTCAGAGAGTGATAGAGAGTGTCTGAGAGTTTCTGAGAGTATCTGAGAGTCTCAGAGATTGTCAGAGTGTGTCAGAGAGTTTCAGAGAGTGATAAAGAGTGTCAGAGTGTGTGAGAGTGACAGAGAGTGTCAGAGTGTGTCAGAGAGTGATAGAGAGTGACAGAGCGTGTCTGAGAGTGTCAGAGAGTGATAGAGAGTTTCAGAGTGTGGCAGAGTGTGTCCGAGAGTGATAGAGAGTGACAGAGAATGTCAGAGAGTGGTAGAGAGTGTCTGAGAGTGTCAGAGACTGTCAAAGAGTGATAGAGAGTGATAGAGAGTGTCTGAGAGTGTCAGAGACTGTCAGAGTGTGTCAGAGAGTGATAGAGAATGATAGAGAGTGTCTGAGAGTGTCAGAGAGTGTCAGAGCGTGTCAGAGAGTGATAGACAATGTCAGAGAGTGTCATAGAGTGATAGAGAGTGTCTGAGAGTGTCAGAGAGTGATCGAGAGTGTCAAATTGTGTCAGAGAGTGATAGAGAGTGATAGAGAGTGTCAGAGAGTTTCAGAGTGTGTCAGAGAGTGTCAGAGAGTGATAGAGAGTGATAGAGAGTGTCTGAGAGTGTCAGAGCGTGTCAGAGTGTGTCAGAGAGTGATAGACAATGTTAGAGAGTGTCATACAGTGGTAGAGTGTGTCTGAGAGTGCAAGAGAGTGATAGAGAGTGTCAAATTGTGTCAGAGAGTCATAGAGAGTCATAGAGAGTGTCAGAGAGTTTCAGAGAGTGTCAGAGAGTGTCAGAGATTGATAGAAAGTGTCAGGGAGTGATAGAGAGTATCTGAGAGTGACAGAGAGTGTCTGAGACTGTCAGTCAGTGTCAGAGAGTGATAGAGAGTGTCTGAGAGTGTCTGAGATTGTCAGATTGTGTCAGAGTGTGTCAGAGAGTGATAGAGAGTGATAGAGAGTGTCTGAGAGTGCCAGAGAGTGTCAGATTGTGTCAGAGAGTGTCAGAGAACGTTAGAGTTTGTCAGAGTGTATCAGAGAGTGTCAGAGAGTGATAGAGAGTGTCAGAGAGTGTCAGAGAGTGTCAGAGAGTGTCAGAGAGTGATAGAGAGTGTCAGAGAGAGTGTGAGTGTGTCAGAGAGTTTCAGAGAGTGTGAGAGAGTGAGAGAGAGTGTCTGAGAGTGTCTGAGAGTGACAGAGAGTGTCTGAGAGTTTCAGTGAGTGTCAGAGAGTGTTAGAGAGTGATAGAGAGTGTCAGAGAGTGATAGAGACTGTCTGAGAGTGTCAGAGAGTGATAGAGAGTGTCTGAGAGTGACAGAGAGTGTCTGAGAGTGTCAGTGTGTGTCAGAGAGTGATAGAGAGTGACAGAGAGTGTCTGAGAGTGTCAGAGAGTGTCAGAGATTGATATAGAGAGTCTGAGAGTTTCAGAGAGTGATAGAGAGTGTCACAGAGTGATAGAGAGTGTCAGAGAGTGACAGAGAGTGATAGAGAGAGTCAGAGAGTTATAGAGAGTGTCTGTGAGTGTCTGAAAGTGATAGAGAGTGCCAGAGAGAGATAGAGAGTGTCAGAGTGAGACAGAGAGTGTCAGAGTCAGTCAGAGAGGGATAGAGTGATTCAGTGAGTGATAGAGAGTGTCTGAGAGTGTCAGAGATTGATAGAGAGTGTCTGAGAGTGTCAGAGAGTGATAGAGAGTGTCTGAGAGTGTCTGCGAGTGTCAGCGAGTGTCAGAGAGTGATAGAGAGTGTCTGAGAGTGTCAGAGAGCGACAGAGCGTGTCTGAGAGTGTCAGAGATTGTCAGAGTGTGTCAGAGAGTGAAAGAGAGTGATAGAGAGTGTCTGAGAGTATCAGAGACTGTCAGTGTGTCAGAGAGTGTCAGAGAGTGATAGAGCGTGATAGAGAGTGTCAGCGAGTGTCTGTGAGTGTCAGAGAGTGTCAGAGTGTGATAGAGAGTGTCTTTGAGTGTCAGAGAGTGTCATAGAGTGATAGAGAATGTCAGAGAGTGATAGAGAGTGTCTGAGAGTGACACAGTGTGTCTGAGAGTATCTGAGAGTGTCAGAGATTGTCAGAGTGTGTCAGAGAGTGTCAGAGAGTGAAAAAGAGTGACAGAGAGTGTCAAAGTGTGTCAGAGTGTGTCATAGTGTGTCAGAGAGTACCAGAGAGTGATAGAGAGAGATAGAGAGTGTCAGAGAGTGTCTGAGAGTGTCAGAGATTGTCAGAGAGTGTCTGAGATTGTCAGAGAGTGATAGAGAGTGTCTGCGAGTGTCAGCGAGTGATAGAGTGTGATAGAGAGCGTCTGAGAGTGTCAGAGAGTTACAGAGAGTAATAGAGAGTGAGAGAGAGTGTCTGAGAGTGTCAGAGCGTGACAGAGCGTATCTGAGAGGGTCAGAGATTGTCAGAGTGTGTCAGAGAGTGAAAGACAGTGATGGAGCGTATCTGAGAGTGTCAGAGATTGTCAGAGAGTGTCAGAGAGCGAAAGAGATTGTTTGACAGTGTCAGAGAGTGAAAGAGAATGTCAGAGAGTGTGAGAGAGTGTCAGAGAGTGATAGAGAGTGTCTGAGAGTGTCAGCAAGTGAGAGAGAGTGTCAGAGAGTGTGAGAGAGAGTCAGAGAGTGACAGAGAGTGTCAGAGAGTGATAGAGACTGTCTGAGAGTGTCAGAGAGTGACAGAGAGTTTCTGAGAGTGACAGAGAGTGTCTGAGAGTGTCAGTGAGTGTCAGAGAGTGATAGAGTGTCTGAGAGTGGCTGAGAGCTTCTGAGAGTATCAGCGACTGTCAGAGTGTGTCAGAGAGTGATAGAGAGTGACAGAGAGTGTGAGAGAGAGTCAGAGAGTGACAGAGAGTGTCAGAGAGTGATAGAGAGTGGTAGAGAGTGTCAGAGAGTGATAGAGACTGTCTGAGAGTGTCAGAGAGTGACAGAGAGTTTCTGAGAGTGACAGAGAGTGTCTGAGAGTGTCAGTGAGTGTCAGAGAGTGATAGAGAGTGTCTGAGAGTGGCTGAGAGCCTCTGAGAGTATCAGCGACTGTCAGAGTGTGTCAGAGAGCGATAGAGAGTGACAGAGAGTGTCTGAGAGTGTCTGAGAGTGTCAAAGAGTGTCAGAGATTGATCGAGAGAGTCTGAGAGTGTCAGAGAGTGATAGAGAGTGTCAGAGAGTGATAGAGAGTGTCAGAGAGTGATAGAGTTTGATAGAGTGTGTCTGAAAGAGTCAGAGAGTGTCAGAAAGTGTCAGAGCGTGATAGAGAGCGTCAGAGAGTTATACAGAGTGTCTGAGAGTGTCTGAAAGTGACAGAGATTGTCGGAGAGTGTCAGTGAGTGTCAGAGAGTAATAGAGAGTGTCTGAGAGTGTCAGAGATTGCCAGAGTGTGT